>NC_140629.1:29314108-29346608 GCF_057382275.1 Copadichromis virginalis
ACCAACCTGTGCACTGCCTGGATTGATTACAAGAAGGCCTATGACTCTATGCCCCACAGCTGGATACTGGAATGCCTAGAATTGTACAAGATCAATGGGACCCTAAGAGCCTTCATCAGGAACTCAATGGGGATGTGGCGTACAACACTAGAGGCCAACTCCAAGCCCATAGCACAAGTTACCATCAAGTGCGGGATCTACCAAGGAGATGCTCTGTCCCCACTGCTGTTCTGCATAGGCCTGAACCCCCTCAGTGAGATCATTAACAAGACTGGCTACGGATACCGACTACGGAACGGAGCAGTTGTCAGCCACCTCCTGTACATGGATGACATCAAGCTGTATGCCAAGAGTGAACGAGACATTGATTCACTGATCCACACTACCAGGCTATACAGCAATGACATTGGAATGTCGTTCGGACTGGAGAAGTGTAGTCGGATGGTAACAAAGAGAGGGAAGGTAGTCAGAACTGAGGGGATTGAACTACCAGAAGGCAACATTGCAGACATAGAGGACAGTTACAAGTACCTGGGGATCCCGCAGGCAAATGGGAACCATGAAGAGGCCGCTAGAAAGGCTGCAACCACCAAGTACCTGCAGAGGGTCAGGCAAGTCCTGAGGAGTCAGCTGAATGGTAAGAACAAGATCCGGGCCATCAACACGTACGCCCTGCCCGTGATCAGGTACCCTGCTGGGGTAATAGGCTGGCCAAAGGAGGAGATAGAAGCCACTGACATAAAGACAAGAAAGCTCCTTACCATGCATGGAGGGTTTCACCCCAAGTCCAGCACCCTGAGGCTGTACGCTAAGCGGAAGGAAGGGGGCCGGGGACTGGTGAGTGTCAGCACCACAGTCCAGGATGAGACAACGAACATCCAAGAATACATTGGGAAGATGGCCCCAACTGACCGAGTGCTCAGTGAATACCTCAGGCAGCAGAAACCCAAGAAAGAGGAGGGAGACGAGGAACCATCATGGAAGGACAGGCCCCTGCACGGTATGTACCACCGGCAGATAGAGGAGGTGGCTGATATCCAGAAATCCTACCAGTGGCTGGACAAAGCTGGACTGAAAGACAGCACAGAGGCACTAATCATGGCAGCACAAGAACAAGCTCTGAGTACAAGATCCATAGAGGCTGGGGTCTATCACACCAGGCAAGACCCCAGGTGCAGGCTGTGTAAAGATGCCCCAGAGACAATCCAGCACATAACAGCAGGGTGCAAGATGCTAGCAGGCAAGGCATACATGGAACGCCATAACCAAGTGGCCGGCATAGTGTACAGGAACATCTGTGCCGAGTATAATCTGGAAGTCCCGAGGTCAAAATGGGAGATGCCCCCAAGGGTGGTGGAGAATGACCGAGCTAAGATCCTGTGGGACTTCCAGATACAGACGGACAAAATGGTGGTGGCTAACCAACCGGACATAGTGGTGGTAGACAAACAGAAGAAGACGGCCGTAGTGATCGATGTAGCGGTTCCGAATGACAGCAATATCAGGAAGAAGGAACACGAGAAGCTGGAGAAATACCAAGGGCTCAGAGAAGAGCTCGAGAGGATGTGGAGGGTGAAGGTAACGGTGGTCCCCGTGGTAATCGGAGCACTAGGTGCGGTGACTCCCAAGCTAGGCGAGTGGCTCCAGCAGATCCCGGGAATAACATCGGAGATCTCTGTCCAGAAGAGCGCAGTCCTGGGAACAGCTAAGATACTGCGCAGGACCCTCAAGCTCCCAGGCCTCTGGTAGAGGACCCGAGCTTGAAGGATAAACCGCCCGCAGGGGCGCGCTGGGTGTTTTTTATATATATATATATATATATATATATATATATATATATATGTATATATATATATATATATATATATATATGTATATATGTATATGTGTATATATATATATGTATATGTGTATGTATATATATATATATGTATATATGTGTATGTGTATATATATATATATATATATGTATGTGTATGTATATATATGTATGTGTATATATATATGTGTATGTATATATATATATGTATGTGTATGTATATATGTGTGTGTGTATATATATATGTATTATTATTCCTAACTCCTGCTCCAAAGCCCCCCTAATTTTAGCAACGGAATGGACATTTAAATCCATAAGTTGTTTATATATTAAAGATATAATTGACTTCTTATTGGGTTTAAGGGATAAGAATTCCTCCCACGGTTGGACATTTGGGAGAAGAGGGTAGGAGGGGAAGAGAGCAGAAGTGCAATGCCGTGCCTGAAAATAACGGAATAGATTGGTAGCCGGAAGATTTGTTTCTGAACACAGGTCTAAAAAAGTTAAGAAAGTGCCATCTTTATAGAGATCCTTAAATGTATTAATACCATGACGCTTCCACTGTACATAGGTACCATCAATGAGGCCAGGAGTAAACAGATGGTTCTGCGTGATGGGCATGTGTACTGACGCAGAGATGTACTTGAAATGACTCCTGAATTGTGACCAGACCCTTAGACTAGACTGTACCACGGGATTTTGGGTGAAATGAGTGGGTGTTTTTTATTTTGACAGCGAATGCGCACCTGCGGACCACTTATGTGCAGCCCTGGTTATTTAGCTCGTCATATTGCAGCCACAGAAATTATTTTGTCCATGAAACCATAAAGCTGCACTTTCTTTTTGCCTTATAGTCTGATTTGTCATAACTTCTCCGTTTTGTGGTAAGCTTTTCTTTGGCGGTCACTTCTTCACCCTGACCTGTCTTATTTGGCTCAGCAGAACTAAAATATATATCGTGTTGCTTTTACACACACACTCACATAAGCTCAGCGATTCTCTGCGCGATCAACCTCTCACATGTTTAAGCTGCGGGAGATTTCATGTTTGCATAGTAAGCTAACGATTAATAAGACGATGTCAGAGGAATTGGTGCACAAATTATCATCACTCACAGATCAGTGCTGTCGCTCTCTATACACAGTTCGCACGATTGCAAAGTGAAAGCAAAAAAACAAGCGCAAATTCAAACGCGATTACAATATGTCACATATTGACAGTGGCTCACCAATGCCAATGACATAATTACCCAGCTACATTTCTGAAAGAATGCAAAAGCATTGACATATATTTTTCCTTCCTACAATAGCCGGACGGGCAGGGAAGAGATAGATTTTGGTAGCCCGACTGAAAAAAATCGCTAGCCCCTGGACGTCGGGCTAGCGATATTGCAAGCCCTGTATCTGATTGAAGAATCACTCATCTTTGGAAAAGAGAGTTTATTACAGAGAAATGTCTCTTTCCAAAATAAAAGCTATACTATCCGCTTCTTCTGGGCTATATTCTCAGCAGCATAAGGAGAATCATGTGCTAACAGCTGTCTAAATGACTCTGCTAAAGTTAGTAGCATGCTTGTTGTTTTGGTCTTTGCACTAGGATGATGTCGGCGTAAATGTGCAGTCATATTCGTTGTGTTCCCACTAGTGCTTTCAGGTTGATCTCGTTGAAATGACCTTAACGCCACAACACGGCAAATCTCCGTTAACGAGCTACCGCCGATCGCCCCGTGCGTGGGGCTAGACGGCCAACACGTTAACGAGCTAACTGCGCTAACACACTAGTTCCCACCCATGTAATTGAGCATTGCATGGCACATCCAACATACTGTTTTACTTTAGTCCATGACTCGCTTACCTTCAGGGTCATACGTCACATGAAAACCAAAATAATTCCAAACGCCAGATCTCAATGTTGCAAGGAGAGCTTAACTGTCTTGCTAGCTTGCCCTGCGCTCTTCCTTCTGACTATGCTGTCTGTGTTGAGCGCTCAGTGAATCTGCGTTCGACTACTCCGCCTAGGCTGCACTGTCGAGCGCAGATCCACTGAGCGCTCAACACAGACAGCATAGTCAGAAGGAAAGTTGATAAAATAAATTACAAATGTTGTATTGTTCGATACATATGCGTACCGAACCGAAAGCACTGTATCGAACGGTTCAATATCGATACGAATATCGTTGCACCCCTAATATATATATATATATATATATATATATATATATATATATATATATATATATATATATATATATATATATATATATATATATATATATATATAAATAATTGTATCCATCTTCGAAACACATCTCGATAACCAAATCTAGTCAGAACATCAAAAAGATAAGGTCACTCGACCCTATCGAATGCTTTTTCAGCATCCAGTGAGAGAAAGGCCCTCTCTGAAGAATTGTTTAGTCCGTCTATAATGTTAAAGACTCTTCTTACATTATGTAGACCTTGACGCCCCAATATAAAACAGTTTTGATCTCTATGAATTACTGAGGGGAGAGTATCTTGCAGACGTGTTGCTAATATAAGTTGAATGTTTTTAATAGGCGAAAAATACTTAAATAAGTTAATACGTAAATGTTAAAATCTTTGTCTTTTTCTTTTTTTTGCTGATCTGAATATTGATCCGATCCGTGACTTAAAACCGTGATCCGATCCGAACCGTGAGAGTTTTGATCCGTTGCACCACTAGCAATGAGCAAATCGCTTTATGTGTGGATGGTATTTAAGGGTATTATCAGATTGGGCATAATTGCCTTGTACCTTTGCTGAGAACGATTGTTCCCCTTTCCCTCTCGCCCACTGGCCTGCACACATTGTATTTAAAGATCTGAGTGCTTCAGTTTGGCTCAGCATCTCTTCTCTCTGCCATGTAGAGTATTCATGATTTAATGTGTTTTGTGTGCGATTTTGGAAACAATAACACGGTGTCCTCTTATCTATCTGTTAATTAACCCAGTGATTTTTTTCTTTCTTTTTTTGTTACCAGAGAGAGCTGTTGTTGAAAAAGCACTGTAGTTCAGTAACATGTTTACTGATCATGAATCCAACTGAACCAAGCCCACCACCTCAAGAGGCCAGGCCATGGTACGCAATGATTTTGTGTGGATTTTGGGGGTCAGAGGTGCTCAGACATGATATCAGTTGCCAAGTGTGAGCACTCCCTAATGTTGCCTACAGTATGACATTGTTGGGTGTGTTGTGAACTCACTGTGAGCAAACAGGAGAGATTTCCCGTAGAAATGATTTGCACACCTGTTCAAAGGGAAGGTTAATTGACTCAGGACATGCTGAGTCACTGATGCAGCATGATGTGCAACAGGAAGAGGTGCTTGGTTCCTTTATGCCATGCCAATTGGCACATGAAGGCCAAATCAGGTTAACTGGACAGGTTAAAGTGTGATTACTCAATGACACATAGATGGAGTCAGAGGGAGAAAGAGAAAGACAGACATATGTTGGAGATAAACAGCCTCTCTCCCAGGGCGGCCTGTTTGTTTTCTATTTTACATTTTACCAAACAAACAGTCTATAAATGGCATTTTTTGTTTCTTTCTCTGTCTTAGAATATCTGGTGAAAAGCCACTTTTTCCAAAAATACTTTTGACCTCATGCTGCACAATTTATGGCATTTTAGTGAGGCTGCAATGGTACTTGTATCCTCTTTCGAGGTTGAAGTAGAGCTCTCTGAAAAAGTGAAGTTAAACTCATTCATCATGTTCGGTAAATCATTCTTCATTTATCACTCAAAAAAACCCTTTATCATATGTGTAATTCAGAGAGAACATGGTTATCTTTATTGCCAGACTAGAAAGTCTTATTGAGCACTCGAAGTGTCTTAACTACAAGTCATATTTAACTATATCGTACATCATACAGTTGCTTCATGCAATACACTTTATCAATATCATCCCTGGATAATTTTAAATCACCGGTTAACCTAACATGTGTGTCTTTAGACTTTGGGAGGAAGTGAAAGTACCTGGGGGAAACCCACAGAGGCATGAAGAATTTGCACACTTGGCACTGAAAGTCCCCACCCAGGAACCTTTTTGCTGTGAGGCCACAATGCTAACCCCCGCACCACAACTCCATCCAATGTCTCTACAATGTCTCCTTAAACAGCATTAAATAACACTATATAATTAGTCCAGTTAAAATGACCAGATGATTGGTGGACAGATTTAACAGCTGGTTTGAAGTCTGTTTCTTTAAAAATGAATTTGAAATTTCTTTAAAGGTAAATAACAAGGTGCTTGAATTTGACTTTAAAAAAAAGAAGCTTTTAGTAAGAAACTAAAACTGTTATAGTTGCTGCATTTGAATTATTGGGTTAAAGATATGAACAAGGCTTTATGTTATCTCTGCATCCTAATTAAACAGCTCTTAGGATACATTACAGTTTAGTTCATTTACTTTCAATAAAATTCCCACCATAAATGTGTATGAGGTTGTAAAAAAATATTGTCTTACTCTAAAAACTAACGATTACCCCCACCCCGCCGCCCTGAAACAAATTCTAAAAAATAAAAACAGGAAGAAATCCACTAAAAAAACAGTTTGCACTGTTCAATGAAAAACTTTCAAGCAAGTTTATTTTTCTGTCTGTATTACCGTAATTGTCGGGCTTTTAGTCAGGTGCGGCTTTTCTATGGATTGTCCATGATTTTTGTCATATCGTAAGACGATTTGTTTTGTTTGTTCCGCTGTTGTACGGCACTACGTTGCCTGGCGGAAGGGCATGTGATCAGACACACAGTATCGGGGTTCAAGAGTGGTATGTTGGTCACATGTCCATCCGCCAGGCAACATAGTGCCGTACAAGTAGCGCGAAAAACAAACTTCAAAGTAGCGCTATGTGTTCAGCGGGAGTCGTGGATGACGAGCGGCGATAAACTTGCGAAAAGCAAGTTATACTCAATTCCACCGGTGGATTCTGACAGCGTGGAAAAGTGTGAAAACATCCACGATCACCAATGGATTTCAAAGGGCTGGACTGTTGCATGATGGAGAGGAAGACACCGCCAATAAAAGGGGTGTGTCTCCAAACAGCCATCTCTTTCCTGACAATTCCCTTTGTGTATATTCTTTTACATATGATAAGTCAACATTGAAACACCTGCGGCTTTTGGTCAGGTGCGGCTAATGTATGTACAAAACAGGATTTTCCCCTGATTTTAGCTTGTGCGGCTAATATTCAGGTGCACTTTGTAGTCCGGGAAATACGATATGTTTGGTTGGCTGCTTGAAACTTGAACTCACACACATGTTTGCATGTTTGTATCAGTTATTGCTAAAATTTCAGTTAAATGCCTGCAAAGAGACATCCTGTTTGTTGCTTGTAATCAGGTTATGTCAATTGACTGACCAGCAGATCCTTTAAAGAGGGCTGCAGAAAGACTGGAGACAGAGCATTGTTATCTTTTGGTTTCTTTTTTACACTCACACACAGTAAGAGAAAGATTCACATTACATGGCTTATATTACATAATATTGTTCTCCACTGGAAAGCAACCCCATAAATCATTGGTCCTTATGTCCATGTCACCCTGTTATCCTAGAAAATAGAGTTTAACATGTTTCTACATTGTGAATGTTTTAAACCATCATCTTTTTCCTTTTTGTTGTTGTTGTCGTCGTCGTCGTTGTCATTTGTTGCAACTGAAAACTTGTTCAGTACTAGTCAGGCCTGGTGACGTTGTCCCTCTTTTAAAGTGGAACCAATCCTACATATTTTTTAAAAATACTTTCATGGGTCATTTCAAATGCTGGGGACAAACAACTGATATGATCTTTTGGTTGTGGAACTTGTCTTATACAAAGGACAGGGCCTGTGTTCAGATGTTATTGATATGTGTAATCATGGAGTGTCCTACTCTAATAGAAGAAAAGTCAGTGCCTCTCAGGAAGTCTGGCCTTTTGAAATGTCACAGCTGTTTCAGAAGACTATCCTTTAAAAGACAAGATTTTAGTCCTTCGTCTTCCATTTGTCTTTCCTCTCCCTTAGTCATGTTCTTTCTTTTTGCACTCCAGTTTCCATTGTTCGTCCTCTCTCTTTGAAGACTTTAAAGCTTTGAAGAATGGCACAGTGTGCTTCTTGATTCAGGAGCAGGTAATGGGGAACAGGACTGTCCTGTTGCATTTAAAGGTGCTGTGTCACACCTTAATAGGTCATTCAGCTTGAGCTTGGTGTGCATATAGATGGATTGTAAAATGAAATGCTCTGTATAATCTTCCCTGGGGATTTCCCTTTGGAGGAGACTGCCATATTTTGAGCTGTTATTCAAATCCCTTTATATTGGAGACATTCACCTTTTCAATGAGACTATTGTTGGTGTTTTAACCTGACAGTGCAGGAATTTGAGCATTGGTCAAAGTCCAGACAGAAAACTAGTTAAACCTTTTAATTAACAAAAAGGAAAAGTAGGCAAACTGTTGCAGCAAGTAAAGCTTGTGTTTTCAGCATTTAAAAAAATCCTACATTTTTCATTTTAATTTCAATTTAATCCTTAACCCGTTACCTAAAATCTCAAAACTTGTAGATTAACATGCAAAAAACAGATATATTTACCTGTCTTTGACTTGTTTCTATGAATTTTTAACTTGAAAATGTCAAACTGCCTCCCCTTTGTGGTTCAGTAATGATACAGACATAGTTTTGAGAGACAGGCAGTGTGGTGGTTGGTTTTGTCACCTCCCAGCAGGGACCTTTATTTGTGTAGATCGTTCTCTCTGTGTCTGAATGTATTCTCACATGTTTTCCGGCCTTCTGCCACAGTCCACACACATGCATGGTGTAAATCGATAGTTTTGAGAGATATTGAAGTCAAGTTAAAATAACAAACATCAAAAATATTGGAGAATTGGGTTGTTCTTGATTGCATTATTGTTTGGCTGCGTTTGTCTATGTAATAAATACAGTTTAGACAAGTGACCCGCCACGTGTAAGCATTAAGGGATTTGATAATGATGGTAACATAAGACTTAGGATACATGTTACAAGCTCTAGATCTTTCCATCCGTACATCTGTCCATCATCAGGCGTGTAACAAGAAATGTTGCATTTGACCTTCACTGTTAAGTGGCATAAAATGGACCCTTCATCTTTCTAATGTATATTATTAGCTTTCTTTTGTTATTAGCCTTTTTACACATTTAAAAGAGTGCCCTAAAAAATTTGCTTAACTATATACATTTTTAAAAAGAAAGGGGGGAAAAAAAAAACATCAAATGTTGTGACTTTGCTGTGATACCGTTATGTCCTGATGATGAAGCCTATGATACTTTCACTTCATGCTGGAAGTGAAGAGATCAGCTTCCTCTCTCTTTCTGTCTTCTGCTGTTTGGACAGAGTTACACTTATGCAGCTCTGATATTTGTTTCGGTTTTGTCTCGCAAGAAAAAAATAGGAAACAAAACATAATCTCAGAAAAAAATGTACACATGAAAATCTATTTGTCCTCCTTTTCGGATCTTTTTTCTAGGGGTATAGTCCTCCCACCCCCTGCCAGTAGGACCCAGCTGATATGAGTCTCAATCACTTGACCTTAACATAAAACCTTTACACACAGACAGGGAGTGAAGTGCTTTGCTTTACCAAAGGTCACTCCCACAGATTTCTCCCACTCTGCTGCAGAGCTTGGCAGCAAGGAGGAAAAGGGTGAACCCAGCAGGCTGCCGTTTTAGGACCTCAGGCTGAATACATTCCTGGACAAATATACCCTTGATCTGTCTTTACACTACAGTTTTAGGCTTTTAAACACCAACCTCTCAAGCTTAAGGCTGACACTGGGTATTTCCGCCTTAGCTCTCAATTTGGTCAACCAACAAGAGTCTGGTTTTATAAGCATGGCAAAATACCCATACACAAGACTTCCAGACATATGTGCAGGGATTTTTTAGCTCCATTTGGATGTGAAATGATGACTCGAAGAGAAAGTTAGGAGTAGAAAGTCTTACTTTTTTTTCTCTTTCAGTGCACCACTTACTCTCTGTCACACAGCAGTGTGAGAGAGAGAGCAGGAAAGCTGCAGGAAAGCAAGACTTTATTGCAAATCAGTTCTGTTCATAGATTTTAATCAAGATGCTTTTTTAATGGAAAAAAGACACTTACAATGCACTAAAAGTCTAGTAAATCTAGTGGCAGTTGATAAGTTGGCAAGTTAGGTGAACTTGAGTGTGAAAAGTGAATGCTAGAATTCCCAACAAATTAATAACCAAAATATTCAATAGTTAAGCTACCCTTAACGTTTATCGCACCCCATGTTTTTAAACAATGAATGCTAGTGAAAAAATTCCTATGTTTGAAAAACTCTGATTACTGCCAAGATTATGTCATTAGCCTGTTAATTAGAGCTGCGACAGTTGTTTTGTTTCTCGTGTTATAGATCAGGCACATCCCTTTGCTTTAAGACAGTGTGCTTTCACCCCTCCAAAAGCAAGCCAAGATGACTAAAAGAGAACCTTTGGCCAACAAGATTTTTTTAGAGTAAGCACAACTCCCAAGGTTTTCAAAGGTGAACCTGTGAAAGGACTATTAATGGTTGCCTGCAGCTCCCTTTGCCTACAGATCACTAGGTATGAGATCAGGGTCTGTCACCTGGTATGCATTCGGCAGCACACGACAGTTTTTTGTCGCGCTAACTCTGTCTTGCCCGGGGCTAATGTGCAGTCTCCTGAGGAGCCCAAGTCAGCTGCCACCTCTGTATCTTGGTGACTCCCATGCTTGAGATGGCTGCAACCTGTCAGGGACCAGTGGCTCCCCTTGCAGGATGAGCTTTGAAAAAAGTCCTCAGAGTTCATCATTTGAATAAAATTAAAAGTTCGAGTTCAGTAAATTCTTGTTTGCTAAGTTACTTTTGTGTTAAATAATCAAGATTTACAATATAATTATTGATCAAAATAGCCCTGAACACAGCTCACAGGTTCTTCTCTTCATCATGTTCTCTGTGCAAGTACTGATAATTCAATTTACATTAAATTGCATTTTATTTGTGTAGCACCAGGTCTTGGAATGTGTGCGGGTAGCCAACAAATATTCTAATTGTTAACATAATGGATACCAAATGCCGGCAAATTGTTGTGTCCTAAATAGAGATGGACCGATCCGATATTACGTATCGGTATCGGTCCGATACTGACCTAAATTACTGGATCGGATATCGGAGAGAAATAAAAAATGTAATCCGATCCATTAAATATCAGAAAAGCACCTCACAAAACTTGCAACACGGCGCAACTCGGCTCATAACCGTAGCATGTCGGAGCAGTATGCCTCACGTGATAGAGCGGCTGTGTGTATTTGTAGCCTCACTACCAAACCAGCATTTCATCTCTGAAGTTATCCCAGAGAGAAGTAAAGCAAGTGTATAAGTTTATCTCTGAATGTTTGTAAAGCATTCCCACGCTAAGCTTAACAACCGATATATGGAGCGACTGCCTCTTCTCTCTCCCTCCCTCTCCTGCTGCTACTTCAATCGTGAAACTGATTAATGATCAGCTGATCGGCTTTTCTGTCGCGAGTCTGTCTCTCTTCTTTGTTTTTGGATCACTTTGCACCAGAAAGAGGAAACCAGCGGCTGAACAACAGCAGCACGTTTAAGCTTGATAAGCTGTTGTTAGAATTTATTTAATATTACTTTCTACACCAGGATCCTTTTCTACGCAGCTGACGGCTGTTAACTGTGCAGGGGCGGATCTAGCAAAGTTTAGCCAGGGGGGCCGATAGGGCATTAACAGGGAAAAGGGGGCACAAAGACATACTTTTCTTTCTTATTCTCATTTAAAATGTCTAGCTTTTAATAAATAATTATCTGAATCTTACACCCAAAGTTTTAATCTGATGTAAAATGAATAGAAGTCCATTACTGTATATATTAACTATTAAGTCTAATATGCCCTAGTAAGCTATACTACATTTTTCTTTGGGAAGATACCATCTGTGCAGTCTGCAATTCTGTAGAAGAAAGATGTTGAATCTATTTAATTATTCTTGAAAAATAATTGATTTCTATGCATTTTTTCCCCACACTGCATCAAATTAAAGTTGATTACGTCGATTAAGCATCATGAGGTGGGAGTGCTCATGAGGTGCTGGGAGTTTGGAACCCTATTAGTTAGGTTGCTTAATATTTCCACTAAGTACTCTTTAAAATACCAGAATAGGGAGGATGGAGTAGGTTTAAGTTTATTAAATTGATCAGTATTGCTATTACTATGAAATATTTTGTTGTACTTTTTACATACAGGTATAACAGAATAGCTTTAGTATTGTTGTTTATTTAAACTTGAGTATGAACTTATACAAAATGCAGCAAGATATTAAAAAAAAAAACAGTTTTATTGATTAAAAACACACACTATATCGGATTCATATCGGTATCGGCAGATATCAAAATTTATGATATCGGTATCGGACATAAAGTGGTATCGTGCCATCTCTAGTCCTAAATGATATGCAGCCATCTGCTACTAGATGGAGATGCAGTCCCGACACAGTTATTGAAAAGTGCCAAAAAACGTTAATCTATTATTGTACGTTATTTTGAAGGTGAAAGAATTAGTTCGCAGACGTAATAGCCGAAATGAGCTTTCTCCGAAAGGGGGACGGGTTCAGTTATTTGGGAGAAGCTCAGAGTAGAGCTGCTTCTCCACTACGTCAAAAGGAGCCAGTTGAGCTGTCCCTGGGTGAGGTGTTCCGGATATGTCCCATCAGAAAGAGACCCCGGGATAGATCCACGATACACTAGAGAGATACCATCTTCCAGCTAGTCTGGGAATACCTCTGTGTTCCCCTGAACGAGCTAAAGGAGGTGGCTGGGGAGAGTATAATGCGCAGTATTCACAGTGCATGATATGAGGCGCCAAACAGTTGAGCAGCATTTAAATTGTGATTAATTTTTAAAGAATGTCATTAATTGTTTTAAATTCCCTTGTTTAGACTGTTTTTGACATTGTCCATTAAACAGTCCTCAAATTGAACTTTATACGTTTCTTAGTTTTACAATGATGATGCTTTATATTGTATGGCAAAGACCTTACAATAACAGAGAAAACCCCAACATTCAGACGATCCCATAAAAGCAAGCACTTTGCGACAGTGGGAAGGAAAAACTCGCTTCCAACAAGAAGAAACCTACGGCAGAACCAGGGTCAGGGAGGGGGGCAGACATCTGCTGCTCCAAAAGACACGATACATTGTGACACATGTTCATCGTATGTGCTTTAAATATAGTCCCTAATTCTGAAAATTTGAAGCATATAAACAGAATCACTGGAAACAGGACTGTTCTAAGTTCATAACAAGCTTTATGATATTAGATTTCATGTAAATGTGTTCTTTGTTTCTGCCAGTGAGCCTCATGGGCTTAGGTGTTAACAACATTAAGAGAGCTGAATATTGACACAGCGCCTTTCCTGGCGTCTCAAATTCATTTATACTCTGGTCTGTTGGCCTTTGAGATTCTGCTGTTTCTGATCTCTAGCGTTTCTAATCTGTATGACCTCAAATGTGACTGAGTCAGTCACTCCTCGTCTGTCTTTGATTCAGTCAAACACACACTATGCGCCTCTTTCATCTCTCTTCCCATCGTTTGCTTGTTTTTTTCCTTCCAGCCATAGCAGTGTGATGAGATGAGGACACTCAGTGTCGCTGTTTACAAAAATGACTGCCAACCTGACATTCAACTGTCCATCAGCTGCCTACATGAATTCATATTACCCACCGTGTCTTCGTGCCTGTCATTTTCTCTCTCCATCTCCAACATAACATGCCTTTCTTCAACACTATCTCAACTCCTCATTCTTTCTTTATTTCCATTCTTTCCTCAAATCACTCCTCCTCAATCTTCCACAGCTAGCCAAGGTGTCAGCTTTAACCTTTCCTCCTTTTCTGGCTATTTTTGCTTCCCTTTACTTCTTACCTCTCCACTTTGCATTTGTTCATCTCACTTTCCTTTTTAGAGTAAACACAGCAGCCTTCTCACATCTCGCAATGTATCAGTTTGTTTGAACTGGAAACGGCTCTTTCTCCCTCACTTGGGTTTCCTCCCACCACCCTATCACATTTATCTTCATCCCCTCACTCTTCACATCTTCCCTGTGTGCTTTTCTGTGTCTTCTTCTGCCTGTTTAATGTTGTTCCATCTCCTCTGTATCATTTATCTTCCTCAATTTCTCCTACTTTAAAAAACTTGCCTTGCCCTGTAGTTATTTGAGATTAATGTACCTGTCCATATGTCAGGATTTTCTACTAGGCTTGAGGAAGTGTATATATTCCAGGAAACTAGAAAATCTGTCCCAGCCAATCAAAAAGTTATCTCAATTGGCTATTCGCTCATTCGTATTTCACTTCCCTGGCAGTTGAAAGTATCTTTTAGCTGATGTATTATGATTGTAGTGCACCAAAAGAGTTGATGCTGTCGAATTTTTTTTTTTTTTTTTTGGTTGTTCAGATTTGGTCCCTTTCTGTGAGCTGCTCTGCAGAGTTGAAAGACCTTGCCTGTGGGGTCCGCGTTCAGAGTGGTGGAAATGACCTCTTCTGATTTTTTTTAATTTTTTTTTTAATCGACAGAAACCTTGCTGATCTCACAGCTCCCCCTCTCTTCCCCTACTGGGCAGATGAAGACCTTTATCCCTCTATCTCTCTGTGACACAGCAAGACTCTGTATTTTCCTGCTTTGCTCTTCATCCACCTCTCCTTTATATTCCTCATATATTTTCTCACCTTTAACCTGCCACGACCGTTTATCCTGCACACCATTATTCCTCCCGGGACCCCCAAAAAATCAAAATGTCACTGCAAAGACTCATCCTGTGCTTTCCCATTCAAAACACATAATTTACACACATTATGCTTTTTAGATTTTTGCTTTGTTTGCATATAAAATTTTGCAAAGTCCACCGATAAAAGGATTTAATGTGTCCACCAATAAAACCCTGCTGTTTTAGCCACCTGCAATGCTTTAGTTCTATACCTCACTATATAACACACTGCCAAGCAGCTAGCTGTCAAACAAAAACTTACTTCAGATGAAACCATCTGTATCACAGCCAACTATTATTTCTTGTTCTAAACTCTAAAATATCTCAACTGTGCCTCAGCGAACCATGCCAAATCCTCCAACTGTTACAAGATTAAATATGTGTTGATGCACTTGCAGGATTTGACAAAAATGAAGAGCCCACAATAGGTGAATACCTGTCTGTTTAGTCTCTGTGCAAAACAAAGCTAATATAGCTAACACTACCATCTTGTCTTCTTTGTGCTGCCACATGTGCGACAGCCACAGTCGCCATTAACACCTGTTGCTAGGGTATACAAGGGTCATGCTAATAGATGAGGACATTAGAAATTGACAATGGTCAAAGTGATTGGCGAAGGCTTGTCAGACAGGGTGATTTTTAGCTAATTTCCCTATTGAGTTATTAAATTAATATCATTATCATGGTTATGGTGATGCTACAGCGGGCGATAGGATGATTGGACCAAACCTAATGTATATGTGTAAAATGATAATTGAAGGAAACTTAGAAGAAACAGGACATATTAACAGTATGCCTGAAGTGGTTAACATTAGTATTAGCTCTGACTGAATGCCGACAGTTTGGACCTGTGATGTAAAACTGAATGCTAATTATTAGTGCATGTGTATTGTAGTGACTTCTCATGAATCTCTCCTTTCTAGGTTTACATACCAAGCCTGTTTCAGAAGGTTATCATTGAGCTCCTGTGTTTTTAGCCAGTAGCTACACTGGGCTTTTTAAGAGGAGAACCTTAAAGAGATAGAGGAGCTAAAATGGAGCATGAAAGCAGGTGATCTGGCAATGTGCATGATTAGCGCACTCCCTAAAACATAACCTATAAATAAGGTTAGTAAGCACTTCAAAAACAGTGAATGCTGGAACACACCAAATAGTAATTCTTGTGATTAGTACAAAATGTCCTATTTAGAAAAAACTGCAATGTATTGATTGACTCAGTGTGTGTCTCTCTCCAGGGTAATAATTTCATAAGAAGAAGCTCGTTAAGAAATGGGTATTTGGTGTTTTATTGTATTTATTTTTAATGTGGAAACGTAGACCATCTCAGCTTGGGTGCCAGACATCTCTGTCACTACATTTAGTGATTTCTTTTTTGCATATGCCTTAAGCTACTTTTTTCTAACTGAAAACCACCTACCATGAAAATCTATGGGCAGCTTTGCTCCAAGGAATTCAACATCTTTGTTAAGTGGGAGAACAGCAAACGGCAGCATCCAAAATGAGGCTGCACACTATGTGAGAGACATAAGTAAGACATCTATGTTAATTCTAACTTTACCTTTGAGTGACCCTTTTATATGTAACTAGAGTGGAAATCACAGAACAGAACTTTAACTTATTCGATACATAGGCTGTATGTAAAAGATGGACATCGACAGATGTGATTGTGCTGACCTGTTATGAAGCCTTCACTTGAGTGAGAATTCACTGCAAGCTGATAAGGAAGAGACCTGTCAATCACAAGCTAGGCCCACCCTAAGCACATCCTCTTTTATCCCCCCTTTTGACTCTAATTACAAGTTATTTATAAAATGATTAGTGTATTATGCTAAACAAGATGTAAACCTAGCTAATTAGACCATAATTTTGAGGTTAAGACATTAGCCAAGAGTTCAAGCTCATTCCATCATGTCAGCTGAATATTTTATTTGTTGTAAATGTTTAGATTTTTTTTTTTTGTGGCATTTTGCTAAAAGAAATGGCGACTTTTTACTTTTATTGGCAGGTGCCCTTTAATTTTGCTCATGGTTTGAATGTTTTGTATGAATGTACAAATGTTTGCTTGTATGTGTGTATGCACAGCAAGCTAGGATATGTACACTTCATTTTGAATTCAAATTTTTATCATTTTAGGGAGCACAGTGGTGCAGTGGTTAGCACTGTTACCTCACAGACAGAAGGTCCAGAGACATGAATTTTAGGTTAACTGGTGATTCTTATGTGTGTTGATGCATACTCAATCATCCAGGTAAGGGAATCCCAGAATTCTGAATTCTGCTGATTCTGTTCATTTGGCCATTGAGTTTTCAATGTCTAGATGAATACTAACATTGGAGTGACTTGAACATCTGAATTCAGTAATCTGGATGGATGAGTGGATACTTTTGGTAATATACCGTATTCATTATAGATTTTTCGACTGGGGAAACACCCAAGTGTATGTCTGTCTACTTCATTTTTTTTCCTTCCGAAGGAAACCTATTCAACCTTGGCACTGTTTTTTTCATAATTGCTGACTTTCTAAATATGTTGCCAGGCTAGCTTTGCACTTTACTCCTCTGTTGTAGATAGTTGGAAATGCAGTTCCAGCAGTTAAAATTGACTGTGAGGCAATAAAGTAAGACCAGAAAGTAATACCCAGAATTTTGCCTCTGTCACACTTTCGGATCCTCTGTAGTTAAGGTGTTGAATTCAAGTGGAAAAGCTGTTTTGTGCCATAATTGGCACAGTCAGTCTAAGACAATAAGGTGCAGATTTTCTATTCAAAGAGGAAAGTGAAGCACTGGAGTAGTGGAAAACATCAAGGAGCTATGTGAAGTTGCGCCGTAGTTGGTCCAGAGGTCAGACATTTCTTTGTGTGGCTGTTCTGATAGAAAAGAGATGGCAGTGCTGTTGTTCTGATCTGCTTTACCCTCTCTCTCACTATCATATTTCTCCAAATTGCTTATCCCTTACTCACCAAATGCATTTTTTTTTCTGTCTCTTATTTCCCTCCCTTCCTGTCCCTCTCCAGTTCAAAAAGTGCTGCTTTGTCATACATCAGCTGAGCTTCCTCTTCATATTTACTTTGTAGCACTTTGCAGTGGCAATGGGAGTAGTGTCATCATCACTGAGATGAGTAGAGGCACAGGCATCAGCAGATTTATCACAGTTTTCTCCAGGCACATTTAAGCATTAGTGGGAGAGAAAGAGGATCAGGGTGATGAAAGCATGACTAGTGGGCTGTAGTGCAGTGTGGAAGAGGTTATTATGATACTTTGTGTTCATCTTTCTGAAAAGTCTTTATTTGTCCACCATGTGGAGCTTTGATCACCCTTTGTCCTCCCTGCTCTCATCTAAAAGCTGAAAAGCACTACTGTTAACCTGTGCTCATAGCAATTAAACAACTCCCTAAACTCGGAATCCATAATTAAGCAAATCACTTGTCTGATTGAGTAATTAAAATGGGCCGTGTTGTTCCCATTCCCCAGAAGAATTCAAAAAGAATTAACTAGCGTGGGCCTCTGTAATCAAAATAAACATATTCACTGCATTAGACTGTATAATGCTGAGTGAATTTCTGTGTCATATAGTTCAATGCAATATGTAAATATCCCCTTTGCAAAGCTTTTAATGGTCAGTTTGTGTTGAGAGCTGTTGAGGGGCTGGAGTGAGTGCGCTACTTCGTGTGATGCTCCTGTTATGATGAGTAATAAAAACAAATGCCTCTTAAGATATCATATACTATTTGTATTTCATATCATTTATATTTTTGGTACTAATGTAATGAAGTCTAATGCAAAGTAAACACTTTACTCTTACAGGTGGTAACAAGTACTTAGTGGATGTACAGTCGTACTTATAGGTTGTTGTACATGTGCAAATATGACAATTTTTTTTGACAATATCAGATTAGTTATTACATACTGTGTAGCAATTTCTATCAATCTTATGATACTTTTAAGTGTCAAGATATGAAAAGGTGCATTTTGTAGGAGCATACATGAACTGACTCAACCATCCACCTTCAAACAATGGAAGCTGATTCGTTTAAATGCATGCATTGATGCCAGGCTATTACCATTTCCCTCCTGTCCTAATTAATTGCACTGTGAAAATTTCCCCTCAAACTCTTGTCTTGAGCTTGACAGTTTGTTTGATGTGTGTGACTTTCCATTGTTCTCTGTTGGATCCCGTCCGTTGCCGTGCACCGTGACTCCTGGGCAGAGTGAGAGCTACCCCACACACAACGCGCACACACGCACACACACATGGATGTTCCTGGCCTTCCCTGTGCTACTAATTACCTTGTTTCCCATCTGGACTATCTGGCACTAGTGGCGCTCTTTCTCTTCTTTATACATCTCCTAATTGTCTTTTCTTCACTTTTTCAGCCACCTGCCTGATCAGAAAGTGATCCAGCTTTACAAACTCATATGAGAGCAATTTTCATTTGTTATAATTATTAATGTAGAAAATATCAGCTAATCACCTAATTTAAACAAGCAAATAGAAGATATTTTCTTTAGTTTATTTTGTGTAATAAACTGTTCCTAACAAAGTACAACAAAAAAGTAATTATAAATATTGTAATGTTAAATCTTAAGTCTTGAGAGGACTGGAAAAGGTTTTCACTGAGAACACTGAGATTATTTTTCTCTATCTGTCTTTCCCTTCATCTAGTCCCTGTTGCAGAAAATAACTACCACAGCATGATGCTGTGGCCTCTGTGTGGCCACTGGACTGTAAATAAAAGAACAAAGCTTCTGGGTCTGAAAGATGAGGGCAGTTTGGAAGTATTTTAAATGTGTATTCTTTTTACTAACCAGCAGTTGGAGGCTCCTCTGGTTGGCTAAAGAACGCTAACTGTGCAGAAGCCTATGGGGCAACAACCACATGGTTAATACTTGAGTTGTGACCTCAGGAAGCATTTTCCCATTGCTTGTTTTATTTATTTTTGTTGACTGTAACATGCGGCTAATTTTGTAAATTAGAGACAAAAACAACTTTGCTTACTATGGCCTTGTATTCTATAAAATACTTCTTCTGCCAAGACCTTGTATAAGTGCTTGTTTGTAAGTGCACTTGAAGTTTTAGAGTGTTTTAGGGAACCATGGTATAAGGATGCACCAGAGCTAATATAGCATATAAAGCAGAGTTCATGGTACCTATTTTGTGTTTGTTTGCCTATGCAGAGTGAAGGATGTGGACTGTGCAACTAATGTAGCCATGTCTCCTCCAAAAAAACCAATCGTGTGTAGCCTGATTGAGATGAAGCTACGTGTAGGTAGAAGGCTGATTGGTTGGACCTGAACATAAAAGAGAGCAATGAGCAGAGTTCAGCATGAAGAAAAGTAAACACAAAAAAGTTTTTTTTGTGTGATGTTGGATGTTTTTCTCCAAAAATGATATTTTTAAATCTTAAAAAAATACACTCCACCTGCTCTTTTAAATATTAATGAAAGATTAATAGGTTGTTTATACATAATAAATTAATCAGTATCTTAAAATTTGTTGTAGACGCTCCTTATGACGGAATTCTTGGCCCAGTTTAACCTGAACCATACTATATGAACAGTATGTAAGGGTTAAATAAGACAAGCCAGTGTTTTATTGTCAGTAATTGTGTAACACTACAAAAGCCTGTTTTTCCTCCGTCATTGTGGAATATTAACAATGATGAGAAAACAATAAACTCACTGTGCATTTTAGGATCAGTCAAAACAAAATGTGGAAAACTTGAAAACTTCAGAATCCTCTTTAGATAATTACTTTGCTTAGAATCATGATTGAGCTTTTACCTCCATCACTGACGATGTTACAAGGCAGCACAACATTTTCTCATTTTTCCCTTTTTTTTCCAAAACGTCTCGTTGACTGCTTGGCAGCAAATCAGACAGCTCTGCTCCATATTAAGCACTTCTGTGTCAGTATCTGTTTCTCATATTTATTTGCCTTTTGTAGATGTTCCAAAAAGTTAATGTTTCTGTTCAGTCCGATATTAATTTATGGTTTTTGACAGATGTGACTGCCCTTTCAGGTGGTGATTCTGAGGAATAAGGTGCTTTATTTGAGGTGCCCCTCAACACTTTGTCAGTTGCTGTGAGTTCACTGAGAGTTCAGTAGAAGTTATTACACAATAGTCTTTATAATCTAAGTTTTCATTAATCAGCAGATACTTTTTTTTCTCCGCAGGCCAAATCCCTGTGTCATTTAGAATTCATGGACAGAGAAACAAGGTTAGCCTTTTATTTAGTGACTCTGATGATTTGTGACAGGCAGAAAATTAGATCATTAAGACCAGCAATGAAAATAATCCTCACAGCATGTTATTATGTGTTACTGGCAACATCTTTGTATTCGATTTTATTCATGTTCAATAAGTTCCAGATATCTGCTCCAATATTTATGATTCTGTGGTCAAATGAAATGTTATAGCCTGGGTGCATTGTAGTGTTTTATCTTTTTAAACAGAGTAGCTCAGGCTGAAATTGGTGGAATAACATAAATATTCATGTATTGTGAGATTTTGATTTGGATGTATGACATCAAGAAGAAAGATCAGTCACAATATGTGGCTGTCCCCCCCAAAAATTGGTTAATGATAATATTTTGTTTTATAAACATAGTGTTTAAGTTTTCTAATTAATCAGAATATTTTAAAACAGACATAATATTAAAACAAAATATACTTTATAAAAAACTACTAAGGTTTCAGTCTTAGTAGGCCTAGAGACCGACCCCTGATTGTGGGGGGGAAATGTATATTCTCCAACTATTCAGTGATTGGTTGCTGGTAATCTCTGTGTGACATCAATTGCAAAGAGAGGTGTTTCACAAAAAACGTTGTAATTAAATAGTTGATTCTGTTCATCTGGACGTAGCGTTTTTGGGAGAAACGTCTCATCACTCATCCAAATGACGTCTTCGGTCTCAACTGAATGTGGCAGAATAAATGTGGTTATTTAGACATTTGTCAAAGCTGGGAAGGCACCTAAAGGATGCTCCAGGCGATCCAGAAGAGAAGATGGACAACTGCTGCCTAAGCAAAAACCCTTAGTGTGATCCCTTGTGTGTCATGAGTATCGGAACAGCTAAGACACATTTTCTCAAACACTGCGTCTCTGTCTCTGACTCTGTGTTTGAGGACAAGGGAGCATCTTCAATTGGCGGTACCATTTATTCATTTTGTTTGCTTTGGTCTTGGTTGCCCACAATCAGAGCTACTGGCTGAGCAACGCTTTCTCCTGAATATACCAGAACTTGGTTTTGCTTGCCTTGTGATGGCCAAAGTGTCAAAAATAAAAGGTGTCAAAAATAAAGAAAATAAAAGGCTAATAATATATTTAAATACCTACCTAGGCTAGATTTACTTTCTTTGTGAAACTAGAGCATGCCTCATCTTGGAACAAATAAAAATAAATGGAAAAAATTGATGTCCAATAAGAAAGATTGCATAATAATAATAATTGCCAAATAATAGTCTATTTCATGGCAGATGAACAACAGTTATTTCAGCATCAAGTCATCGTCACTGTGAAATGACACAATTTCCCAGATAATACGCAGTACAGTACATCATGCAACATTGTAAAGTCTTCTAATAAAGTTAAGCAACAAAATAAATAAATGTGGTATAAAATATAGCAATATACAACGAGAAGAGGAAAGCACAAACACAAATATTAAACAAAAATGTTTGGCTCAGATGCTCAAAAAGCAACAAAACATTTTTGTTTAATATTTGGTTTAAACTTTGCTGGCAGACTTAAAAAAATGGCAAGAAAGTAGACTAATGAGTGGGTAGGGGATAAATAAAACACATCATAACAATATAAAACAACAACGATAATAAATGGTCCTAATAGATGATGATATTATTATTATTATTATTATTATTATTATTATTATTATAATATCGTGTAACCTTTACTATGGAAAATATTTTGGAACATATCCGCGCACATAATCAAACACATAATTTATCTGCTGCTGTCAACAACTTCAAGCAGAAGAAAGTATATTTTACTTTATGGTTTTGCCAAGTCAATAGAAATGATCACTACAGAGAAGCCTTTTGATTATATAAAATTGGGAAACATCTGTTTAGACTGCTGAAAATATTGAACAGATAGGCCTATATCATAGAAAAGAAGTTTACAGATTTTCTAATTATCTTATCAATGTAGGGCTCAGTAACAGCCCTAGACACTAGTTAGTCACCATCTGTCAGATGCTTGTCATTAGGGGAAAATGGGTGTTCCCTGACCGACCAGTAAACCCACCAAACAATCACCAGGTGATTGGTTTCTACAGGTTGCTTGCATAAAATTGGTATTAATTGGCAGTGTATATACTGCTTTGGTTACTACCAGGTTTGTTGTAAATTTGTTGTAAATTAAAAAAAATGTTTAAAAAAGGTGTTTAGTGCAGCGCTGTCTTTGCAACTGATTTTACTCAACACCAGTCATCATCTTCCAGCAAACAGCTGAATTTGCATTCTTCCTAAGCAACCAGAGGCTGCCAGAGGGTAACCGACTGGTCTCTAGGCCTGTATAATTTATAGGGAGACTCTAGAATATGAACAACTAGCAGAAAGCAAACCCAGATAAGTATAGACAGGTACAGCTTCTTATTAGACATGGTAATCATTTTTTTACTTTAATGGCCATTATAGCCAGTGTTTTAGAAGCTGGTACTCCTAACGTCTTTGCTAGTTAGATGACAAAACCAAAGACTAAAAAATTTGAAAATACGACGGATGTTGAGTCTTAAAGGCATTGTGTCATTCTGGCAAATGTCATTGCTTTTCATAGGTGTTCCAGAGGAATGACATGTAATACTCCAGGCTTTCCAAAACTGACATTCGGCATAGCAACCACAAGAACGTTTTAACATTAAAGCATGAATTACCTTGAAAAAATCCAAAAGGAAAACAAATTACCACAAAATTAGTTTAAATATATCTGACTTTAAAAAAAAAAGAAAAGTTTTTGCTTTTTGGTAATTCAGTGCAACACCTGCTTCTAAGGCCTGATGGCTATCCCTCAAATGATCTGTAAAACTGGATGACACTGTTTTTTTGTTTTGTTTTTTTTGCCTATCAAAATTTCAAAGTGTGCCAATGTTGACAACTGTTAAAACGCTTTGGGATACCGAGATATCCAGCCAATAAGATACCAGGCTTACAACACCAGGTCTTAAAATAGTGTCGACTTGGTAGAATTTGCTCAGATGTTGCAGCCAAACACCAAAATGACAGCTTAATAAAAGACATAAGCTGACACGGCTAAAACAGTTTCTGGCAGCTCCCACTTAATACACTGAATTATATGGTGGGTTTCTTTTAGTAAACAACCCAAAGCGTTCCACACATTTTGGCTTATTTATCATGTATTTTCAGCTGCTGAGCAAAATCGGTGAGGTCATGTTTGTTTATTATTTGAACAATACATTTAAAAATGAAACTACTATGGAATTGTGTTAGTGAAAACAGGTTGGCTCCTATGAATAAAATGTAAAAACTATTAATGCTATGAAATTTTACAAATTTAAATCCATTCAGAATGGAGTTAAAACATAGAAGGCCTATAACACAAAGATAAAATGTTGTCAGTCCAATTGTGCCTCTAAAGTAAGACAAGTATTTGTTATACGAGGTGAAGGCAACTTTATCAGTTAATGTGTTAGAAGCTTCCTTACAAGTGCTCTTCAAATATATTCCTGATTTGTCTTAAGAAAAATCAGTAAAACCTAAACAAAGGGGTTGATTGAAGGGGAAAAACTGGAAGCTGTTAGAGAAGATGGATACGCCTGTATTTCAGCTTATACTGATTGGCAAATTTTTCAGGAAACTTTATTTGTATACTTGTTCAACTACTCTTCAACACAAATATCTAATCAGCTAATCATGTGGCATCAACTCACTAAATTTAGACAGGTAGACAGAGTGAGGTTCAAACTGAGCATTTGAATGGGAAAGAAAAGTGATTTAAAGGCCTTTTAATAAGGCATGGTTGTTGTCTGATGGGTTTGTGTAAGTATTTCTAAACGTATCTCTAAACTGCTGATCTACTGGCATTTTCCCAAACGATTAGCTCAGGTTGTACAGTATGTAGGGTTTACAAAGAATATGTAAAAAAAAAAGAAAGAGAAAATATCCAGTAAGCTGCTGTTTTCTGAGTGAAAATGTCTTGTTGATGTTAGAATGGTAAAGCTGATATAGGAAGGTAACAGTATCTCAGTTAACCACTTGTTACAACCAAGGCATGCAGAAGAGAATCTCTGAACCTTGAAGCAGATAGACCATACCAGGTGCAACTCCTGTCAGCTGAGAACAGGGCATTGAGGATACAGTTCACACGGGCTCACCAAAATTGGACAGTAGAAGACTGTAAAAATGTTCCTTGGTCTGATGAGTCATTACCTACTACAATGTTGATGGTAGGGAAACAATATAAAAGCAAGGATCCATTTTGCCGTACATCAACACATCAGACTGTTGATGGTTGGGGATCTTTTCTTGGCACACTTTGGTCCCCTTAGTTCCAACTGATCATTGTTTAAGTGCTACACTTTGCTTGAGTATGGGTGTTGACCATATATTTCCCTTTAAAACCACAGTATACCCACCTTGTATGCGGCTGACAAATCTTCAGCAAATGTGTGATGCTGTCATGTCAACATGGATCAAAATCTGAAGAATATTTTCAGCACCTAATTGAAATTTATGTCACAGGAATTAAAGCAGGTCTGAAAGTAAAAAGGGGATCCCAACTGTTACTAGCAAGGTGTAAGTAATCAAGTGGCCAGTGAGTGCATATATCAGTTGATAATCTAATATCTAATCTGATATCTACCATGTTGACTGACTTTGGCATATTTGCTATTAAGAGCACATGGAAACACATGACTTAAGCAAAGACTTCTTAGATGGTCCATAGCTCATTGCAAGTCACATTATTTGTCAAGTAACTCCATTAAACACAGTCACATTGTCCAATTCAGTGACGTGTACTGGTTGTACACGTCACTGAAGCTGAAGCTGGTTGTTAGATAGCGTTTTAAAACCAACAGTAGCTTAGCAGTATCCAAATGAAGGAGTTATGTAATATTCAGTTATTAAGAAGGGAGAAATTATCTGTAGATACCAAAACAGTTTGTGTCCCTGATTACTAATGCTGTTAAGGCATTTTATCATGGGACTATATGGGAATTAGCTTTCCCTAAGAGCCAGACTCTAGTGGCCACCCGACTTACTGCGGTTTTTTATCTCTTTCATGTTGGCTTAACTTGTCAGCCCCAGAGGTGCCCATTTTCTAGAGCAAGTTATATTTCACAGTGTTAGAGAGAATAAATAACAAAAAAACCAACATTTTAAAGCTTTCTGATATTTAAATCCTATAATTTTATAATGGTTGTAATATATAGGGTTGTGTTTAAATACTTTCAACACTAACATTCAGAGTTGAGTGGGGGGTTCATTTTCAACCCAGATGCTTTTTGCAGGATAAACCCTTCCCATTAAACTATTGTGTAACAAAATGTTTTGTTTGTAGGAAATGTAAACAACAGGTAGATCATTGGCTTTAATTTTGTCTTTTTATCACCACAGACAGGGTCAGAGGAGGTCTTTGAATAAATGGATTGGAAGTTCAGAGACACAGATGCTTGTTCAAGTTAAATGGAGTTGTTTGTAAAATCCACTCCACCCCTGCAGTCGTATTGGCATCCATTGCTCTGACAGCTTGTATTTTTCATCAAGACTAAATTGTATATGTTTGCCCTTTAATACATTAGCTGGACGAAGATAAAACGGTGGACTGGGGTCAAGCATTTGAGGGCACAAATGCATGGAAAATTCCATTTAGCGAAGACAAAGTGCTGGGAGGGGTCTAACAGAAGAGGAGGGTGGCAAGGATGCCCACACCTTGGGTTAAGCGACTGTCCACCCACTCTGCTTTTTAATTCTGTCTAAAAACATTTCGTTGTGTCTCAGTTTGATAGAACACGTTTTGAAATTGCTGTCTTTAAAATATATTATGAGTGTTGCTGTGAAAGGATTTGTCACCATGATAATCTGTCAAAACAGGCTCGTCTGTGTGCTGTTTGTTTTGAGTTCATTAGTGAGATCGACAGGGTTTCCTGTCAGGGCTTATTCTCAGGACTTCACCGTTTTGATTCATTGCAATTTAATTTTCATGTGACACTGATTCTGTTGTTGTTACCAGGAGATCCCGTTGACTCTTAAGTGTTCCTGTTTTTGCCCAATAAATGATTGATTATATGACAAGCTTATGCCGACGGGGGGAAAAAAGAACAAAAGGGAAAATCTAATATGACAGACACGGCCTTGTCTGCCAGGTTAGAATGAACAGAATTAGCAATATGTGAAACATATGTGTTAAATGCACCTTAGAACACACATGCATCAACACTACATATGAGCGGGCAGAGGGAGGTTTGGAGTCTTCACACACCCCTGTTCTCTGTTGCCTGTTGGGGCCCTCCAAGGTATGGAACCGATCTCCCCCCACCACTCCCCCTGCCAGTGGCAGACGCCCTCAGACATCGGTGCATTGGTGGGGTTTTTTGTGTCCGGGGATGGGCGTCCAGGTACGCACCAGCTCATTCCTGGTGGCTGCTTGTCGGGGCCTGGAGCCTGGAGCCTGGAGCTCACTCGGGCCCCTTCAGGGGTGGGGTGCCCTCAGCCTCTCAGCCTGGGCCTCGGTCACTCTGGCACAGCTGGCTGCCGGCGGAACTCACGGGCTCGTCACTGCAACCCCCCCTGGCTTCTGCTCCGCAGCTGCTGAGTGACCCCTCATCTGGGGCTCTCCTCAGCTCTTTCCGGGATAGTGGTGCGGCTGCCCCTCCGTTGGTCTTCCTTGGTCTCTTGTGCTCTGACGGCCTCTGGTTGTCTGGGGCCTGGATCTCCTCCATACCATGCCCTGGAGGACGGGGATATGGCTCCCCACACCCTCTAGCAGATCATTACATGAAGGAATCTTTTAAATACAAGCGCACTCACGCTCACAGGTGTACACACGAGTGCTCACACAAACAAACTACACCCTTTTTGGCTCCAACCTCAAAGCACACTGTGTGCTGTAAGTCTTACGTGCTGCATAATAATCAATATTTAATATTTACTGCTATATACACATAGAGTATCGCGATGGTGTTGTGTTTATTATATTTCTGTTTTTGTTTGCATGTTTTCTCTTTTTTTTCTCTCTCAACAGGTGATCCAGGTGATATATATATAAAAATATGTTTTTTGCCCCCCCCCTTCTTTGCCCATCATCACTATTCCTCTTCCCCACTGTCTTTGTTTCCCTCCCTCTCCCCGGTCATGTCTGTCCCGTCTGTAACAACTGAAAATAAAATAAAATAAATAAATAATAACAACAAAGGTCAATCAAATGGACCAATACGGCAAGGCAGGGATGGTCCACTTGGTAAAGTAATTCCGTTGGGCTTCTCTCTTTGCCTTCAGACAATAATACTGATGGCAGAAGAACCAAACGGGACAGGCGGGCGGGGGGGAACAGCAATATGTGAAAACAAAACAATTCAATTCAACATGGTTTATTTATATAGTGCCAGTTCACAACAACAGTCACCTAAAGACACTTTGTGATGTAAAGACTACAATATTCAAAAGAAACCCCAACAACCACGCCATGAGCAATAGGAAGGAAAAACTCCCCTTTGACAGGAAGAAACAATACAGTGCAATCCCAAATCATGATTTTATGAATGAGAAATATCTACCAACATATTTGATGGAGTTCATGCAAGTGAGAAAAGATAAACGGGAAGAACACAAAGAAAACAACATGGGATCATCTGACCGAAAAGTTCAATTTGGCTCAACATCAGCCATTCAAAGCAAGAACAACTCGGTGTTCAGCATCTCAGATACCATTGAAATCAAGGAAGACCAGAATCACAGATTGTCAGACTTATTATTGACCACAGCACAGATGTTTTTAATATCACATTTTCAGACTCTGAAGCTCCTATTAAGTTAGAAATTAATCTTTCTAACTCCAAATGAAAATTAAATGGTAGAAATAAGGAGTTCATGTTACACATTTGACAGAAATTAAACTCATTTGTTTTG
Organism: Copadichromis virginalis; assembly: GCF_057382275.1. NCBI lineage: Eukaryota > Metazoa > Chordata > Actinopteri > Cichliformes > Cichlidae > Copadichromis > Copadichromis virginalis. The sequence goes on from NC_140629.1 coordinate 29,342,805, forward strand.
CCACTGCTGTGTCCTGCCCGATAATAATGAACGGTGAAACACAAACTCTGTGAAATAAGAAAGGAACAGTTAAAATATATCAGTTCAGTGGTGATGGTAAGGAACACCCAGCCCTAGAAGAAAGGAGAAAGTGACAAAGCTGCAAATGTGTTTTCTTGGAAATGAAATGGGGATGTTGAAATTACATGAAATGCTTCACCGGATTACGGGAACTGTAGTTTGGACAAAATTACCTCTCTCCCTCTCTGTGTGTGTGTGTGTCTCTCTGTGTGTCTATAGATATAGATATTGTGAGTACAAGAAAAAAATGATTAGAATATAATGTGCTTAAGTTTGATTAGATGAGAGGGTCCAGCTGTAGATCAGGTTGGTTTAGCTATAGGCCTGAGTGTGTGTGTAATTGTGCAGAGAGTGAGAGGAATTTATTGACACTGGGGGTCTGCCTGTCATAAAAGGAAATAGGAAGTCACAGTTAGGAGATGCTAGGACTGTATGGAACAGATAGGAAAGAGAGGAGAAGTCTGTTACCCTTGTCCCTGAATGTAATAAAGGCTCATAACTGTCACAACTTAGAAGTAGGTTTGCAGGAGACCCTCCACATGCTTAGCTGTAAGAGTAAGACAAACAAGAAGCCAACAGCTTAGTGGAAATTCCCCAAGGGATACCTGAGTGGGGGTCTCAGTGCTTGTGACCTGATAACCATGTTTTGTTTGGTGTAGCTTGGGTGAGGGGAGATGGACTTTTATGACCGGCAGGAAGTCACATATACACACCCAGTGCTGTAACTGTTACGACACACACATACTCACTCACGTCGCACACTCACAGGTACGCCCACACGCAGGCACTCACGTGCTCGCACATACATACACAAACACAGTGTTTTGGGTTTACAACACTCCATGTGGGTTTTACAATGGGGCGTCGTTTCTATAAAACTGGTTGTAACAGACGAAGGAGTTGAGATCTACAGAGGAATTGCCGGGCCCTGTATATCTCCCCTTCTAGAAGGTGCATGAGTGACTGAAGATGAATAAAGGTTTTGTGAAATAACTACTGAGTTCCGGTGTCGTCTCTGGAGGCCTGAGGAATAAAAAGAACTGGGGTGAAACTGAAAACACAACAATATATAGGATAATCTCTTACACACTCTTAGACACAAGGCTTTTATTTATCAAAAATTGTGAGGAAAAAGTTGTGGTGTCACTTTTGACTGAAAAAGTCAATAACTGTAAAAAAGGGCCACTTAGATTATTTAATGTGGCTGGAGAAGGTCTCCAGAAGTGTTGATAACCTTATCTGGCTTGTGCGGTCACACCGTATGTGCTGCACAATGTCAGGCATCGAAGGTCAAAGGCAGCTTTGTTGAAGTCAGATTGACAGATCAATAATAAATCATAGCTTCTGTAATATTGCAGATGTTGACTGTTTCCTGTTGTTTTTCACCTTCAGGTGACAGAACTGTATATATGTTTAAGCCGTTGTGATGTGTTTAATCATAAAAATGTTTCCCACTATCAATCTGCTTCGGATCGGATTTTTCAGACTTGCCCTGGAAATAAATTTTTTTAAGTTAAAGGCTTTAATTTTATTGGAAGTTTTCACTTCCATCGTGCCATGTATTGCAGACCTAGAACAAGATTCAGACATCCTGAAGTGCATGCTTTCACAGACATTTGAACAGTGGTTGTAGCCTGGTTACCAGTACTATATCCTGGTACTGATCTCTGTGTGGGTGAACTGTTAATAGCTTTTAAAGGCAGGTGCAGTTTCTGTGATATCATTCCTTTTTAAACCAGCCAAGTGTAAAGCTCTGGTGAAACTGTGATGCCAGGACCCCTTTTTGCTTAAAAATGGCTAAAAACAATTATTAATAGAGGAGTTGTTGTGGTTAAAGAAGGCAAAAGGAACATTTTCCTGTATAAATAGGGCCATAACTGATGCCACTAAGTTTCTAAAGAAGTTTGGTCACTTGAGGGTTAAATGATGAATAAATATCAGGCTTTGCCACAGCTTTCAAAAGGGGATCAGGAAAGGTGGCAGCTTTACACGTTTACGTCTTTCAGTGTTCGTTTTGGTGTCTGGATCAGTTTGCAAGTCAATGTGCGTGAAAGGTTTCAAAAGGTTGGTTATAGGGACTGATTCCCTGCGAGTGTTTCTTACAGATAAAACCCATGGGCCTTCTTGCTGCAGCAAATAGTCCATCCGTGCTTGAAATCTTGTTGGAGCCAAGTCTTCCAGAGCTGCCAGCTCCCAGACAGTGGAGAATGATTACCAGAATGGGCATTAATATGCAGCATCCACCAATCAGGACAGTGCAGCTGGTATACAAATCAGCATTCCTGAGTGGTTGACTACACTACTGTTATATTTGATAGTACTGCGTTGTGTGATACTTGTGAAGTGACACATCCGCTTCTTTTATGTTTCTGTGTAGTAAAAGCTTATTTGTGCTTTTTAACAGCATGTAAACCAGCTGAGGTTATTTATTTATGCATTTTTCTTTTTAAAATGTGGCTTTAAAACGAGGAAGATGACTGCTCTGTTTGACTCGATTTCATTGTTGCACCATAATTGCAACATTCTGCTACACACAGCATGCGTTGTTAGAGGACTCTGTGTGTGCATGTGTGCACGTCTGTGTTTCTGTATATCTCAAAGGAAATGTTCTTCTTGTTTTCTGTAGCCACACAACACCTTTAATTGCTTTCAAGGCAGCACATTTTGTTGTGTTCTTAGGAGTTCAGAAGAGTTCACAAGTACTTGGCAACACAATCTATGTTGACTTTACATAACTTTTTATAAGTTGTCAGCATGGAAAACAATCTCAAACTGACCCTGGTGTCAGAGTAAGGTACGAATGACTAGAGTTTCGTGCAGAATTTATATTGTATGGTCTTTCACTTCCTATTCTCTTTGGCATTGTAGAGCAAGATGCTGAATTATGGAGTATTGCTGTCATGGAGCCTATGTCCAGAAGCTATCCACTAAATATTAATGTTCAGTGTGTGTGTGTATGTGTATGTGTATGTGTGTATGTATATATGTGTATGTATGTGTATGTATGTGTGTATATATATATATATATATATATATATATATATATATATATACACATACACACACACGTACACATAGAGAGAGAGAGAGACTGTGCTGGGGAGTAACGCAATACATGTACCGGCGTTACGTATTTAAAATACAAAATATGAGCAGCTGTATTCCGTTACAGTTGAAGAAGTTGATATTCACAATACCGTTACTTTGTTGAAATAAAGGGATTATACTGCGGCCTTTTTCTGTTTCATATGTTAGGCTATGCCCTCTCTATTTTTGGTACTGTGTTTTTCGAACCATAAGGGGCACCCAACGTATTAGCCAGAGGTCCCTTTACTATGGTTCGGAGCCGTGGACCTGTTTTATATACGCAAGGAATAGTTTTCTATACAGGATCGCTGCAAAAAGTGCAGCGTTACCTAATGTCAACCTACTGTTACTCATTTTATATTAAGATTTAAAAATCTAGTTGGTAGTGGTATGGCAAGTAGCCTTCAGTAATAGTAATAAACCACACAGCAATCGTATATTCAAGTAGATGTAAAAAGCATGACAATATATTAAGTAATCCAAAGTATTCAGAATACGTTACTCTCATTGAGTAACGTAACGGAGTACGTTACAAAATACATTTTGGGGCATGTATTCTGTATTCTGTAATCTGTAGTGGAATACATTTTAAAAGTAACCTTCCCAACACTGTGTGTGTGTGTGTGTGTGTGTGTGTATATATATATATATATATAT
>NC_140629.1:29956608-30396608 GCF_057382275.1 Copadichromis virginalis
ATCTTTCACTCAGCCATGTGAATGAGATACATTTTTGTCTCTTCTAGGATGCCATGCTGTATGCAGCGGAGTCTAAGGATGCTGAGCTGGCAGAGACTTTACTCCAGTGGTTCCTAGAGGAGGGCAGGAAGGAGTGCTTTGCTGCCTGCCTGTTTGCCTCCTATGATCTCCTGCACCCTGACGTGGTGCTGGAGCTGGCCTGGAGGCACAACATAATGGACTTTGCCATGCCGTACTTTATCCAGGTCATGAGAGAGTACCTCACGAAGGTTGGTGCTGACAATCAACACCAGGAGTTTATTTGATGTCAGCTTTACCACTAAAATAGATTTCACTATTGTGTAATTTTAAGAAGAATATGTGGTGTTGGTGATGTAATATGTCTGTGATTTCTGAGAAACAGGTCAAACATATATGGTGAGACAAGAAGGCAGAGACTAAGGCCTTCTTAAGTAATAATATTTAAAGGGACAGTTGAGCCCATTTTTTTTTTTTTTTCCCTCTGGCCTGCAGTGCTGTTTGTCCATCTATATTAGCCGGTGTAGTTTGCTCAGCAGAAGGTAATTTCCTATATGAAAGTGCTCACAACAAGATTTGTGCAATTATTTTGTGCAACTAGGTCAATACTTCTGGGAAAAGGCGTTAATGTCGAGTTTGTCGTATGAAATTTTTTTTGGCACTTTAAGAACCACAAGACACTAAAAGTGTCATTTAGTTCTGTTACATTCAAGCCTTCAAGCGACGATGTCACCACAGCTTGTATTTCCAAAACCATGCAAATACCATCAAAACGATCTAGATGGATTTTTAAAAAAAAAATCACTACAAGCCAGAGTGAAACATGTAAATCTTCATAATGACCTTTAAGTATATTTGCCAGTGCTACCTGCAGATATGTGAGGTCATGTCTTTGGGTTCTTTTCCAGGTTGATGAGTTTGCAGCGAAGGTGACGGTCTCTGGCCCTTTTTATTTAAAAAAATTCTCTTCTGTGTTCTGTCTGTCTGTTTTTCCTGTAACTTATCTCTTAGGTTTCTGATGTAGGAACCTAGCATGGACTGTAGATTGAATTTGGCCTAACTAGGTCTGGTCCTGGAGAACTGTAGTAGTGTGCAGGCTTTTGTTCCACTTGTGCCAGTACATGTTCAGATTAAGCAGGTTTCCCTCCAGTGAGCCCTAATCTTAGTTATTTATTTCTCTTGGTTTTTAGCCATTTGACACAAGTTCATGAGAAATAAAAATAAATAGACACATAACTACTTTTCAGTGAAAACATTAATAAAACATCTGGCTAAATGTGGCAGTAGTATATGAGTTAGACCAGGTGAAATGAACATTTTTAACCACCTCTTATTCCAAATTGTATTTTAGAGCCTAAATAATAATGACTTAGTGACATTGACGCAAATCTGATGCAACAGAGATGAAACATAACAATTTTTAATGGATAATGTTTACTGGTTAAAGTTAAGAGTGACTATTATAATTGAGTATATAGTCTGCATCTTAATTTTGGGTAAATATGCAGCAGTAAAGGGACGTTTGGTAGATTATAAAGTGTTTTCTAGCTGTCAAGTGCAAGAAGGTAAATGTAGTCTAAAACAAAAACTCTGGAGCCAAGGCCTGTACACTATTTTTTTTATTTATTTATTTATTTTCTTCTTCAGCACCAGGATTAGCCTGTCCTGGCCTAACGGATACCTCTAACTTTTCTCTCTCTTGGGGCTGCATCTTGTGTCAAGTGGCATTTTTAAAGCCTTGAAACGCTGTGATCTTTCCATCTGACAGAGGCTTTTTGAAAGCCCAGAAAAGAAGACAATCACAGAGAAAAAGCTGCTTTGGCTTTAGACTTGCTCGATGCACCCCCATGTTTCTAACTAAAGGTCACTTTGTTTTAGTTTTTATTGTTGAAATTAGTGCAGGGCTGCAAACAATAACCTCAAAGGTTATGTAGTGCCCTTTCCTCAGTTTGTGGAAGTCTTTTCAGTTAGTTTTAATTTTTCAGTTTAGGTTTGTTGTAGGTAAACCTTTGGTACTGGTCAAACAGGTTGGGGTGGAATCTAACAGCCAGTTTGAGCAGCTAATCAGGTAGAGAAATCCCAACCCCGCCTCACATGAAGTAGTTCATTACATACATGTTAAACAGGCAGCTTACCCCAGTGATACCATTGTATATGCAAATATCATGTTCTTTTCTCTACACCTTTGTCCCAACTTTTTAAGAAATGTTTATTTCTTTAATTCTGACTCAACATGACTCTGCGCTGACCGAGCTTCAATTATAAACCTTCAGTATTCAGCCTTCTCCACAGTTAAAGCACAGTGCCTGATTACTCCTTTGAACTTAGGGATTAGGATTAGTGCTACAAACAATTCACAATTACTGTACGCCTGGCAAGGATGAGCTTGACCTGCGAGCCCTTAGCTTGATTTTTAGGCCAGCAGTGATAAACACTCAGTCAGGAGGGTCTGCTTGCAGCTGTGATCAGGTGCACGTTGAAGTTGTGACTGCCACTTAATCTTGTAGCACTTTTTTAATGGCACAAAATTGGAATTTAGAAACGTACTGTTTAGCTTTTGCTCTCCTTGTATTCAAATATTTCTTTAACCTTAAACCTTACCTTAATTCTTCTTTTTAAAGGGTCAATTTTACACAAATCACTAAAATAAAATATCAAAATTAAATAAAATCAACCTGCTGGTGTCGAGTTGTGATGCAATTTTGGATTTGTTGCTGCTCTGTTGGATTGATGTTAATCTGCTTTTCTTCCTGGTGCATAAAGCACTTAGCTTTTAGAAAATTAGCACCTTTCCAAATTTGTCATTGTTCATTGTTATCTGGAATTCATAAGATGCAGACCATGTAAAGACTTTTTTTTTTTTTTTTTTTTTTAAGGCAAATTATTTACTGGTGAATATAAAAAAATAAACAACAGCTTTGAGTCACAGATGGTATTTGAATGAAAGATGGTATATTAAAGCTCAGAGCAGAACCTGTTGGATTGGGGTGATAGCAGGAGTGTCACAAGTCATTTGATGCTACTAGATGTGATAAAAGGTTAAATGGTTTTATTTAATGTGATTTGGGTAAACTGACCCTTAAATTTTCATTTAACATTTTTACTGCAAGCTTTATTAGAAATTCTCACCAAACCTGCATGGCATCTTCTCACCTTTAGCTGCACTGTGAAGTGGTGATTGTAGTTTTGTCTTTCACAGATGAAGATCATATATCTTCTGTAACTGCTTGTGTTTGTCAGTGTTTATTAATTTGATGTGGGATAAGCCTTAGTGTATTTTTAAAGCTCAGGTATTGAAATATGAAAAACAGATTGAGCCAACTTGAGCTTATATACTTTCTGCACGATACCTAGAATCCATAAACTCAGACTTTCTTTCAACAGTAAGCGTGTGAGTGATGTCTAATCCGTCCTCTCTTCTTTGTTGCCCTCAGGTGGACAAACTGGAGGAGGCCGAAAGCCAAAGAAAAACTGAAGAGGAAGTGACAGAACCTCAGCCGATGGTGTTCGGTAGGTTTACAGGCAGAACAGCTCACTGAGGGATGAACATTGTTGTTCCTGGATAAAGTAAATGATTTCCCCAAATGAAGCTTGGGCTATACTTTACAATGATATAATCTAGCTTAGTTTACCCATAATAAGTGGACACGCTTGCATTTTCTGTTATTATCTGAAACCAGCAGCAGCTGTTGCTGTGTAATTAGCTTTACACCGCCAAAAGAATTACAGGCTCATTGAGCAGCACATAAAGAAAACCTAAGTGGAAAAAAAAAAAGCCCCATAATTTTGTTTGATATAGAACAAACAAATTTAGCAGTTCAACAAAACAGTCCAGTCATGTGTACTTTCTTATAAAGACGGGGGAAAATTTTATTTTGTCTGTGTTTGTTTTTGTTTATGTGATCAGGTCAGCAGCTGATGTTGACTGCCTCTCCTTCTCCAGTGGCTACCCAGCCAGCGTATCCTGGCTACGGTTACCCTCCCGCTGCTGCCGCAGGCTACCCCGCTCAGCCCGCTTACGGCTTCAGCATGTAGATCCGCCAACTCGTCCTTCTCCTCCACCCCTCTTCCCTACACACATCCACCCACCCTGAACCACACTGCTGCTCTGGGTTTCAACTGGCTGACTGGTGGCGTACAGCCTCCTGAAATTTCGCTGGGCCTTCATTTCCCAGTGAGGCTCCACGTGAATTCACAGAAACTGCAATAGAAACTTTGTCTCTAGTTTTTCCACACCCACTTTAGAAGGGTGGCATCAAGTCTGTCGGACCCCCCCCCCCCGTTGTATTTTCCACTCAGACATTATAACTGCATCACTGATCTACACGGCATGAAGTCACCTCTCAGCTCCTTAGAGGTATTAGCATACTGAAGATAACATTAGTTGCGCCAAACCACTCTGTCATGTTGCTGTTCCATGTAGACTTTATTAACCATAGAGCAGCTTTTTTTCTGTTTTTTTTTTTTTTTTTTCTTTCTTTTTAATTTTAGCACTGAAGAAGAGACTTTACTGCAGAGTTCAGGGGTACCTTACTCCTAAAGCACTGTCACAGCCTTACACATTCTGATGAGGCGGCAAAACGGGCTCATTTGTTCATGTTTAATTTTGCAACTGTCTCATGTTCTGATTAGAAAGACAGTTACTGTGCAATAGTTTTATTTGTCCTTTCACAACAGGTACAAATTGTTTGCTGTATTATGGACTAAGAACACTTGTTTTATGAGGTTACAGTCTCTGTGTGCGTATGTGTGTGTGGGAGTATGCGTGTAGCCTCTAAAGCCTTTGGGGGTTTCGTCACCAAAATCAAGACACACTCAATGATATCTCCACTCCTTTGCAGCTGCAAACCTTTTGCTGGGTCAGAGCGGTTGATCTCATCAGTCGACTTTTTGGAGTTTCGGTAACGGTTGTGGCAAAAAGGCTGAAAGAAAGCAGGTGAAAACGGAAAGGCGAATTGTAGACTGTGCATGTGCTGCCAAACTATAATGCTGCAACCAGGAGCACAATTTTCATGTTACACTCAAGTATATGAAGTATTACTAATGTTGAGTAAAAAAAACCAGTTATGTATGATGAAACTTTCTGATCCAACTAATGAAAAAAAACAAACAAAAGTGTGGCGAAGCTCCAACACACTCGAGATGAAAACAGGGGAATGTTAGCTCACGTCCTGGTGCCGGCTGGTTCAAGTGTCATTATTGTACTGAAAACAGTGTATAATTTAAATATATTGAAATACCTAACTAATCAAAGTATTATGGAATATGTATTGTCTATAGTGTGTTGTTGTAGTCTTAAAAAGCATAATGATTTTTGTAAGAAAATGACAAAATGCAAAAACAGCAGATGAATAAATGCCAAAATCTTGAGGTAAGGCTGCTCAAGGTAACAAAAGATGAGTTATTGACTTTATTTCATGTCAACGTCCCCATGTGATAAGCAGAGCTCTGGCCCGTCGTGGTCCCGGCACTGGATTTGTCAAAGATAAAATGCAAATAATCTGAGCTGCACACCAGTTGCTTATTTTATCTGCACAATTCTTGCATACAGAAAGAGGAATAAAGTTTACACACTGTGTGTGTTCGTGCATTGTTATTTTACATCAGGAGACACTGGGTGTGAAACATTTCAGTTGAATCAAACAAAAATTAAGAGTTAGACTACGAAAAAAGTGGACGGATAGAATTAAAATGCATGAGTGGAAATGTGTTTACTTCTCATCAACACAGCACGCTCGCAGAGGCACTGGTGCGCGTGCTTGTTCACTGTAAATACCTTCAAAGTGTTTATTCTGAACTGCTTAAGTCACATCCAAAAAGGAGAGACTAACACAAAACATAAGCTTTAAAAAATACAAAAATGGACGAACCTACTCTGAAAGGTAACTTACACTAAACCGATTTAAAAATGGAGGAAAACAGGAAAACCTAACTGCTCTGGAGGGCTCTTCCCCTCCCTGTTTTGTTGTTTTGCAAAAGAGGGTATGGAGTTTCACCTTTAAACATGGTTTACATCCATTTTTTGCTACACTGTAATTTCCATCCTCCGCTGGACTCTGACATTTTGGTAACCGAGCTGTCATTTATCTGACTGATGGTTTCTGTCTGTGCCTCCGAGCCTCTTTGTTTGGAGAGGGTGTGGTTGGACTATCTGGACCTGTAACTAGCCGGCGAAGTCAAAAATGCTCACCATTTTCACAGCAGACAATAACAAAGGACTCATTTAGCCTATTTCGGTTTTCCTCGCTCAGCTGTAATCATCTGTTTGGAGGAAAACAGTGAGGCGAGGCTGTGCCCCGCCCTTTTTCGCTGTTGTGTGTGGGGGAAAAGTGGCCGGTCTCTCACTTTGCGCTCTTACAGCTACACACCCGGTGTAACGTTCACTGACCGCTCGGCGGATGTTGAAGTTCATTCGCTTTAATTGGACATAAAGTTCAGCAGGATACACGGACACAAGTCTTTATCCGCCCCTTTCTGTGCTTCCGGCTTGCTTTGCTCTCTTACGTACTATCGTCGTGACACGGGGTTTCCATGGTTACAGATAACATTTATTGGATATAGAAGATCCCAACTTCCTTGACAGTTCCAGTATCCGCCGGAGTCTCCACCTGAATCCAGGAAAGCTCTTCAGACTGAAGGCGACCAGGTGTTGCGCTACTATACTCTATTTGGAAAAGAAAAAACAAAACAAAAACTAAAAGAAAAAACTGCGAGCCACACTAGACTGGAAGCTTTGTTTTTAGAATTTTACTGCGTTTAATCTGGTAACTATGCAGGGTAAAGGCACTTTTATCAGCCCCTTTCACAGACCGCGGTGTCTGGCGGCAGCGGCACCGGCTGGGAAAGCGAAATTAACTCATCCGGGAAAAGCGATTCTGGCAGGTAAGCGCATCACAATCCACACGGAAAAGTCTCACATGGACACAATGCCACTCTAGTGTTAGTCACAGTTCAAGAAAGCATCCACGCCTCTTTCTTTCTACTTGGCTGTGCTATGAAGCAAAACTTTGTCGAGTCAGAAGCCAGGGAGGTTTAAAAAAGTCAGCGAGCAAAGACGCGCTGCAGTTTGCAGAAATGTCACTATGTTGGGATTAGAAGAAGTTATTATGAGCCAAAGGAGTACCACACTGGTTTGTATTTCCGATAAAAGCTTTCCTTTTAAATGACACGTCACACGTTTTCTTGCATGGACGTGAGTAAGTGGAGTTGCACTAATGTGTCCCAGCTTCAGTTTAGGCAGTAGAGCGTAAGATTGAAGGAAACGATCTTTAAACAAAGTTATAGCCTGTATGTCTTAAGCCACTCTAATCTGGTGCTGCTTGAATCTTCTACAAAAGGAGGATTTTATTCTTCGGTGTTTCGGTGCTATCAAATCCATCTGTGCTGTCATGGTTAGGTCAGTTTGACCCACTGCACTGACTTGATTTTTATCCTACTTATCTAAAGATCACCTTCACTGCACTTAACATAATGCGCAGTGGGCAGTCGTCCACGCACACTTGAGCCATTTAGAGTCTCGGGTTTGTGCAGTGGGCCATCAGAGCACAAGAGATGGCTTCAGGCTGTATGTTCTTCATTAAAGTACACCACTAGTCTTCTTGAAACTGTACATATTTACATTTTGCTCTTTTTGGGGGGCGTTTTAAGCAGATCTCATCACCTGAGGTTTTGCACTCAGAAATTTACACATATTTTTTACTTTTGTATGTATTCTGTCTTTTTTTTTTTTTAACTCAATACTTGCAACTGACAATTATTTGAATGGTTTATCAATCAATGTTGAGTTTTTTGGGAGTTATGGTTTAACATCTAATTTAAAAAAGGCCATTAATGGTTGATTATCTCCAAACAACTGATATCTAGATCAACTGGTGAACTTACTATTCAACAAGACTTGAGTTGTACCGAGTTGTCTCCTTTTGCCCCCTCCCCTCCAAAACCCCTCGACCTCCCTGTGTGATGATGATCAGGCTGCAGCAGCTCCGGCTGATGAAAAGCCTCTCTGAGGTGCTCCTGTATTAAGGCTACATGCTGATATTTGGCAGCACTCACACTGATTTTTCAACCCTGAGCTGCTGCAGTTGTCGCATACTGAATGTTTTATAGTTCTGAAGGAATTCTTTTTGATTGTAGATTTAAAAACACCAGCTGCTGTTTTTTTTTTTTTTTTCTCAAAGATATTTTTATTGAGTTGAAGCAACAAAGAAAAGCAAATACACGCAGAATTGACAAACACCAAACAAGCAAGTTTCACAGCGACTGTTAAAACTGAAATATCAGAATACAGATTAATGACACACTCACATGTCTTATAATTGCTTCCAGCAGTTTATCCCCTACCCACAACACTTAGAACCCCTATCCCTCAGACCAGGAAGGAAAAAACCAAACAAACAAAGCAAGAAAAAAGAAGCAAACAAATAAAAACAACATCACAGATAAATCAAAAACAAAATAAGAAAAACACACAAACGACTAACAATAAATAAATAAATAAATAAGTAAATAAATAAAAAGAAGAAGAAGGGGGGAGGATTTACTGAGCAATGCTGGAAGTCTGGTTTGTAGCCTGGAGGCTGGAAAAGTATTTCAGGAATTGCCCCCACACCTTGTAAAACTTACCGCTGTTGTTGCTAATCGCATACCGGATCTTTTCAAGGCTCAGATAGTACATAAGGTCCCTCAGCCACTGAGCCTGGGTGGGCAAAGGGGCACCCCTCCATCTTAGGAGGATTGTGCGTCTAGCTACAAGGGAGGCGAAGGAGAGCATGCAACGCTGTGACGAGGTCAACCGTGCATCAGCCTCTCCAGTGGTGCCAAAAAGCGCAACTAAAGGGTCAGGATCCATATGGTGTCCAACAAGTAGGGATAAGGTCTGAAATATATCTCTCCAGAATCCTTCGAGGCTAGGGCACTTCCAGAACATATGAATAAGGGAAGCCTCCGCACTCCCACACTTATCACAGGTAGGGTCAACGTTCGGATACATACGGGATAGTTTGACTTTGGAGAGATGGAACCTATGCACAACCTTAAATTGTAAAAGACAGTGGCGGGCACATAGGGACGTGGAATTAACTAATTTGAGTATTAAGTCCCATGTATCCATAGACAGGGACTGATTTAAATCTTGTTCCCAGGCCGTTTTAATCCGATCTATCGAAGAACCGTTCATGCTCACCAGCCTGTCATAAATAAGAGAGATAAACCCTTTACGTGTTGGGATTAGGGTGAGGAGCATATCCCCTGGGCTTGCAGCTGGTGCTACCGGAAAGTTTGGAATCTGAGATTGGAGGAAATGTCTGGTCTGCAAATATCTGAAAAAATGTGTACGTGGGAGATTAAATTTTTCAGAAAGCTGGGCAAAAGATGCAAAAGTATTGTCAAAAAATAGATCATTGAAACATGTAATGCCCTTATCATGCCAATCTCGAAATATAGGATCAGATAGTGATGGCTGAAAAAGGGGGTTAGAAAGAATTGGACTTAGAAGGGAGAAACCTGTTAATCCAAAATGCTTCCTCATCTGAGCCCACACCCTCACCGTGTGCCAGACAACTGGGTTATCGATTGTCTTGTTTGGGGGAAGGGGGAGTGAAGATCCAATCAGGGCCAGGACAGAAGAGCCTGTGGGCGAGTTCAACTCCATGAGCACCCAGGATGGGCAATTACCCTTGTTGTGGAAGTAAAGCCAAGATATAATGTAGCGCATGTTTGCTGACCAATAATAATATCGAAGGTTAGGCAGTGCCAGGCCTCCACGACTCTTGGGTTTTTGGAGTTGAGCCTTGTTCAATCGAGGGCGTTTACCCCTCCATATATAAGATGAGATAATCGAGTCCAAGGAATCAAAGAAGGATTTGGGGATAAATACTGGTAACAATTGGAAGAGATACAAAAATTTAGGAAGTATATTCATTTTGATTGAGTTGATTCTTCCCACCAAAGAGGTGGAGAGAGGGGACCACTGTGCCAGATGTTTTTTTGCATTATTTAACAGAGGAAGGAAGTTCGCTTTGAAGAGACATTTATGTGTCCTTGTAATAATTACACCTAGATATGTAAATTGATTCCCTGCTATTCTAAAGGGGAGGGTAGTATAGTCAAACACTGGTGCCCCTCCATCCACAGGAAACAACTCACTTTTACATAGGTTGAGCTTGTATCCTGAAAACTGGCCAAATTGGCGAAGTATGGATAACATTGCAGGTACAGATATTTTGGGGTTTGAAATAAAAATTAAAAGATCATCGGCATACAAGGATACTTTATGTTCAGCACCTTTCCTCCGGATCCCATTGATCTCCCCACAGCTGCGGAGTGCAATGGCGAGTGGTTCTATAGATTGAAAAGAAGAGGACTTAAGGGGCATCCCTGACGGGTTCCTCGTTGGAGGTTGAAAGGCCGCGACTGTATGGAATTAGTAAAAACTGAAGCGTTAGGGCACATATATAATAACCTTATCCATGAAATAAATTTCGATCCAAAATTGAATTTATCTAGGATCGTGAATAAATATTTCCACTCTACCCGATCAAATGCCTTCTCCGCATCTAGGGAGAGAATGCACTCAGGACCCTGATTGGAAGGGGTGTATAATACATCCAATAGTCGGCGGATATTGGAATAAGAGTAACGATTCTTAATGAAGCCTGTTTGATCTTCGGATATAACTGAGGGCAAGATATTTTCCAGCCTACGCGCCAAAACCTTCTGTTTTTTTTTTTTAAATACTTTAAATAAATATAAATGTGATAAGTTACAACCTCAGTTCCAAAAATGTTGGGATATTGTGTAAATTGTAAATAAGAACAGAATGCAATGTTAATGTAGAACATAGAAAACACGTTAAAGCTTTAATATGAGATATCTTAGAATGTTGTGAAAAATATTAGCTCGTTTTGAACTTTATGTAAGCAACACACCTCCAAAAAGTTGTGACTGGCTACACAAAAGGCTGGTAAATTAAGTGACAATACAAAGAAATAGCTGGAGAAACATTTTGCAGTAATTAACAACAGGCCAGTAAAAGACTGGATTAAAAAAAAAGAGTATCTTAGAAATTGTGTAACAATTTCAGAGTAATATAAAACTGTGAAGAATTTGATTATCTCGTCATCTACAGTGCTTATTAGAAGATCCTGGGAATCTGGGGAAATCTGTGTGAAAGGGACGAGGCCGAAAATCTGAGGGTGCCTGTGATCTTCATGAGCTCAGGAACACTTCCAGAAATCATTATCTGTGAACACAAATGGCGCCTAAAGGTCTTTCGTGCAGAAGAAGAAGCTATATGTGATCATGGTCCACAAACGCTATGTCTTCTCTGGGGACAAGTGGAAAACTGTTCTCTGATTAGAGGAATCAATACCATTGAGAGGTATTAGCAATGGTATTGACACATCCACATACCCTTTCGTGGGGTCATACATACAAATTTCATCAAGACGATGCTAAATCTTGTACTGGATCTATTACAGTAGCATGGCTTCGTATTAGAAGAGCCTGGGTGCTGAACTGCGGGCAGTCCTGCAGTCCAGACCTTTTATCAGTTTAGAACTTTTGGAGCATTTGGCACTGTCTCAACTTTTTTGGGGATGTGTTGCTGCCATCAAATTCAAAATGACCTTAGTTTCTTCTTAAAATGGTAAGTTTAAACCTTTTTTCATGTTCTACCGTGAATAAACTATGGGTTTAATATGGTAATGAGATTTGCAAACCATTGCATTTTGTGTATTTTTTGTATATCAGAATCAGAATCAGAATACTTTATTGATCCCTGGGGGAAATTATTTTTTGTTACAGTGCTCCATTTTAAACCAACATTAAGACAAGACAGACAATACGCTAACTAAGAATAGTACAATATATACATATATATATATACATACATACATACATAAGTCACTTATAAATAAATAAATAGATATTACACAGCTTCCCAACTATTTTGGAACTGGGAACTGGGAACCTCTGATTCACATTTAAGGCTATTTAGGTATTTTTTTCCTGTGCACATTAAAGCTAATTTATATCAGTTTGAATCGTGTCACTAGTCTGACTAATGAAGCTGTCAATTCAAAAACAGCCAAATAGTGTAAGATTTTGTGTTAGGGTGGGAGGTGGAGTAAGAGGAGGAGGAAAAAAATCTCATGTCCTGTCAGCTGCATAGAAATGGAAAAGAGGTCGTGGTGAGATCTTTGCCTTCCCCCATCACTCCTGTGCAGCCTGATTGACTGGATATGGCCCAGTGTTGTACCCTGCTCCCTTAGCTGTTTAGCTCAAGTCAGGCCTGTCTGTCTAGTTTTGCAACAGCCGCACAGTTGCATTCTGTCTCAACTTTGTGCATCCTGTGTAGAAACCAGCGACTTATCATTCTCTGTCTACAGTTTAGAAATGAAGGTGCATCAGAGCGTCACAGGATGACTCAGCAGTAGATATAAAATGTGTGATTCTGACGTGAGATACCAAAAGGAAAGATAATAGTTTAAACAGTCCTAACTAGGTTTTCTTTTTGGTTTTCTGCCATGCTAATGCTACTTTGTATCCTTCTTGGTTAACAGTATGTCTGTGTACACAGAGAAAGTCACTCACATAAATGGCCAAAGGCTCAAAAGAAGACGAAGCAAGAAGCAGAAGGTCAAAGCTTAATGGCTTAGCGAGCCCGCATAGTCTGGTTGAGAGAAGCGGGGTATTTATTTATTTTTTTTCTTTTCTTTTCTTTGAGCTCTTTTCTGCTCCCATTGGTTTGTTCAGCTCCTCTCTCCACAGCCACTGGTGATGACTGAAGTTGAGACACGACAGGAGGGAGGATTTTATCTGTGTGAAGCCTCAGGGAGAGCGCGATCTAAATGCCTCTCTGGTCCTGGTTTACAGGCTGTTGTGATTTCATGTGCTGTTGTAGCTTTTATTAATAACCTTTTTGTACTGGCGAAGCGGACTCAGAACCGCAGTAAGAATGAGGAAGTTTTTTTTTTCTTGCTTTCCTAGATAGATTGGGTATTTCTCTGATAGTTTTAATATCACATTTCCTCCTTTCCCCCTTTCTTCTCCTCTCCTCCATCACTCTCGCTCCAGCCTCGGGGCAGCCAGTTAAGGTTTCTGAGTGGCTGTCTGCTCTCAGGCTCAGAGGGCTCATCAAACTGTGGCTTACTCCCCGTTTCCTCGCGTCACAGGCGACACACAGTGTCCCCTCCCATCCATTGTGGTTGCTGCTTGCAGACCCTGAGTACCAGGAGGCGAGACAATAATTCACAGTGCACTCGTCTGTTCAGCCCCCAGCCACCCCACTGTAACAGCTTGCACTCCCGCTCACGCGAATAAACATCACAGAAAAAAGATTGCAATAATTTAAAATACAGAGCGCCAGTTTAATGTCAGCTTAATATTACACGTTTTGTTTTTGCCATTGTGTTTCTGATTTTTTTTTTGCAGATCTGATTTAGTACCACATTGTTTAAAAAAAAAAAAGAAAAAAAAAAGAGATCACTCAGCATCAACATGAAGCTGCTATAAATTTGTGTCAAAGTTAAATATGATATATTAATTATAGCAGGGTAATTAATTTACAACTAATGTGTTGGGTTCAAAAATACCCTGATGAAAAATGGCTAGCTCAAAACAATAATTTAAAGGCCTTCATATCCTATTTCCTCAGACAGGTCCTGAGGGAAATATCCGGCTCTTAGTGGCAAAATTTTCCAGTATGTGGAGATACCTATAACTTTTGTCTGCTCTTGGTCCTTTGCTGTGTACAGGGCTTTTAAAAATAGCTGCCTGCATCTGGAAGGCACACTAAAGAGAGCAATAAAATAAAACAATGAGCGTAAAGATGCCAGAACACACACGATCTAAATGTGTTGTAAACATAGACTCTGTATGAAAGAGTGACAAAGCTGTTCTGACACTGCTTTCCATTTTAAAGCCATTAGTTCAGTATCAAAGCTACATTGGGGCCAGGGATCACAGATGAAGGCTGGGAATCACTGAGAAATCAGAGAGTACAGAACATTTATACAGCAGGAAATTAGCAGTCTATGTAAAGACAGCCAAGATCGTCCCCTTCAATCCCCCTTTCTGTCTCCATTTGGGGCCATGCATTGTGTTGTATCAAACAAGTGAGAGCATAAACTCATCAGGAAGCTGTTTCCTGAGGTCAAAGATTGGTTGAGAAGTTGTTTCATCGTAGACAACCTAATGCCTTTTTGACACTGTTGCAAACATTACTTTAACCGATGCTGAAAGTTGGTTGTCATTCAACATAAATACATAACTAATACAAATTCAGCCTTGTCTCCAGATGTACAGCTTGTCACAACAACCTGTGCGTAGTTGCTCTGCTCATGTAAAGAAGAGTACAGCCTTCATGCTGCAGGGTTCTAGGCAGTTGAATCGACTCCTATGTAAAATTAATCAACATCCCCCTCATATAATTAAGCATCAGTGGAGAATTACAGAGTGTTATCCAGGACAGAGGAAGCCTAAAAGGCCAGACGTCAGATGAATTATTCTTTTCATCTTTTGCGCAAGTCAAACAGAAATATCGCAGCACTACTAATATGACACCTCCTGTTTGAAGTGCATCAGTCCTCTGGCTACGTTCTTCATGTTGACTGGAGATTTGACCGTAAGAACATCTTTCCCTCAGACTCTTTCCCGTGTTTTCTCCCCACCAGAGAATTGGAAGTAACCGATAACCATCCTGATGAAGAACATCCGAATTAATAATACATTTTGATGCAAAACACACAGACCGACACAGATTATTTTGGGTGTGTTCTATTGTCTTTAACTTTTACTGCATCAGTGATTTAGTGCAGCAGGCTGAAGAGCTAACCCTATACTGCTAGTGAAAAAAATATAAATACCGATAGAAACGGTACTTCCCATATATGTAAAACATGCCACATTGCCAGGTCTTCCTAACTAAAAAGGAAGTTGTTTGTTTTTTTTTTCCTTCTTCTTTTTTTTTTTTTTTTTTTTAGTGCACCAGATGTGCTGGGTGCTCATTAGTCACCATAGCAGACAGGACAGGATTTCAGAAGCTGCTCTTCCCTGTCAGCTGGCTGCCTGGCTGTCTTCTCACCTGGCTTCCTCTGTGTCTCTCTGTACTACAAACAATGGACGTCAATTTGTGTATGTGTGGATTTTTCATTCGTTAATCTCAGTTGGTCAATGTGTACATAAAGAATGAGTTCAAAAGTAGGTGGAGTTGAAATGGTGGGTCATTTAAGCGATAAGTCAATAAGCACCTAAAGGGTTTCTCCTGGCTTAAATGGACCTTTGGAGGTGACTGAGCACTAGTGTACCACATATAATAAAGATAGCAGGCCTGTGCTACATTAATTAACAGAAATCTTATTATTTCTGCAAGTGAAATGATGTTCGCTTGTCAAAATGTCTGAAAAAATTTGTACTACAATCTTGGTGATTTCCCTCTGGGGGGAAAAAGCACAAAACCTCTTTGGGTGTGCCAACATTTCTTATATAAAAGAAACCTTCCTTAACTATTCCATCTTTTCATTTCTATGGATGCAACCCTTTTCTTTATCGTCTATAATTGTGAACAGACTGTGTTTTGGTAAGGATTTTTATACATAGTCATGTGAAAAAAGAAAACTGCCTTTCAATTCTAAGATTGTAAATATCAGGAAATAAAAAAAAAAAAAAATTGGTACATCTCAGGTTTTAAATTCATTTAAATGCAACCTTGGATGAGCAAAACACACAACATAACACACTGTATCCTTATTTTTTTCAACACCAGGAAAACTAAAATGCAAGAAAGCAAAAGGTAACTGTATAGCTAACAGTGTCTGGGCGGATTGCTGTAATAATTATAAATGTGCAAATGTTTCAGCACCAGGTGGCTGTCTGGTCTGGTTTGTGGTCTAGTTCTAATTTGGTGTGAATTAATTAATTTGGAATGAATTTGAAACCAGATGGCTGATTGAGCCTAGTCACAGCACCGGTGTAGCTGAATGGAAGGAGATTCCTGCAACCAGGATCCAAAGTTTCAGGGAAATCCTGAAAGTGTTACAAAAGTGTATTCTTGCCTCATATGCATATAATTCTGAGATTTATGTCTCACACATTTTTGGCTATGCAGGCATTCAACTGTGCAGGGCCCATCTGTGAAATCGGAGAAGTGTTGATTAAGTTATAAATTTATCTTCTCTGCCCAGAGAGTGACAGTGTTACCTTGAAATGGCACATCTGTGTCTGATTTAATAAACTGCTGTTTAGTCTAAGTTTTTAACAGTCTGTAGAAGCATATTTGTATCAGGGACTCCATTTTTTTTAATTTTTTTTTTACCCTCTTCTGGGTTCAGCTTACTCTTTTCAATTTTCTTTCTTGTAATATTAAGTGTCAGAAATCCATATCGATGCATCGATTTTATGACACAGAGTGAAGAAGAGTAGTGGGGGGATGAGGAGAGAGGAAGGAAGGTGCTGCCGAGAGAAAAATTAAGAGCAGGAGAGGGAGAGCGAGCCCGGGAAGATAAAGATTAATGGCCATTTTTCTCATGTAACCCAGTTTTGGCAGCTCACAGGAGTCATTTAGGGTGTCATCTGTAAATGTGTGTAGAGGCACGTGTGTGCCTCAGTACTGGGTATATGCTGCAAAATGGACTAGGAGACAAACGGGCAGCTTCTCCTCCGCAGGCGCTGTGTCTGATGAGGATTGATCTTGTGTTTGTCTCTGCTGCTGAGTCGCTGTGTTCTGAGTGAGTGCTGGTTGGTTTTACATGCAGAGACGTCTTGGCACAAAGCAGAAGAATAATGTTGATTGTTTAGTCTTCTATCCAAGACACACTGGGCCACTGATCCTGGATCAGGATGGATGTCGCTGAATGGAGTATTGTAAAGCTCATGTGATTTCTGTTACACCTCAGCTGGCGTACGATTACTTACTACTCCAGCAGGATTAGCAGCATTACAGCTCACGAGCCTCCTGATTAAAATGTATGTCTGTCTGTGTGTGGTGATCTTGTGTTTGGCTTTCAGATCTGAGGACAGTTTGTCATGCTTGATTTTAGAGATGAGGTTAGAATTTGGTTTAGCATGGGCAGCTACATTGGCATTCGGCTTAGCAGACTCCTGAGAATCAAGGGCAGCTAAATGGAAAATTGCTAATAATGAAATATGTTGCTGAAAAGTTAATTAACAATCACCTGTTTCCGGGTCATTGTTTATAAAAGCACATAAAATATTAAAGCTAATAAAAAGTTTAACTCATAGTTGGTGGATTAAACATTCAAGGACCAAACGTGCCTTTATCTACCTTAATGGGCAATTTGTTGTACAGTCAGAAGAAGTCGCACAGAGGGTTTCAAGTACGCAGTCTTAAATAAACAACAAGTGAAACATGAAAACTTACTAAAAATGTAGAAGTCCAGAATAAAGTAGGATTATTATAAAGTTAGTGTGTCATTTAAAAGGCCAGTGGCAGCCGAGGCAGATAAGGTTTAGTCTTTGCCATTTGTGTTGGTATACTGTGTCTGAAGTCAAACAGAAGCAACGTGAGCTCCTCAGAAAAAGGGCCAAGATCAGCCACGACTGACTGGGCTTCTTGGAAGTCCTAGGCTCATGTGCAATGTTGCTGCACACGTTGATGATACCTTGCAGTCTACTTTTATTTTTTTAAGGTTCAGTGACATGTACCAGGCAAATGTGGATGTAAGAGTAGATTCAATGAAACATAAACACCACAAAGTTTGTGAAAAAAGTACATGTGCTGCTAAGTTTTTCTTTAAGAGGCACCTACTTGAAGCTCAAAGGTCAACAGCATGCACATAAATGGTGAATAGTACTTGAACTAAAGGCTAGAAACTAGACTGGAAACCAGGAAGGTTTCCCCACTAAACATTTCTCCCATATTTACAGAATCTGATTACGGGGACCCTCATGTTACTCATTGTTATGGTCAATATATCAACGTGAAAACGTCATGATTTTGCATTCTTAAAATGTATTTTGTTGTCAAAAATAGTGGTGAAAATACATGCTTTCTTTTGTTCACATTTTCCTGGTGTCCCAGCACGAGTGAGTCAACTAATGCTAAAAGTTGATGCTGTTTTAAAGGCAAATGGTCGTCACACCCAATATTGATTTTAAAATGTCCATTTCCTGCACTTTGTATGACGTCAGTACTTCACTTTGAGTGAGATGATTTGATTTTCACTGTGTTGGATTCCTGTGGTCTTTGGGGAAATTGTTTTGGTCTTTGCTCAAATTTAGATGTGTTACTGTAAGAGGTTTCTCATTTCTGATTAGATTTTTTTTTCAAGCACTAATTTCTGTAAGTGTCTGTGTAAACCCGTGACTTGCTTGTGCCTCTCGTGCATGCTGTTCATGTGTGTTCATCTGTGTCATTGAGTTAATGGAGGGTCTTGGCCTCGGTAATGGAACCCCTCCCTGTAGGCCGTGGATAATTTAATTAATGTCAACCGTCTCTCCATCCCTCCTCCTTTCCTTGTGACTCATCTGTGTTATTCTTTGGCTTTGAACACTTGTCCTCATCTACTTGCAGTAACTCACTGTCTTTGGCTGGTTTCAGGCCAAACCCTGCAAGAATCACTTAAGAATCACCCTTTTCTTGCTTTCTTTCTGCCTATTTTTCTTTCTCCAAACACTCATTTAATGCTTTAGGTAAAGAAAATAGTCAAACGTGTAAGTGGCAGCTGAATTTTCTTGCACAACCTCCTTCTAGTTTATTCATTCTTCATTGAGACAGGAACAGTTGATTCATTTTTGCCCAGCTCGTTACTCTTCCTCCCTCTACAGCAGCGCTTTTAATGTTTATGGAGGGAGAGCCATTTGTGGAGTCACTGTAATGATCCATGATGTAATGGCGTACCTTGTAATTCTTAAGGGGAGCAGCAGTCTAAGTAAGGCTGCACCCAAACAGACACAGCAGCTGGTTTTCTTTCTTCAGTGTTCACTTTTAAATTGGTGCCACTTTTGTCTGTGGCAGTTCTTGTATGTTCTCTGAATGAATGATGATTGGGTCTGATTTCTTTTGTGTTTCCAGGTGGAATCGCAGGTGGCATAGAGATCTGCATCACCTTTCCCACAGAGTATGTCAAGACCCAGTTACAGCTGGATGAGAAGGCCAATCCACCAAAATATAGAGGAATAGGTTTGTATGCAGTGAGTGGAATAGTGTAAAATGAGTGGAATTCATTCACCAGCCACTTCATTGGATATGCTTGTTCAGTCACACATTAATGTGAACATCTAATTAGCTAATCACATAGCAGCAGCTCAGTGCATTTGAGCATGTAAATATGGCCAACCTCCTGAAGTTCAAACCAAGAGTCACATGAATTATGAGAGAAGAGGACAGACTCATCAGCAGGCAGATGTAAACAGAAGGCAAACGTTTATTTAGGCTGATTAGAGGAACTCAAAACTCATAGCACTTCAAAAACTGTTAGACACACAGGGGCAGTAACAGAAATATGAGGGTAATTAGCATATGTGGACACAGCAGGGTATTGAGAGACAGGTGAAAATAAGGAGGAGAAAGACAACTAAACACTACACACTGAAAAAGAGTAACGATCAGAATAAAACAGGAAGTGATAGCAATAACTCAATTGGGGGAAAACAGACTCACGAATTACAATGTGAATTTAATATGGGATAAAAATGTCTCGATGCATGCTCAATCATCCAGGCAAGGAAATCCCAGAAAGTTGATTCTGTTACTCTTCGTCAGTCATCCAAGTGGCTTCTTCAGTTTCAACATCCAGATGCACAAAATCAACTTTCTGGGATTAATCTAGGGTAGTTGACAAAAGATGATGGAACGCTTTACATAAAACAGCCTGGCCATGTCTGTCCTTTTATGACCACAGTGCATGCACGGCCCATGTCATCCTGTCTGGTTCTTTTTGGTTGCGTTATCATTTTAATTTTTGTTTTTTTACATGCAACACATTTCATCAACCCATCAATGGACTGCTTTACACCAATGATATGTACTTACAGACATTATGTTTATTATTGAATCTGTTAAGCTTTTGTTAATATTTATAAAATTGGAAGCATAACTCTATTCGTGGCATTTGAGCAAGTCAAAACACTAGCATGGTGTACCTAATGAAGTGACCAGGGAGTGCAGGATTTAATCTGGTGGCAGACATCTACTACAGGCTCAAAAACGGTATTCTTTATTACTTTTATTCAAATTTTCAGCAAAACCTAATAAAATAAACAGTATTTCTGCAGCAAGAGAGCATAAACAATGATAAAAAAAACATACAATAATCCAATAAAAGCAACACTCTCGGGAGCTCATTATCTAATTACCCATCATCCCCAGGTACATTAGTGATTCTGGCAGGCTGTCACTGTGCTTGTTTATATGACTTAGATCAGACCAATGCACACTCGCCATCCATGCATACGAGTGTACACAAACACACCCAGGATCTGTGGATATCATTTGAGGATTTGAGGATTGGAGACCGTGCTAATGAGCACTCAAGACAGCTGCTGCTTTTCTTGTTCAGTTGGCTTCATTGGAGAACTTTGATTGCTGGACTGATGCAGCCAAGAGCCAGGAAAAAGCTTAAAGTAAAACACCAGATTTTGTGAAAATATCAGCTGAGGTTCAGCCTATCTGCGGCATATATATGTTATATTTAATTACTGTTGCTACATGCTCTTTTGTGATGTTGATGATTGAGGTGTAAATGACAAGTGTATTGGTGTATTCTCTAAAGGGTTAATGCACTCAGCCTGAAAAACAGACAAATTGTAGAATTTTTATATTTGAAAATTAGAAAGCAAACTGTGTTGTATGCAAATATGCATATCATGTTCATTCTATAATATTTGCTGCTTGTGTACCTGCTTTAGGTGACTGTGTGAAACAGACAGTACAGAGTCACGGTATCAAAGGGCTGTACAGAGGTCTCAGCTCTCTGCTGTATGGATCCATACCCAAATCTGCTGTCAGGTATGTTATAAAGCAGAGGTCTGTCATGTGCAAGGTAAATACATTTGCTTGAGCATAATTTGTGATGTAATATTCTCAGTTTATTAAGTTAAAATATGGCTGACGTAAAGAGCAATGTCCACAGTCACAACACAGTAAATGCTGCTTGCAGATTTACTGCACTTCTACTTTGTTACGGTGTAAGAAAATGGAATCAAAAATGGAATCGCAGTGATGCTGTATATACTCCTCCTCCTTCTGCCCCTCTTAGTTCTCCTTTCTTCCTCATCATCATTGTATAAAATCAGTTTTTTTGTTTGTTTGTTTTAAAAAAAACTTTTTTGATTGTCTTTAGGAGGATGTGTGGTCAGCAGATCTATTTTCACATGACACAGCAGTTAGTGTGAAGGAATTGTTTTAGAGAACACATTTTAGATACCTTCACTTTGTTAATTAACTGAGCATGTACACAGCATTAAAGGCAGAGGTAGCCATGGTGACCATTTGTTATGAAAGTCCTGTTTTGAGGTCTAGGGTAGAGCATTTTCGTCATGGTGTTTTGAAAGTACCTGACGAGCAAAGGGTGGATTGACAGCATAGTGAGACTATCTTCATTTCTGAAACAAAAGACTGAGCTCATAAATTCATCAGGAAAGTGTTTACTGAGGTTACAGAGCAACTGAGCTGAGGGCTGTTTTCCCATAGACTTCTATACAACAGTAACCTGCAACGTGAGGAATCACCCCTGCTGTCTATTAGATAGAATGGAGGTTTAAGTTACTTGCTCAGTGGCTTCATTTTTTTAGACCTAGAAGCTACACCCAGCTTTTATGCTATGTATGGGATACACCCTTTCCTCAGATTGCTTGCATCATTCTATAAATAATAATAAGAACATAAAATAAGAATCATTTTAATTTAACCCATGTGTCATTTTTTTAAAGCTTTTTCCCGTCTTTCTTCTCATTGACATTTTTCTTGATATCAGACAGAAATGACACTTGAACTCAAAGCTTTCTAAAAAAGTTTTTGCTTTTAACTTTGTTGATTAAAATCTTAGATCGCATGCTTATATTCTAATAATCACAAACTGGTAGAGAGTACATATGTACAAATATAAATGCACTGAAGGAACGTGGAATGAAAGGAACCCTTCTACCTGAAACCATTAACTCACACACTCCAATTATTCTAGTCCATTACCCACAAGGCAAGGCATAAATGCCACACTAGCATTCAGTATAATTATGTTATTCTTTTGTAGCAGTGACATTTATCTTCAGACAAGTGTGAACACACACACACACACACACACACACACACACATTTGTGTAGCTATTTTTGTGAGAACATTTATGGACATATTACACTCCCTAGTGCCTTACCCAATAGAAACCTAACTCTTACCTTTTATCATAATAATAATAATAATAATGGATTGCATTTTACATAGTGCTTTTCGGGACCCCTCAAAGCGCTTTACAATACCACTATTCATTCATTCTCACATTCACACACTGGTGAAGGCAAGCTACAGTTGTAGCCACAGCTGCCCTGGGGCAGACTGACAGAGATTGAAAGTGAAAGTATTAACCCTCAAACAGCCCTTTTGAAGGGGTGTGGGAAAATGAAAAATCTTCACTTCCTCACTGTGTCCTCACTCCATTGTTCTAAAACTCAAACTGATCCTCATAAAGATGGTTCTACATACATACGTATACACACACAAAATAAAGAAAAGAGAGAGGGGAAACGATTAAAATGAAGAACAAAAAACTAAGTGTGTGTGTGTGTGTGTGTGTGTGTGTGTGTGTGTGTGTGTGTGTGTGTGTGTGTGTGTGTGTGTGTGTGTGTGTGTGTGTGTGTGTGTGTGTGTGTGTGTGTGTGTGTGTTATGCTGGAGGGTAACGTGTGTCTGTACAATAGAGAGACAGGCCCAGCCAGGCGGAGCAAAGATGCCACTCAAACTCCGACAGGGTCTCAATAGGGTTACAAACAGGGAGACTTGGGTGTGTTTATGCTGATGCACAGTGTATATGTTTGTGTGTGTGTCAATCAGCCTTTAGCATCATTTTAAGAGTGAGTCTGAATGGTTTTGTTTCAGCTCAAAGGAGAATTTTCTGTGAGGGAATATGGCAGGGTGGCGAAAAGCCGTTTATTGCCATAGAAATGTTATAAGGGAATATGATGTCATTTATATATGGATTTTGGACACTTTCTACTGTGCAGTGAAGTTTAAAAATCTTTATAAATGGCCACATTGCATATTAGCATTCGTATAACATGCTCTCTGTGGTGTATACACATTTAGGCCAGGAATCTTTTAAGCTTGTGACCCATTTAGCTGTTGACTATAATCAGCTGTTTAACTTTTTTTATACTTTGTCAGCCCTAAAGAAAAAATATTAAAAATTCTTAATAAAATCACAAAAAGGACAAAATTAAAAGCAGATTTGAAACATATAAATGATCCTGCAAAAATGCTTTTTCTACTTGATACTGAAATAGAAGAGACTAAACAAACTGATAAGGATATTTTGACTTTTTGTGATGGGTAAGGTCATCTTCTATTTCTGCTCTTGAGATCAGCCTACTTTGAAAATTAAAACTGCATACAAGTGGTCACATTTTATACAGAAATGTGTATGAAATGCCTTTGTCTCCATTGTCTACATGTCTTTTGGTCTTTTTCATTTAAGATTCTTACCCCTTTAAATGTCTAATAATAATGATTATTATAGTTATAATTAAATCTGCAAAAGCTGTATATTTAAAAGGATCAGAGGGAAAACCAGTGACTTCAAAATACTGCAGAAAATAAATACTTGAGTTTAAAAAAATAAAAATAAAAATGAATATGAGAAATTAAAAACTGCTGAGATTTGGAAAGTTAGTTTTGATTAATGGAGAATACCTTGACACTTTTCTATTAAGCACTGCTTGGTCTGCTTAGTTTTTCTACCCCTGCCTTTTTTTTCCTTACTTCCTCCATCTTCTTTCCCCTTCGTCTTTTCCATCACTCCTTTTCTTCCAGCCCGCTCATTCCATTAACTGATTGCCTGTGCACCCTCATGTGCCATGGAGTATGCTGGAAGGTTGTCAGGGAGGTAAGAGAGGGACATGCAAGAGAGCTTTTGACCTTTGTCTCTCCTTAGCTCTTCATCCATATCAGCATCAGCATTCTTTCTTCTCCCTTCCCTTTCCTTTCCTTTCCTTCGTCTTCTCGACAGAAAAAAGTGACCCTATAAAAACGACCCCCTAACGAAGACTGGGCAGCAGTCCACTATCTAGGATGACTCATCTGTGACTGTGGATGTCAGCCAAACGATGTGTCACATTCTGACTGTAAAGTTTAGTCCACTTGTTAAATGAGTCGGGGAGAGGCTATAGAGTAAATTGGCAAAGGAGAGAGCCTGACAGTAGCATATTTCTCCTCGGCAGACTTTAATGAATAGCATTTGTTTCACAAGGTTAGTCATTAAGTGCTCTGCCATCATTCTAGCATGCTGTGCGGAAGAGCTTTATTTTTTAATTTGCCCTAAGCTAAAACAGCGTTTGTAGTCAGCAAATGGTGTGAGAAAAGACAGGAATTTATGTTTATGTACTGTTAGGTGCTGCTAAGGATTCAGTTTATTGTGGGGAGCCTGTCTTTCAAAACAATCTGAATCAGTGCGAGTAGTGAGACAGGAACAGATGTGGAGAGTTAATGAGCAGAAGTAAGTCTTGGTTAGAACGGCAGATGGAGAAGAAAACTAAAATCCGATGAAGCGAGTCTAGTTTTTTTTTATTTATTTATTTTTTAGACCTGTTACAACAGCAGGTAAATGGTTCAAGCAGACTGAGAAAAGAGAGGAAAACAAAGCATTCATCAAGACCTAATGTCTGTGCTCCCCCTCCTCTTTGCTAAATGTACCAGGCAGTGTCCTCCCGCCGCCACAATTCAATTCCATCTATAAATAACCTTTCTTGCAAAGGACTTGCTGGCACACCATTTGCAGAGAAACACAAACCACACCTCTCTGTAGCTGGGCTGGCTTCCATGGCAGCTGTTGCTGGTCACACATTGGTTACTGAGACTCTGCAGTTTATTGGTTCATCTTTAATGAGGATGCAGGACGATAAAATTAAAACGCCTGAACACATTAGGCTGTTACAGCAGTTTGCTTTCTCCAAAAATCTGAGTTGGAAGAAGCTTTCTAATTTCATCTGTGCTCACTGAGACATGAAAACCCTTACCTTTGCCTGCAGTATTACTATCTATTTGAATTTGTTTTTACTAAAATTGAGTAAACTAAATAAACGTGACTACAGTGGGTAGTTTAATTTCTTAAACCAACTTTGAACTTGCAGTGTTGCCATGTGAAAGACTGAAATAATCTGAGTATTTGTAGAAGAAATTATTTCACAGTTCACAGTGTAATCACAAAGATTGCCCACATGTAATTATTAAATGAGATTAACTTTGTTATTCAGTCTGTTTTTCTCAGACACTCCTATGTCTACATTTCCCATAATTCTTTGCTGGCTTTTTTCCTACTTGTTAGGTTTGGGGTGTTTGAGTTCCTCAGTAACCACGCCAAGGATGAGTCCGGTCGACTGGACAGCACCAAAGGCCTGCTGTGTGGGCTTGGAGCCGGGGTCATGGAGGCTGTTCTGGTGGTCTGCCCAATGGAAACAGTCAAGGTGTGTTACTGAAGCTCATCTGAGCTGACCCTCAAATATAGAGAGAGCAACAGTGTCAATGTATGAAAATGTATAAAAACTTAGATAAAGTGCAATAGTTTGGTGCCTTTGTAGGTCCACTGTGAATTATAATCTATAAATTATGAACTGCAAATAATGAAATTTTACTAAATGGGATAAGAGATATTTGTGCATTTTAAAATCACTTCATGTTAGAGGGACTTCAGTGCAAAGATGGACATCTTGGGATGTTCATAATCTGTTGTCTAAGTCTAAGTTTGTTAAATGTGACCGTTTTCAGAAAGTGGGCAGCATGATGGTGCAGCAGTTAGAGCTCACATCACCTGAAAAACCTCAATAAGGTTTCTGGTTGTAATTTTTGTCTGCTGGGGCCTTTCTGTGGGGAGTGTGCATGTGTGTCGCTGTGTCTGTGAGGATTTCCTCCCACAGCTCAAAGACAGGTTTGGTTGTGTGGATGTGAGAGGGTGCGGTGTTCTGCTTCACTGTTTTAGCCCTGTGAGAGACTGCGGCTATTTCGGCTGCAATTTTGGATTCCAGCGATTATTAAAAGATTACTGAGATAAAATAATGTGTGCCACATTCTGTGCAGGCTG
The DNA here is from genome assembly GCF_057382275.1 of Copadichromis virginalis. NCBI lineage: Eukaryota > Metazoa > Chordata > Actinopteri > Cichliformes > Cichlidae > Copadichromis > Copadichromis virginalis. Next base: position 29,982,867 of record NC_140629.1, read on the forward strand.
TGGCTTGTATACAGTTTGATATAGCAACAATTTTATCAGAGTCTATGAAGAATTGTTAAGAATGACTTATAAATTATTCTCATCATGATTTTTGTCATATTGTGTCTTCGGCTTATGAAGTAAAACTAGTTGAAAACCACTGACTGAAGGTTAAAGTTACCAACCTTTTTAGAGAAATATTCTTTGTAAGAGAACTACACTAAACCTCTTCAGTTTTCACTCCCACATCTGTAAAATGTATCGTCTGTATTTTTGTGTCTTTAATCTCCCAAGGTTAAATTCATTCATGACCAGACATCAGCCAACCCCAAATACAAGGGATTCTTCCACGGAGTCAGAGAGATGATCAGGGCTCAAGGTAAACGTGGGCTTCATGCATGACATTCACCTGACATCTGCTGGTTGGTTAGGGTAATGCACTGGGAAACACTGACCCTGGTCAAGCATCAACAACAATATTCACTCTCATATCATTGTGTAAATCATCAGACAGACTGCCCCCCTGCCCTCCCCCTCCAACAACATTTACAGCCTCTCATACTGAAACACTGAGATGTGATGTCAGTTAAGATTGTGAGGCTTTTAGTTCTTAGCCCTTAAGTTGGAAATTGGGATTGGACTGTGGTATTCAGGTTCTTTTCTATTCAATGTGCTGTCTAATTTAATTGAAGAAGGATTTATTAACTTATCCTCTGGCTTCCGGGTTGAACAGGATTAAGAGGGACATATCAGGGTCTAACTGCAACAGTCTTGAAGCAAGGCTCCAACCAGGCTATTCGATTTTTCGTGATGACTTCTCTCAAGAACTGGTACAAAGGTGCGTGTACACGAGTACAGCTGGTTTGTTATTACTATAAACAATATTTAATAAAAAGAGACCAACTCTGCAAATGGTCTGAAGGGTTATTGTAGGTCATTGTGCAGTTCTTTGAACCCCAGTTGGGTTTCCAAAGGCTGTTTTGCATAGTAATAATACAGTGTGTGGAGATTGATATATAGAGTATTTCTTTTAATATTTATGATGTGAAATTAATTAGCACATTAGTATCCTTCATGTTAATGAGTTTAGAACTAACTCTGATTTAGAGCTAACCCCACCCTTCATACTGCTCTGTCACATTCATAAGGTGATAACCCCAACAAAGCAATAAATCCACTGGTGACTGGACTCTTTGGAGCCACAGCAGGAGCAGCCAGTGTATTTGGAAACACTCCACTAGATGTCATCAAGACAAGGATGCAGGTACATAATGCAACAGATGCTACAAATCACACGCTTTTTCTTACTTGTGTTTTTAAATACGAACTTGCAACCCGTGGACAGATGTACTAATGCTCTTCTGCTTTTTCTAAAGGGTCTAGAAGCACATAAATATAAAAGCACGCTGGACTGTGCCATGAAGATCTTGAGATATGAAGGGTTGGCAGCGTAAGTACACCTCCATGTTTTATTTTGTTTGGTTTGGCTTGTAGTGTTGGTTTCACAGCTGATTTAAAACAACACAGCTTTAAAAAAACAATGTGTCTTTCTTTATTTCACAGATTCTACTGTCAACACTGTATAAGAAATGCTTTTTGGCTTTAGTTTATTACTCTAAAGAACTTGAATGAGAAAATCTAAACTTAAACACTTTAAGAATAAGAATGTGCCAAATGATTAAAAAAAACAAAAACTAATCAAAATACTGGAAAATATAACCCTAACCGCAGATAAATATGGCTCCACCCTAAACAATTAATGTCTTACATACTCCTCCCTCTTTCTTTATCCCTCTACAGGTTCTATAAAGGAACAGTTCCCCGGCTTGGCCGTGTATGTCTTGATGTGGCCATAGTTTTCATCATCTATGAGGAGGTCGTAAAGGTTCTGAATATGGTCTGGAAAACAGAATAGGTGGTTGGACATACGACGAAGGTGGCAACTTCCTCCTTCACAAGCATCAGACATAGATCTGACTTCAGCAGGCCTCTTTTGTGTCATGAAACCAACAGCAGAAGGGGTGAAAAAGAGAGCTGAACTTAGATTAGTGTTGTATGCAGAGCAGGAAGTCAATATACTCGGAGACAAAAGAAGAAAAGGGGGCCTGGCGTCACCTACACCTGGTGTAAGTGATGCTCAGCATCAACATTCCCTGACAAGATTGAAGAAAAAGAAAGATAAATGATAATTAAATAATAATAAAAAGAACCTTTATTCTAAAGATGCATCACCAGTTTATAAATATATAGATAAAATACTGGCCAATAGCATCGCCAGCAGCAGCACCTTTATTTTAAGTTATCTGGTTTACTTTCTCTGTAAGCCTCTGTCAGGGAAGAGCATTATATGTAGTCATTCACAGCTGTTTTACTGCAAATATGCAGATATCCGGCTGGATTTTCTTGAGTTTGCATTGCTTTCTGTCTCTTCTAAAACTCCAGAGGAGCCAGAGTGCAACTGGTTGCAGTTTGCAGTCACACAAGCTGCAGCAACTTCCATAGTTGGGCCTTAAATAAAATTGGTTTATAACCTGCCATGTATTTTTATACAGTGTAGATTCAATTTAATTTATTGATAACTTACAGAATATTATATATTTTAAATCCTGTGCCAAATGTCAAACCTATTGTGTTATGAAAGTCTGTTCAGAAGAAAGCAAAAGTAACCTAATTATCTTAAGAGAATAGTAAATATTATGACTATGTACTGTGAGATACATAATTTTTGGAAGTGAATTATTAAATAGAGAATTAAGAGAATATTTGCTGTTAATCTGTGCCACACTGTTGTTGTTGTTTTTTTTTTTTTTTCTTTATCGGGTGTATAAATGTTTGGGTTTTTTTTTTTTTTTTTTTTTAAGATCACTGTGAGTCTACAAGACACAATGAGTTGTTTAGACAAAGTAACATCGGGCTTCTATTTTGCTTTTAGTGGAAACAACACTTCTAAGGCTACGTTCACACTGCAGGCGAAAGCGCATCAAATCCGATTTTTTGACCCTATGCGACCCATATCCGATCATGCTATGACAGTGTGAACGGCGCAAATCCGATATTTTCAAATCCGATCTGGGTCACTTTCGTATGTGGTACTGAATCCGATACATATCCGATGTTTTAGAAAGCGACTGCTGTTTGAACGGTCAAGTCGCATTAAATCCGCCTTTTACGTCACCGACACAAGACTGAAGCCAATTATCAGCGCCAGAGAAGCGCCTGAGAAGACATCGCGAACGCTTCCTGGCCATCCAGTGTAGATGTCAGTGAAACTGTTGGGAAGACAACGTAAACATTTTATTTGTACTGTATAATCTGCAGATTCTGACAGAAATCTACAGCTATCCTTTGAAGCACCGCTCCTCTCTTAAACGGCAATAAGGATCATTATTAGGTTATTTACATTATTATGTAAATAACAAAATAACTTAAAGCAAAAATTGGGAAACGTGAAGACCGAAGTCTTTATATTAAGGGCCATCAGTCAAACAATACTGTTGCTCTGGGTCTAAACAGAGCGCGTTGTGTGTGACATCTTCTTTTGCGCATGCGGGCCGCTTTGAGCGTTCACACTAGAGAGCGTTTGCTGTCGCATTTTATTTGTAGTGTGAACGAGCAGACAAAAAAATCGGATTTGATCAAAAAATCGGAATTGAGCATTAAGACCTGCAGTGTGAACGTAGCCTAACTGGGTCATATTTTACCAACCTGACTCCACCCAGTGTGGATTTTTGTTCTGTTTACATTAGATACAGTTTTACTTTTTATTTTATTTATTTATTTTTTCCTGCTAAATACACTGCTCGGCCAAATTAAAAAAAATAAATAAATAAAAAAAATTACAAATTCTAATATTTTATTGGACCGGCTTTAGCTTTGATAACAGCATGCAATCATCAGGGCATGGTTTTGATAAGCTTATGGAATATCACAGCATTTATTTCTATCCAGGGTTGGTTTAATTTTTAATTTTTTTTTGCCAGGATCTTGATGATAGCAGTGTCAGGCCACTGTGAACATCACAAAGATTCTCAATGAGTCTGCGGCCAAGTCATGTGTGAAAACAATGATTTGTGTTCCCTGACCTGCTCTTTCACAATATGAGCCTGACAAATCCTGGCATTGTCATCTTGGAATCTGACCGTGCTATCAGGAAAGAAACAAACATTACTGAAAAAACCTGGAGGATGTTCAGGTCATGTGCTGACGTCATTATTTGGGCAAGTAATGCTGCTGAAACTCAAACTGCTCAGATCATAACACTGCCCCCGTGCGAGGCATTCGCCATGATGTATGCATCACTTCATCCGCCTCTTTTCTTACCCCAGTGCACCAATGACTCTGGAACAGGGACCTCATCAGACGAAATGCCTTTTATTTATTTATTTTTTACAATGCTCCAGAGTTAAATTGTTATCCTCCTGAAGTGGCATTAAATCAAGTTCACGACCACAGGATATCACACGATTCTTTAAGAAAGAGAAATTACTCACTGCATCAATTAGGGTTCAATCTATTGCCATCTGAAACTTCACTATCTGTCCAATGGAAGGATGCTAACTATTTGCTTCATTCCAGGTGGTGACTTTTTTTTTTCTGGGCAGTAATTGTTTCTTATACAAATTTTTGGATGATTGTTGGAAATCAGTTTGTTCAGTTTCCAGCGTCATTCTGTTTCAGTGCCATGTTTCATTCAAAGTTGAACTCCATGTGCCTTTTGCGGGTGTGTTTGTTGGCGAAAACATCTTGACCAGTATCCTCATGCATTATCCAGCTTCACCAGGGTGACAGTAATTTCTGTGGTGGTTAAAACGGTTAACGTTTACATAACCAACATCATGCCATCAAATCCAGAAACCCTAATTTTTAACGTTTCTGTAAACACTCATGAATGTTGTTTTTTGACTGGCATTCACCCTGTTCTGTCCTTTTAGGTGTGACAATAGCTTATTTCATGTTTAATTAACCTGCTCTTTAATCATCATACAAGAAAACTGTGTGGTCCGGACATGTTTTTATAATAACAACAAGGGGTCTGCTTGTTCTAGTTGTTACCACTGTTCGAGTATTGTAATTCTCAAAATTGTCTTTTATTTAATATTCATGAAAATATTATTATTATTATTCTGTATTTTCTGCGCAGCCAGACAAAGTACTCATGTTCACCACTGCCAGACAACCAAGAGAACATTATACTGTGATAATAAATCGGTGTATTCCAATGCTGTGTATATGGAATTGTGTGTTTGTGTGCGTGTGTGTGTGGGTCATGTTGATGAAGCTTGTGCAATAAATGTCCCTTACTTAATGTCTGTGCTTTAATGTAAAGTTGTTTGTTGTAGGGGGATTTGAAAACAAATCAAAATAAACATCTGAAACATTGAAGCATGCAGTCTGGTTGTTTTTGTTGCCCTCCTCACTCGTTAACTGTTATTCTGCCCTTTTCCTCACTGCAGATAACATCAGGACAAAGGGGGGGGGCAGGCAGGTAGGGGAGGAATCGAACAAGGAACTCGTTCTTCTAGTTTTGGCTCTTGTGCCTGTACAGTGAACTGTAACTATCCATGCTTTCTCTCTCTCTCTTTCTTACTCATTTCGTTACTCTCTCTCTCACGCATTATTCAAAACACTGGTTCAGGAATGCACAGCTCTCTGCAGAAGATGACTTGAAATTTTTAGTTTGAATGAGGAAGTAGAAGGACTCATAAGTAAAACTCAAGCAACAAAGTAAAAAAAAAAAAAGTACTCACTGTGGGGAATTCTTCTTCTTTGGGAGAGTCCAGCTAAACTTGAAGCTATCTAATGCAGTACTGTAATAAATCCATTAATTGGGTCATAATGTTGCGTTTGTGATGTTTGTGATATAATTCCTTGACTTCCCCCTTGTGCAACCTCAACATCTTTACAGTATAAAGATTCTTGTGGCTTGGCTCAGTTCCATCGAAGCACCCTGACATTTTCTCACACGCTTTACTCCCGGACATCACTTGATCCAGATCCTGCAGTCCTTCAGCACATCAAGGTGTTTGTAAATGTTCTGTCTCACTCTGTAATTAACTCATCTTAGCTGAAACTCAACAAAGAGCTTTTAGTGGGTGACATTAGAAAGGCCTAGGAACTGGTGTGCGCAAACACCGAAGGTCTCCTTGGAGTGTGATAACAGCATCTCCAGAGATGTTGTTCAGTATCAGTAGGTGGAAGGAATGCATGCTGTGTGCAAACATCTTGAGGATATTCCTTTACACTCACAATTTTACGGTAATAGAGGAGCACGTGTGAAATGCTGACTTTAAACAAATGTGATGTACAATCCAATTCTGGGCTCGTTGTCATGGTCCTGGGGTTTTTGTGTTTCTGGGATTTGAAAATTTTGTGAATAACTTCACTTTAGGTTTTTGTTTCAGTTCTGTTATTATGTTAGAATTTTAAGTTGTTTGTTTCTTTAACCTTGAGAAAACAAGGTTAAACCTACTATTATTTTATTATTCCAGTATTTTGTGAGTGAGTGTTAGTTTATGTGCTTTTGAGTCTGTGATTCCTGGTTTTACCTTATGACTAGTCTACTGATAGTTTTCTCTCTCTCATGTCTTGTTAATGACTGTTCCTCTGTTTCTTTCATGTCTACTGTGATCCTTCTGATCTCCCTGTTTAGTATTTGTCTTTGGTTTATTCCCTGTGTTACTTTGAAGATTAGTTTTGTTTCATGTGTCTCTCTCTCACACACAGCCTGTGTCATTTGTGCAGTCTTGTGATATTTTCTGTCTCATGTTTTTTTTGGTTTTTCCCTTCTTTTTCCTTTTTCTTTTTTCTTTTAAATGCTATCCTAATTTCAGGATCTAAAAACATTTTTCTCTGATTTTATTAATTCTTTTTCTCCTGTTTCTACTGTAATTCATTCTCATCATTGTATACGTTTATCTTACACATCCTGCATTTATGGCCTCCACACAGATTCACACTCATTTTCAATCACAGTGGATATTTGATTTCTTTCTCAGGGCAACAAAGAAACAAACAAAAAACAAAAACAAACCTAAAACAAACATTGACAGCCAAATGCTGTTTTTCCTGACAGAAACTAAACTTTGCACCTTTATCACAAAAACAGATTATTCAAGTTGGTGATTATACATGAATATAGTTCAAAGGAAATGAACTGAAGTACTGTATACTACACATTTCATCTGCTTTAAGCACTAGGGGGCGCTGTTTATCAAACACGCGTACACACTTCACCGACGAGAACGCCCCCTCCTCCCCCCCTCCCAGCCCCTTCGAGTGCGCACAATAGGGCTTTATGAGGAGCGGCATCATAACGCTGTCTTCCTCTTCTTCTCCCTTTCTGCTGCTCGGCAACGAGCAATAAACAATAAAAAAAAATTTGTTTCTTGAGAGTAGCTTGATTGTGTTGCCAACTTGCAGCTTGTAGGCGGTTAAACGAACTGAGTATGTTTAATGAAAAACATTTCCAAAGAATTAGCGCAAGTTTATGTCTCACTCTACTGCCCCCCTAACCCCAGCCCCCCACACAACTTTTTACTTAAATATTTCTCGAGGGCAAACATGTTTGAATCTTTTCATGGTTATAAAGCAATGCATTAAAACAAGCAATTTTAGAACATGGAGCTTGAATAATTAACAAAGCTCCAAAAAGGACTCGCAACTCCTTAGAATACTTCATACAGATTTGTACATCAGATACCGCTGGATTCAAAAGCAGGACAAAGAGTTGCAGATCCAGCATTTTCTATACGTTTGTGACCGTAACTAAAGTGGAGGAAAGCTATTGTCTTTGCATTTGTGCTTTTACAGTATCCGCCATGGCTGTTTTTCTCCAGCCAGAGCCAGTGAAGAGAAAGTAATTTCATTGTTCTCCAGTCTTTCTCTCAGCGGGATGGATGCACTTAGTTCTTCGGCATGAGTGGACATTATTTTGTTGCTGCGGCTCAAAAGGACCTCGTCAAATTGCACGGTGGCTGCAGACTGAATGTTGATTTCTCTTTCGTTTAGTTTTAACGTAACATTAAAATGACCAGGCCGCTGTCCGTGGTGCTGAATTCGATTTTGTGATCGGAAGAGCTGATATGGACAAAAACCTGTTACACAATATTTACACTCACTGCAACAGAAATCGCGTAGCATGCATTTTTCATTTCAGGTGTATGCAGCTGTTTTATTGAAATGTGTCTGATTCCAGACCTTATACAGGCCCTCGTTGAGGCTTATTTTACTTTTCCACTGTAATCTTGGCAGCAGCAGAGGGCCAAAATATTTTGAAACTCATATATTTATTTATGTATCTGAAACCTCACACACAAGCTAGAGAGAGAGCGCAAGGTTGGTGCTGTAAGTCTGTAAGTACCGAACAGTAGCTTGGGGGCGGTGTCCTGCTCACTAAAAGAGGAGTTAGTGAGCGCGCACGACTCCACTTAAATTTTACGCGTCACTTGTTCGTCCAGGCGTTTACACAGAAGATACCTCGTTTTCTGCACAAGCAGGACCATGCTGCACTTGGATTTTATATAGAAAATACAAATTTCACCTTAATAACATTATTTGATTATTATTATTATTTTTTTAAAAGGCAACAACAGCACAGAGCAGCAACAGCGTGTGTGGAGCAAGTGGTCCCAGAAAGATTTCCGTCATGGGAGCGTATGGATGGAGCTCAGCGCGTCTTGGCTTTGTCGTTTGGGGATTTTTGGCATTTTTCTGCGGAGAATTTGTTCCACAGGCTGAAGCAGGCTGCAGGGAGCGAGAGAGCCCAAACTGCTGCACCGGCCGGAACAACGAATGTTTTGAGTACTCCAGGAGGAAAACAGTGTGTTACTGCGATACCTACTGTCAGAAAACAAGAGACTGTTGCGAGGACTATCAGAGCGTTTGCCAAATATCTGGTGAGTTGTTTGCTCTGTTGAGCTCGCTGACATTTGATATCAGATAACAGCAGTTTTGTCTATTTGAAGTTTGAAAGCTCAAAGAGCGAGGAAGAAATAAGGTATGTAGTGTATATATGTTTTGAATCCTATCCAATGACTGCTGCTGTTCATTGTTGTTTAGTTTTGGGGAGGGATGGCTGCCACTGAGGTGACACGTAGGGAGTGAGACATACTACACGTAGCTGTTTTTAATATGCCCAATATGGCTCTTTGTTTTAAGTGACCAGCGAGAGGTGACTACTGTCTGCCTTGTGTGGTTTTACATTTGTAGCTTCGACTCATGACCTTCACATCACAGCTTCACATTGCACAGCCTGGACATTAAGTGGTCTGAGAGACCATAACAACATTAGTTTCGTCTTAAAGCCAGAAAAATGACCTTAAATTAGAAACACTCATTTGCTTATTCCTTAAAACGTATTTGTGGGCAACCCCCCATCATCAACCAGGCTTTTGCTATATATGGACAAATGAGGGAACAGACACCATGGAAACAGACTGCCAAAGATGGTCAGAATTACAGTGGAGCTATGTCTTAGATGTGACAGACAGGAAACACTCTGACCTGTAACAAAAGCAACTCTTATAGTGAAGTATTTGGCACTACTCAAGTTCACAAAGAGATTTCTCTGGCATAAATACCCTGAGAATGTGACCCTCTTAAGCACACTTGAGGGGTCAGTCCTAAAGGGAAAAGAGCTTTTAAACTGTGGAGCAATCCCACTATTATATACAAGCTGGTTTGAGTATTTTATCTGTTCTGTGATGTGAATAGGCTGCCCCATCCAGACTTCAATCACTAACTTAAAACTGTGTACACAACTAACACAAGGACAGTTGTAATACACTTCATTAGACCTCACTGTTTACTATAAAGAGCCCATAAACACCTGCTAATCAATTTTAGCTGTAATACTGCCGTTATCAGAGCTACACTAGTTTTTGTACAGGTTAAAGCTCAGCTAAGGAGCATATGGTAATACAAGGGATCTAAAATGGAATAAGGATCCAGCATTTCATCTTTGCTGTATTGTCAGGCTTTAGAAAAGCTAGGCCATGACAGGAGACTTCACTCAATGTCTTTAAAACAGATCAGGCTGGTGGCATAAAGTAGCATGAAGGATGAAGAGGATTATTCAGGAATGAAGACATATTAGTAAACAAGTAGAGAGAAGAATTTTGAATGCATTGCGAAACCAAAGGTCAGTATTAACTCCCCTTTTCAGCCACCTGTGTATGCTGGTTCTAGTTACGTGGGAGGGGCTTAGAAAAGAGAGGACTGCTTATTTCCAAACATTGGGAGGTTTTTTTCTTCTACTTTAAAAAAAATTCTCCTTTTTTGATTTACCCTATTGCATCTTTAGTCCTTTTGCATCATTAGGTTTAAGCCATTTTTGCATTTTCAGGATTCTTTACTTTAAATTAAACAATTGAGTTTCTGTAAATTTAGGCTGAATTAGACTTGAGTTTGTTTGTCTTTAAATATGCTCAAGTGAAGCAATTCATCTCAGTAAGTGCCATGTCTGCTTTTATTTTGTTTACAGTACTGTTGTAGTGATGTGGTCCTTTACTGCAGTGTGGTGGAAATGTTGGACTGAAATTGAAATGGGGGTAGATAAGCTAAAGTATTCATAAACATCAGTATATTACTTTAAATTGCACATGAAAGAGTTAAGATTAACATACACATGAGTTTTTCTTTTGGCTTTGCTCTCAATGCCAAGCTGTTTTTATTGTTATGGAAACATTAGAAAGTGGATTTTTTTTTAACTAAATAAATAAACTCTACAGTGTTTGTAAAACCAGAGATGTGACTTTTTGAAAGCAAGGGAGGAAGCAACACTTTGTGAACAGACCCAGATTTCTTTTTAATTTAACAATCAGCTAGATTGCCATTCAGAAACATCATTTTGCCATTCACAAACCAGATCCATGTGTCTGACAAGCTGAATGTTAACAGGAAATGAGCTCAGGTTAGTGTTGAGCCATCATTGTAACAGCCTCTTATCTCAGCTCTTATCACAGCTCACAGCTGCCCTGTGCAGTTTTTTTAAATTTTTATTTCACAGTCTGAACATAAGAACGAACCCACATGGATCAATAAACATTTTGTATGCAATCTGAAAATCTTTACAGTAAAAACACAGCATTTATCGTCAGGCTTGGCTCTGCTCCATCCTAGCCCCCTGATATGTCCTCACCCACTTAACACTCAGAGTTGATCCTGAAGCTCTGCAACACATCAAGCAGTTTGTGTGTGACACTATTGGAGGCTGTAATTACCTCCTGTTTGCTGGAGCTCAACACAGTGCTTTGAGTGGGTGACATCAGAGCAGACACAGAAAAAAACATGGATATAAACACTCAGAGATGTTGTTAAAATGAAGGATTTGACAGGAGTGTGAACTGTGTGTAAACACAGAAGGACACTGTACAAGTTAAAGTAATGATTGAGCAAAATCAACTTGTTATAACATATAGCAAGCTGACATGATTTTTCTATTTTATGAACTTCATGTTTTGGTCATCAGTCTGGCTTATATAACTTCAGTAGTTGCAGGCTATTAATTTCCAAATGTACACCTCACAGCAAAAACTACTTGTAGGCATCTTTTGGCTGGTTTAGCAGGTCGAGCTGTTGGCCACCATTTTTTTTATTATTCTAGCCACAAACAAAAGTAAAAGTTTAAACCTCTCACTAATTAATGTTTATCTGAAAGGAAAACATCTCACAGTAAGATTAAGAACCAAGGAACAATGAGCTTTTGCTTCTGGCATCAGCACCTCAGAAAATTTGCTTATATTTTATAGAGACGTGCCAAATCTTTATTTGAAATCTTTGAAAGGTTTTTGCATTGGCAAAGATTGTGATAGATATTTAACTACCAGGAGGAAATGAGTTTTTAAAGACATACTTTGTATGTAGACATACTTTGTAGGGGCAGGGATAGCTCAGTAGGTAGAGTGGTTGCCCCATGATCGGAAGGTCGGGGGTTCGATTCCCCTTAACAGCTACCCTGAGGTACCCCTGAGCAAGGTACCGTCCCTACACACTGCTCCCCGGGCGCCCAATGGCTGCCCACTGCTTCACTAAGTGAATGGGTTAAATTCAGAGAGCAATTTCCCCACGGGGCACAATAAAGTACATAAATAAATAAAGTATTGGTCAAAATCAGCACACCTTTTAAGTTGGTTTTGTCAGATTTCTCTGTTTATTCCATTCATGTATGAAATTAAACTGGATAATGCCCCCAAACAACTGCCAAATAAGGTCTCAGAGGCATTAAAGGATGGTTGAAGCGTGGTAACACTTGCTTCCAGAAGGACTTTGATGTTGTCTCCTGTTATAGAAGTGATTTTCATACACCAGTTTCAATCTTAACTCTATGGTTCCCATTACGATAAGCTCCCATTCCTCTTCATTGACTCTAGAGATCATTTGGGGCAGTATGAAGCAAGAAGGGGCAGCTTCTCTCTTCTACTGCAGCCTCTGGTGGTTCTCACCCTAACAGGAAAATACATTAAAGCCTCTGCATTTGGTACATGAGACTTTTGCTCATCATTCATCTCTCTCTCTCCTCTCTGTTTCTCTTTATTTTCTCTAGGGCACTGTGCAGTATGTTGTCATGCCACAATGTTTCCCTCTTTCCACCTAAGTTCACTCCCTCTTTTTCTTCCTTGCATCCCACATGTTCTCTGTTCTGCTAGTAGGGAATGTCTTTACATAATGAAGACTAAACAGGCCAGCTGTTGGATTTTTTTTTTTTTTGGGACAAATATGTTAAACACCTCTTGGCACTCACATGCTACATTTTGCAAATCTGATGTGCAGCATCTGGTTTCTTCTTGACAGGAAAACACTGCTGAGCTTGAAGGGCATTAACAGTTTTCACTCACTTACTGTACGCACAAATGAAGGTGCATATGCATATCACTAAATCGAAGGGGGCTTGCAAAGGGAAACTCCTGCCTTGGCTGTCTGTAGTGTTTGATTGCTGTGTTTGACTCTGTCCACCTATCATCAGGTAAAGGTCAAGGTAATTTCAGTACATTATTCCCTTTTTCTAGACTTCTTTCCTCTGCAGCTTCAAGGTTTTTGTCAGACTAATGGTGTTGGTGAGCAAATAGTGAGCATTTTCACACAGAGAACCTTTTTGTTTGACGAAAAATACAAAGATAATCTTTATTTTTTGTCAGCACTTCCATTTTTTTTAGTGTATGTCAAATCCGAAGCTCAGTTGAAGCAACTACACGAGTAATCTACTCAACTTTGTTAATGCTTCCATTCCTGAAAGGAAAAATTTAATCGTGTTTCACAGACAGACAAAGATCGCCTTATCTGTGAAGCCTCTAACTGTAATTCTTCTTTTTCTTTCTTGTTATAGTTTTTCTTCTTCACTTACCTTTTTTTTCACACACTATGTGTTTATACAAGTTCCTGCATTTAAGCATTAGATATTATTAATCTCTGGCTCTTTTCCACAGCATGTCTTTGTCATGTCTTTCTCCCCTCAACCCCAGCCATTTGCAGCAGATGGCCGCCCTTCCTGCTTGTATATAGGAAACATTCACCTGCTATTAGGGCTCAGTCCAGTCTTCTCAACTCCTATTAACAGGCTTGAGGTTCCTGTTTTGGTGAAGATTATAAGGCTTGTCTGATGGGACCAAGGCCCAGACAGGGAAGGGAGGGTGACCGTGGAGGCTTTGAGGTGCAGTGGTCCTCCAGAGCAGCTGGACATCTGGGTCTCATCAGAGAAGAGATGGGGCTGGAAGGAAAGGGAGGGGGTGGGTGAGTGAGTGAAGCTCAGAACCAAAAAAAGGAGACAGATGGGGGGGAAGAACAAGGGAGAGTGGGGGACAACGTAATCAAAGGAGTGGAAGATAAAGCAAATTGGGCAGGCAGGTCTGAGACCCTAAAATGGAGGTAGAATTCAAGGAGAATAAAAGGAAAGGCAAAGGAATGCCATCCCAAAAGGCTATTATCCCACTGAAACAAGAGTGACTGGAGTTTGGCAGAAGTTGAGAGATAAAAGTGCTTATGTTGGATCATTGGTCATTGGTTCTGTTTAGTTTAATGCTGTCTGAGGCTTTGCCTGCTGCCTGAAAAATTAGTCATAGACAAGCAAAGTCCTTTCACTTTAAACTTTGACAGCAACCAGATTTGTACTGTGGTGCTGCTGGTTCACTGAAACGGACGACTTCCCTGTTTTCCATATTAATGACACTTACGGTAAACTGGTGAAAATAATCTTGATGAAAACAGAAAATAGAGAAATATCATTAGTTAAATTACAAAAATAGATTTAACCTGGACAGAATAATGCAGTTAAATTGCTCTCCAAAAATAAGAAAACGCACATCTAAAATCTATCTCAGAAACTCTGTTAAAAATATCAGCTTTTCCAAAAGACAAAAGCTGAACATGCTGGGAACAAGTGCCATTTGTTTCCTGTATTGGGGTCAGAGGTCAGAGGTGGTGGCAAGCTTTCGAACTGAAGACTTTCTCATTAACAATGCAAACAGGGGACAAGAGTGACTATGTGGGTTAGGCTGTCAGACTGTCAGCAGGGTTGACATGTGGGTGGTGGAATTGTTGCACTGGTTGTGCCAGAAGCAGACTGAGGGACCACCACAGCTTGGTAATTGCCTTCTGACCTCTGGCAAATCAGCCCAAATGGCTGAGACTCCCAGACAGGGCCTTAGTCCTGCTTATGTGTATGTCGGTGTCGATCACAGGGATAATAGCTGTTTCTCCTCCGGGTGTGGGAACTAGCCAACCCTATTGATTTCACTGCACGCTCTGCTATGAAGCAAATACCTCAACTGGACTCCTTGCTTGTGTTTTTCCCACCATGAGAAAGGAAAACAGCGGCATGAAAGCTGCCCGTGAACGTCAGAGGATGTAGCAGCGGGAAGGAAAGGCAAGAAGACAGGAGCAAGGATAAGAAGAGGTGGAGGAGGCAAGGGTAGGAAGCTGATACGGTTGTAGTGTCTAATGCCATCCCACCCTGAGTAATCTTTCAAGAAAGTGCATGTATCTCATCACGTTTACAGAGGCAAATGAGCATGCCTGTGTATTTTAGGGAAAGGATAGAAGAGGTTTAAGTGGGATGATTTATCAGACAGAAATTGTTTGCTGTGTGTGGTGATCTGGGAAAGGCGAGTGTCAGGTGGGCAGCACTAATGTGCAGGAATGCAGAGATTCCACTGTGGCTTTGTGGATCGGCTGTGTCACTGAGGCAGCTGCCCCCCCCCCCCCTCCTCTCCGAACCCCCAACAGGACCATGGGAATGAACCAAACAGGCGGCATCTTGAAAGCACTCTCTCCCTCTCTCTCTCTCTCTGTCTCATGTTCACACACATAATTATTCACTCACGACATTGTATAGTGGGGTGAGTGTCTATTATAAAGACAGTGTAAGGGAGATTAAATGAAGAGGGAGGATTAGATTCAGTTATGGTATATTTATCCGCCCATTCCCTGTAATTTCACCACCAACGTCTACAAGCTTCAAGCTGGGTGCACCTGCTCTTATTGTCGCAAACTTTTATTTTAAAGGATGAAAACAGAAAAAGCTCTAAACCACAAATGTCAGGCTTTCTAAAAATATTATGGTGTATACATGCTTACAGCTGTTCACTGTTGTGTTGAACTTACCTGATTTGTTTATGTGTTTGTGAAGTATGCCCTTCCTTGTAAAAACAAGACTATTAAAATGTCTGCTCCTATTTAATCTCTGTGCTGAAAAGCTCTTGATTACTGCTGGAGTTTTGGGGCTTTGATCAAGGCAGTCATCTAAGTGATACAGCTTCCTCTTTGCTTGATGTAATTAACTAAATCAGCCTACTGAACAGGAAGTATGATTACTAAAACTGCTGTGTTTATGTGGCGTGCTGAGTTCACGGGCGTCCGTGTGTGTGTTTGCGTGTAAGTGTGGGGTAGAGGGAAACCAGAGAGAACAGGATGCAAAATTAGCCTCTTATTTAAATGGTCCCCCCACATTTGACCTCAGTTGCAGACTTCCTGAGTCTGGGGTTAGGCTGATCTGAAATAAGTACATGGTAGTGACCCAGTCACTCGCCACCTACCTACCCAAGTAAATGTTCAGTGGACTGGCATCAAAGTCTATATCAGGGCATCTGTTGCAGCTACACTTTAAGCTGTATGGTACATGACAGCAAAGATTAGGGGAAAGTTTGCAGCTCCCTCTGGACTACAGATAAATTCTTTTTCATAATTAGACCTCTTGTTTTACTATATCAGAAAGAAGGGTATCTTTCTTCTTAAACACCTCAGTCTTTTTAAATAAATGTAAATCTCACCTTGAATCCCCTAACTTTATTAAACAACCAGTAACACTGAAGAATCTATGAAGAAATATTACTTTATAATCCATTTAACTCCTGCAATCTTAAGCTAATCTATGGCTTTCTGATTCCCTAGCAGCCATTGACTGTGTGGTGGGATCATGGGGTCCCTGGTCATCATGCACATCTTCATGTGGAATTGGTAGCACGGAAAGGAGTCGCCAAGTATCTGTTCCCCCTAGAAATGGAGGTACACCCTGTCCTGATCTCAAACAACGTCGAGGATGCTTCGGAAACAACGCCATATGCAGCACCGCGAAAGGTGACAGCCTGACTTTTTCTGCATTTATGTATGTTACAGAGTTCAGTTCACTAGCACTGTTACAAATTAAACAAGCGCTTTGGTATTATCTGGGACAACTGTTAACTTTCTTTTGCTGTAAGAAACAAATCTTGAGTCTGCATGCTCCATCTGCCTGTCACTTTGCTGATGGAACAACTGAATTTCCCCACTGAGGAATAATAAAGGATATTTCTATTCTGTCTTCAGCTGTGCACTTTTCCAAGTAATTAAAAAACCTTAAGACAGGAAAACATTTTGAAAACTTACAAGGAAAGCTGAACTCACTTTACCTTAGAGCTGAGTTGCTCAGATTAAACAGTAGATGCCTTTATAAGTATGATCTTTACTGGATGCAACAGCTTATTAGACCTATTTGCCCTCTTTTTAATTCTCATCTGCCCGTGCTTATACCTGACTTCCAGAAGTCGCAAAAATCTTGCCTAATTCTTTCAAGAGGAACTTCAAGGACCCTTGGAGGAGACCACACATGCTGATGAAGGAGGAGAAGGCCAGGTAAGTCCTTTATCAAACCGCAAGATACCAGCTTTGTTTCATGTCTCTAGTGTAGGATTTGTCGGGGCAGTGGCAGGTGATTACAGATGCCCTTTTTTAAATGTTTGGTAATTTACTTGAGTTATTTTAGCCTGTGAGTCATGGTTAACGGCTTTGTCTGGCGAAATTATTACATAGAAATTACATAAAAGATTTTATTAAAATATAAAATCTTTTATGTACTTTCAGTAGCTTGAACTACATTTTAGTTGCAAGTGCTTTGGTTGTGTCTGAAATATTTTTTCAGCATTGATTATAGCTGGAACTTCTTTAAACAGTTTTTTTTGTGAATTGCAAAATAGTTGGCAGGTCAGTCAGCACTGCTGTAGAACCTTTGATTAAATATTTAATATGCATATTTGAGTTCATACCATCACCGTAATTATACAAACAGTAGCCTTTCTTTTCTTGCCAGCAAACTTTCAGATGCATCTCACTCAAGAATAAAGGCACTTATTCAACATTTTCCTTGCTTCCGCTAACTCCAAGGCTGGTGGATTTCACAACAGGTTCATACCATATTTTCCCCCAGTTTTTCCTTTATTTAAAGGTCAACTCTGAGCACCAAAAGATTAGGGAATACTGGCAAAGACTGAGGTTGCTATAGCAAGCACGTCCTCAAAATTACTTTGGGTGTGTAACATGAACTCTGTCATTGAATATTTGCATCAGGAGCTGACCTTTCCTGATAAGTCAGACGTAATCAATTTAAAAAGAAAAGCCTTCGCTGTATAAATTTGATCTTTGATCTAAGCTGATTACAAATCTTCTCATTATGTTCTCTGGGAAAAAATCTGAGCTGGCTTCCTGACAGCTTACAGCTTTTCTCAGTAATTAAAATGGACATTGGATACTTTTGTTTTGACTGAAACAAAACATCAGGGGACTGGGAGTGCATTACTCATAAATGGCATTGATTCAGCATGAATTTTACAGAGTAAGAGCAATTTCACACAGACATCTGGTATATTAATAGTGGTGTCTTTGAAATTAATTGAAGAAGTGAGGGTTAACAGCGATAACAGTGAAATGATGATCAGTTGTCTTTGGATGTATATTTAAATCTGGATATTAGTGGATATTAGAGACTGGACATTAAGACAAGGTCATTATAAAATAAGGGAGGATGGACCATAACACAAGGCTGTTATGCAGATTTAGCTTGTAAAAGCTCAGCAAAAGAAAATAATATCTGTCTGCAATTTTTAAGACAGAAATTTTAGTCAAAAAAAACAAGTATTTAACAGAAGGTTTCACTGTGGAAAAGTTAAGGAAACAAAGCAGAGACATCCCACTACAGACATGCAGACATATACTTTATGTCTTACAGGCAAACAGAGTAAGGATTTCATACATATTTACAACTTTCTGAAATATTTCTGAAATAATCTGAGGAAGAAATAAAGGGAAACTTCATGTTTTCTTTGACAAGTCACCCAAATTTGGGTAATATTTTGTCACACCTCTCTGAATCAGCTGCAAAATAAATAGCGGAATTAACCCATTTATCAGAAAAACAAGGCTTTATTTGTCCCTTTTACTGTGCAGACTGAGCTGTGATTACGATGGGATAATCCAGGCGATCAAGACACAAGTGAATCACTTGTGTTACTTATCAGCAAATTTTTACTTTGTTAAGTAATTAAAGTATTAAACTTGGGTCACCAGATACAGTCACGATAAAAGTAAAGTACACCTTTTTGAATTTTAATTTTTTAAGTATCAGGGAATAAAACAGTGTCAGATAAACAGCAATGCATGAGATATTACTCCATGTCATTATTTATTTAAAAAGCACCAAGTGAAAAGACAAAGAAGAAGAAGCAAAATGTGAAAAATAAGCACACCCAACGATTTTATAGCTTGTGAAAGCATATTTAGCAGCAATATCTTGAGAGTTGGTATGAGGCGTTTGTGCTGATTTGCTGCATTTAGATGTGCAAAACATCTCAACTCTGCAAAACTAAGCCATGCTGCCACGTTCCTTTTAGAGAGAAGAGGCTTTTCCCTGTCAATCATTACAAACCATCCATATTTCTTCAGACTTTTTCTGATTGTATTGTCACGAGTTTTAACATTTAGCATTCTAACTGAGAACTTTAAAGTCTGAGATGCAGTTTCTCTGAGCATTGCACAGTCTGATCTTGGGGTGAAGGGTTAAGCTATAAGTTTATCACACAGTGCGTCTGCATGTTGGCTTTTATTTTTGTTAAATAAACAAAGACAGAGTGTAATATGTCACATTTTATTCACCTGAGGTTGTATTTAATTAATTTTAAGACCAGCTAAGGACCAGATGATTATTATGCCTTGATATGTAAAACCTCTTAATTCAAAGAAGAGATACTTTGTTTGTACCATTAGTGTAACTTTAAACAAAGCAGGATATTTTTCAGAAACTGGAAAGCTTAAAACTGGCACATGCCCCTGTTTCTTCATCTGAACATTTTCCATCTGTGTTTTCTGTTTGAAATGCTCTGGTTTCATATGTGAGCATGAATGATGTGATTGACTGGATCATTGATGTGTTTCTGAGTCTCAAATATATTATTTGCCTTTGAGCATTATATTTTTGACTTGATAATGAATGCAGGTAAACAGAGTCTTCTACTTTGACACCTTCTTTCCCTTTCTTTACCCTTGCTTGCAGTTACTGTGTGCATCTGCAAGTGAAACAGGCTAGCGCGGCATGTAGACTCAAACTGTGGACCGCTCGACTGATGAGAGAGACTGCTGTCTGTGTGGAGTGTCAAAGTGATGCCATGGCAAAGTCAGATCGCTGTGGAGGCGATGGTGTAAGGGGCACCAGGTAAACAAGCTAACTGAAAGATAACTGAAGATATGTTCATCCATTACATTCCTAACTCAAGCTTAAGTTAAAAGGAATTTGTTACATGCCTGATGGGCTCCTCTGTTCTTTAGGACCTTCTGGTCAGCAGCTTCAGTCGCGGGCTGTCACGGTTCCTGGATTCGACAGTTTTCTTCTGAGCGCTGCCAGTGTTCTGACAACTCTTTCCTCTTTGTTTGAGGCGGCACGCTACTCTCAGCATCCTGCCAAGTGCAGGACAGCCCTGCCAGCCAAGCCAGACCCTCCAATCCAGATTACTGGATGGGTAACTCAAGGATATTAGCAGCATCCTGCCACTTTTTTTCTTTCACCTCATATTCTGTACTGTATAAACTCTTAAAGCACACATAAATTCTTGCATTTAACGTCTGATTTTACAGCCACGTAATTCTCCTCTAAAGCACAGCATCTATTTGCCTTTTTACCTCTGAGTCTTTGCTATCTACCTCCATCAATACAAGTGCATTTTCTAATGCATAATGTATAAATATAGAAATATATTATTTTGCTTTATACATTTTCTACTTATGATTGGTTTATGTAATGTATATGTGTCTATATAGCTTCAATAATTTGTATCCAACAGTGTAAACATCAGACATCTGTCATTTATCCCCAAACAGTCCTAAGTCATCAGTGGTTTTGGAGATACTAAAACTGATCATCAAAGTCATATCCAAACTAGGATCCTTCGCTCAGTATTTTGATGTTGTATCTTTTTTTATCCCAAAGGGCAAAGTTGAATATCAGGTACTGATTCTCAGGTGCTTAGATTTCAAGTCTCATTCATGTCTGCCTCTTCTGGTGGTCAGTCACAGATGTTTTCAGTAACATGACTCATAGCGGAGATCAATCACATCTGTTTAGACTTAATATTGCTGGAGAGGAAAAAGAGCCATATAAGCGAATTCACTGTGGTTCTGTCTGTCTTGTGTCCAAGACTTAAAAAATGCTTCATGATTACTCGCCCTGCTCACGGGGGAGTTTTATCAGAAGAGTATGATCCAAGATAAATATCGTGAACAGCCAACTCCTATATTTTTAATTAACCGAATCTCCTCCCAGCGCTCCCTACAGTTCCTTTACTTTTTTCAGTTCTGTTTTTGTTGTCTCTGTTGACTCTGTGTTTTCCCTCAAATAAAATACAGACTAACTACAGCTTTACCTTCTTGAGTTAAACGACACAGCATAAATTCCTGCATCTCTTTTGCTGTTGGGTTAAGAAGAAGGCAGGTGCAGTCATGTTATGGAAACCTGTTACTTTCTCTTTACATCCCCCATGTCTGTGTTTGTGTGTTTATTTATTATAAACCATGTGGTAATTTTATAAGTGCAGCACAGCATTTTCTGTACACTGTCCATTAGTGAAATAAAGAAAACTATACCGCCATATCTCCCTCTATTGTATTTCTATTGATGTGTGGATTTCACTGCATCATTGCATTCAGTTTGCAAATCCTTGCCACTGTTTTCCTTTACACACCTACAACATATCTGACTTCTCCCCTGTGCAGTAACTACTAGCATCAGCATGACACTGATAAGTATATTCCTGAGTTTACAAGCAGCATTTCACACCATTTCAACGCAAACATGTCCATTAACATATTTTCTGGCATTCTTGGCATTTTTGCGTGGGCTGTAAACGGGATGACGACAAACAAAATGACAACTAATGTGTATAATCATGTTTTGTTGTTACACTCTACTGAAATTTGGGGTATGTTCTTGTCATGTAAATTCTGGGAATTTTGTGTATATGTATATATGCTATGTGTAATTATGTGTAGACGAAACATGACAGATGTGGCAGCTTACGTCATATGTAAAAGTATCTTCATACTGGTATTTGGTTTGGTTTTGCGGATTGCATATTCTGATAGCCAGTTTGCCTCCTCATTTAGGTGATATATAGACTAGTTAAGTGTATATGGAGAAAGGGATGTTTGAACCTTGAGACTCGCCCTATGACAGCTGGGATGGATGAACCTTGAGATTCACTCTGAAAGGCTGCAACTCTTCATGTTTACAAAGCTTGTGCTTTTTGTCACTCTTGGCAGTTTTTAATTTTTTTCCAACCATATGTCACATAAATAATACTAATTAAACCACATTATCAGAGGCTTCTTTGTTCCCCATAATTCTAACTTTATTTGTAACCATTTCCTCTGTGTGGAGTTTGCTTGGTCTCCCTTTGCTTGCATGGATTTTGTCCAGTTACTCTGACTTCCTCCTAGTCCCCAGACATGCATGTTAGGTCCTGTGATAGACCTGTTATGCTGTAGAAGCTCAGATAGGCTCCAGCCTCCACCTAAGCATGAATTAGCACTGTTACAAGGGTGAATGCTCATAACATGACCAATATTATGAGTGCCATCATATGTACAGGTAAATCTTTATGTACAAAAGCTCAGGCTGGTTTGGCTCTCAATGATGTGAAACAACCAGACTCCAACACATCGATTCCTTAAAAAAACTAGTGCATGGCTACTTCATGTCAGAAGTACTTGAACTTCACCTCCTCCATCAATCTCTCCAGCCTTCCTCCCCCTTTCTCTGCTCTCCTCCCTGATTCCTCATCCTAGCTCACTACTAAACTCCCCTTCGTCAGCACAACTCTTTATTTTCTCGTACTACAACAGCGGCAGTGCTGTCTGCCTGACCAGTGCATCCCCTGTGCTGCTCTGCCACTGCTGCTAACCTGCTTTGCAAAGGGCAGGAAGGCCCATCTCTGGCCCGGTGCCTGATGGGCTCCGACAGCAGTGTGTTCTGGGATTACAGCCACTGAAAAGGGGGGCATTCCAGCACTGGTGGCTTTTGTCACAGCATGGCCACTGTTTACTTTTGACAAGACAGCTGTTCAAAGCCCTCCTGGCCCCAGCGTAGGGCGTAAAGGGAAAGAACCCAAAGGTGACTTCCGTTTACTGGTGGCATCGCTGGACTTGGCCTGAGGCCCCTTCTTCTGCTACTGCACGACCATCTTAACTTCACATTTGACATTGCCCTGATGATAATAAAACTTTGTTTCAACATTTCATCCTGCACATGCAAAAATATTTATTCCATTTAATTGCAAAGTTTCATAGTGTTTTCCTTGCCTTGTTTCTTGATTTCTTCCCCATGTCTTGTGCTAATGATGCCACATTTACCCAGCACTTCCATTTGCTTTGTTTACTGGTTTGTATGTGTGCACTACATGTGCGCAGAGTGTCAGCTTGGGGCCCTTGGGTAGCTGGTACCTCTGTTTCTTTGTATATAGCCTGCATGTGGTTTCAGGATGCATGTACTGTAATTAGTAGTTATCCTAATAAATGCTTGGTGCCTCTGTAGGAGCAGCTGGTCTAACACAGAGGAATGATAATGAATAGACGGCTGAGCACGACACAAGTGGTACACAGCCATACAACAAACTCTCACACATCCTCAAATGACAAAATTAGGAAAACGGAAACAAATAACTATATTTGTGAATTGTATGTAAATTGCTAACAAAATCCTTTCTTTGATCTGAAAAACAAAAAAACAAACCAAATCTCTCTCTTGCTATCAGCCCATGCAAAAGTAAGACACATACTACCCAAAAATCTAGAGAAATTAATTCCTGGGAATGTGGCGCCCCTCTGTGGTGCTTTGGGCTTCCTGCTTCACTTGTAACAAACAATGTACAGGACATCTCAGACTTGTTCTATACGCTTTATTGGCTATGCAGACTTGATTACAACAAATGATAAACATGGCAAAAATAAGACATTATAACCATAAAACCATATTTTTAATCATCTTAGTAGAATAGCGTTGTGTTTTACTTTAAAAAAGTGGTTCTTTTAGTCAGAAATGGAAGATACAACAATAAGTAGTATAAGGGCTATATTCCTTCTGTGACAGTTTTTATATTAACATGAGCTTGTTCACATTATTTGTCCAATAATGCAGCATTCAATGAATAACCATAAATACACAGGATTTATATAAGGCTAATCAAATCCTTCAAAAACAAGAATAAACTTCAAAAACAAATTTCAGAAATGTCAGAGGGAAGCTTCACATGGTGAGCGGTGCCAGTGGTGACATGGACTTGGCACAGCTTCAAAAGCTAGTCTACTGTACATACAAATTACACATAAGGCAAATGTGACTTGAGCTAGGCTAGCTGCTTGCTTGTATTTTTTTTTTTTTTTTTTTAATATAATTGTGGCGTGGCAGGCCTAGGAATCACAGTTACACTGACATATGAATGTCACACAAAAAATGATCCAGTTACTCTCCTTTAAGTGAATATTTAATCATTAAAATTAATTTCCTCATTTGTAACAGAATTTGTTTGTTCAGCACGAATGATGAGCAAACCAACAGCCAATTAAACACCTAAGGTGATCAATAAAAACAGAATGGAATCAATGAAAGTTCAACTACATACATTCAGATAGAGTTTGAGAGAAACTTAACAGAGAAAATAAACAACTCCAGTGCAGAAAGAGACAGACAGTGACATCCAAAACAAGCAGTGAATAGTCTTTCCTTTAAAAGAAGGAGGTGGAGAAAAAAAATGAAGGCCCAGGTGAGAGGATGATCTGCGGTCAGTTTTGGTTTCCTTGAGTTGAATCCAAGTGTTTATTACAGTTTTTTCATCTGTTGGTTTGTGTTGTGGATCTTTGTATCCATTTTGTCCACTTTATTTAGCAGAGCATCAATGGAGTCGTCCTGAGCATCAATTTCAGACTGCAGACCAAGCCCAAGATTCTTCAGTCTACCCAAGCCTACACACATCTCATCTAAGACATTCACAAAAGACATCAGTTCAATTACAGCAGACAAACTTTATATAAAAAACGTGGTATGTAACTAAATAAGTGCAGAATTTCCCTACCCAAATTTTTGTCAAGAGTGTGGTGAGCCTCCTTCAGGTATCTGTTCTTAGGGTATCCATTCTGTTGAGATGAGCCATCATCTATTGATGCAGTAGCTCCAAATCCTAAAACAATGAAGTAAGAAATAGTGAGAGCCAGTAAGTGGTGGGAAGATACCGTAATGCTGAGGTTCTTGTTCCAGCACTTACCTCCTGTATCCAGTTTTCTTAGGTTGGGGTGGCTAGCTTGGTACTTATCTTCATTTTCTCTGCTGCTGGACAAGGCAGTCTGTAATCTGAGAAAGTCAGATAAGAATTGTTCAAACATTTTGGGAGAGACGGTCAATAACAAGTTGTACGCATGAAAGTAAAAAATAAAAATGAATTACCTGAACTTCTAAAAGAAGTGAACATTACTTTAACACAAATTCAGAGTAACTGTTTTCATGCTTTGTTGTAAAATATGATAACTTGTCCCTACACATAACAGCATATCAATCTTTAATATATTGAAAGTCCTCTAAATCACAGAACTCCTTGATTTGTTTAGGAGTTCAAACATGCAGAAATGAAACTGGATGATGCTACCACACCTCACTGACACAGAGAATAAAAACAAACTTACCCTTCACTGGCCTTGTAGGCCTTTGGCTGCTCAGGTGGTGGCTTTGTCTCTGGCGTTCCCTTAAAATAATTGACAAGGCCGCCCCACACACTCTTAATACTGTTAATGTGCCTTTGACTGGTCTTCAGGTCTTGATCCATGTTATCCAGCATCTTGTCTGCCCTCTTTATAGCCTCACCCTGTCGCATCAGCTCCTGCAGACAAGAAGAGACTAATTCAGGATGAGGTATGGGAAGACGGGGCCTTTAAAAATAACTCTTTGTTGACTATGACCTTTTCACAGACAGTGTCAATTCTTTGTATAGTAGTGTGAACCTTATTCATTTAAGATACCTCTGCAGTTTCCACACCCATCTTCTCCGATTCATAGATGAGGCCAAGTGAGCGGTAACTGCTATCCACAGCAGACTGCGCTGTACGCATCACTTCCTGCTGGAGGCATCTCTGCCTCCTCTCTGCTTCACTCAACCCACTGTCACTTGGCTCGTCATCAAACCCCCTACTTTTAGGCTTGAAATCCTCCTCATCATCATCATCTGCAAACGGGTTGTGGGATTTAGGGTAGGCCATCTGTGGAGCAGAAACAAATGTTTTGGTAATTTTAGCTAAAGGACTATAAGCATCAAGTTACATGCAGTTTAAGAATGAGCTTTTCTTCACAACAAGGAGTTTTTGTTACCTGTAAATAATGGATTTTACATTGCTTAAAACGAACAACTTCTTGGAACACAATCAAACTATAAACAGGTTAATAAAAGATAATATATTTGGTTCCAGTCTTGATGATCTTTGGCTTTTTTCAGCTGCTCCCTTTAGGGGTTCCCTAAACAGATTATCTGCCACAATCTGACCCTCTCCCTGGCATCCTCTTCTGCCACACCAACCCTCTGCATGTCCTCCTTCGCTGTATCTATGAATCTTCTCTATGGTCTTCTTGTTTTTCCTCTTGCCTGGCAGCTTCATCTTTAACATGCTTTGTCCAATGAATCTAATATCCCTCCTCTGCACATATATCAAAACCATCTCAACTACACCTCTTAAACATTGTCTCCCAAAACTTGATAATCTTTTAAGTTCACTTATTCACTGATTAAATCCTTCAAACAGTCTGAGTGTTATTTATCTTGACTTCAACTAAATTCGCAAAAGCAACAGTTGTCTCAAGGTGCTTTGGATTGCAAGGTAAAGCCTATAATAGTAGAGAGATAACCCAAAGGAGATCCCCTCCCCTCCCCTGCCCTCAATTTTTACTGGAAGAGACCTCCGGCAGAACCAGGCTCAGTTAAGGACAGGCATCTGCAGATCAGCTGCACACACATCTAGCCATTCCATCTATTTTCTTCTGGTTATCCAATTCAGGGTCATACGGTGGACTGGAACCCATCTCAGGAGTCATAGGGAGAAATGCAGAGCTAACACATAGGAGACTCTTTGGCACAACATGTTGAATTCCATGAACTGAATAGGCGGAGGAAAATGGATAGATCGATAGATAGATCGCACCTCGTCGGGAAGAAACGTTATTTATTATATTTTGGGATCGGATAGCTGAATAATTAAACGATGCGTAACATAATACACCTGCTATTTAGATAATAATTAGTTTTATTAAAACAGTACGTTTTTGTTGATAAAAGAAGGTTAATTGTTCATTTCGAAACTTGTCTGAACTCGTGCGATTACGAAAGCTCCAGCGTGTTAGCTTCGGCTAACTTCAACGTTGTCCAACAAGTAATTCGAGCAAGAGTTAGGTTTGTCAACGTATTTCACATTAATCATCTGCAACAATACCTGCTGTGTTATATTAAGAGGAGAAAAATAAAACAGTATTGCAAGTCAAGAAATGTTTGATGTATCGCCGGGGTGTTGGTCTGCTAGTCAACCGTTAGCTTAACTGCCAGTCAACTAAACGACCACATCCGCAAGAGTCACCACAGGCAGTTTTCTCTTATTGAACAAATGCTGTCTAAAAGTGTAAAATAATAAAAAAAAGACACAGTAACGATTAACTTAACAGACAAACCTTTGACCACAGGAGCCGCGGCAGACGATGTTGTTGCTCTATCAGCTGACTGAACTCTTCCTATCACGTTTGATGACGTTGCACACACACTTTCGCGACAGCTGATCTTGCGTAAAGGAAACGCACACCAGGGCGATATTGGGGTTACTCACTGATAAAAACCCACGCAGGTTGTAATGTAAATAATAAAACTACAATCCATACATTTGCTTAATTTGATCTATTTCAAGCCCTTTGTGAGTGAGTTGCTGCGGTAACGAAGAGCCCCTGTTAGAAATGTCCCTGCTGAATTGCCGTACTGCGGCTCTCCCAGGCAGCCCCGCTCGCTTGTTTCCTCTCAGCGATGAATTGCGCTGGTTTAATGTAGGGGTAAACATGTCCGTAATGGGAGGTGGTACGAGGGGGTTTTATTTTAACACAGTCCTGTCGCTGGCCCGCTCTTTAGCCGCTCACCGCCCCGCACCGGTCGAAAAGGTGAGAAAACAAGCGTGAGCTCCAAAACACGCAATAATTAACCATGTTAGTAATTAGAAGCAGTGGCAGGGTTGTTCAGGGTGTAGCTGCGCTTCCGCACAGGCGGTGGCTTATTTTGATCAACGACATGACAACCAAGCTAACATTTAACAGTTATGCTCGTATGCTTGTGTGCGAGTCTCCGTGGTTAGAAATCTCTAAAACGCGAGCAGTGGTCTCCAAAACACTGAATCAGAAAAGTGGGCAGTGCAGAGGAAAGTGGCGTCGCTGTGTGGTGCCTGTTACTGCATCGGACGGACAGAGCGGTCAAGCTTGATCGGCACTGCAGTCAAACAGGTTTACAGAGAAATCTTTGAGACAGGAGTTCATTCACAGGCTGCTCTGTTTGTCTTTACTGCTACCAAAATCCGCCTACATGTGTTATATAGTTGGAAACCTGTTGCAGATTGATAGTTGGGTCTTACCAATATAGGAAAGGTTTTTAATTTTGAAAAACAAAAAAACAATGGGTAAATTTTGTAAATGAAAGTAAAGGGTTAGAAGGGAACAAATGAAGCCATTATCAAAAAGCTGTCACCAAGAGTTGTAACTTTATCATGGGTTATGTTATGTAATGCCCAGTTCCACTGTGTGTTTGAGCTGTAGGGAGGAAACTGCCTGGCACTTTATCAGATATCATAAATGCTTGTATCTTGCTTGCTTGCTGGGTTATACAGTGTGCATAGAAGTGTACAGATTCCAGATGTCTTCCGGTAGATGATCAGGTGACCCTGAGCCATCCCTTAGTTGCAATAGGGTAAGGTGATGGAGGCTTCTCGTGATGCACTGTTTCTTCTTCTTCTTCTTCTTCTTCTTCTTCTTCTTCTTCTTCTTCTTCTTCTTCTTCTTTTCACTTTCCCTGTGTTTATATCTCCCTTTACTTTTAACCCTTAGTTATTATTAATATCTGGCTCTCCTTCACAGTGTCTTTTGTCCTGTTTCCCACTCCCCACCCCAAGCTGTCTTGGCAGATGGCTGCCCTTCCCAGAGTCTGGTTCTTCTTGAGGTTTATTTTTGTTGAAAGGGAGTTTTTCCTTGCTACTTTTGCTTGCTCATAGGAGGGTTGTCTGATTGTTGGGGATTTCTCTCTATTAGTGTAGTAGAACTTAATTGAACAGTGTAAGACTAACAAATATTACTCTCATTGAACCACACACTCACTCTGAAACATCTGGAAGTTTGCTTCCGCCACTGAAAAAAAGTATTTTGCCATCTGTAAGTCCAAATCTTTGGTAATTATCTAAAATTTTAAATTTTTGGTATCTCAAAACTTTTCCTTAGTAAGTTATACGTATTAGAAAATAACTTGAAATTTCAAGTCATTAAGGCTAATACTTGAGAAAATAACCCCAAAATTTTGACTTATGGATGGTAACACATGCTTGTTTTTCAGTATACAAACAGGTTTTAACACTTGACATATTGTCTAATCCTGTAGTGTTATGTTTTCATATGCTGTGTGACACAAACACACTGGGCTGTCAAGTGAGATAAATCAGCTTGATGTGTGAATATTAGCAGCCTGGACTGTTACTTTAATATTTATTTTTGGCCTTTTAGGTTCAGAAGCTGCAATGTATGTGTCCAGTGGAAGTCCGTGGTGTGTTCACTCTGGATGTGCGTCGCAGAGATGCTGTTATTGCATTGGCTGTGTTTTTGGTGGAATCTGGCTTACAGGTGGGTGGATGTCAGTAAAAAGCTGAGCAGTTTTCATTTCGCTTCAAGCTGTTCTGGTAATACAGTGGATTTAAGATTTCATAGTTTAGTTCATTAGATAGTGAAGTATTGGCATTGCATATTGACACAATACTAATTTTCTATTTTCCTAACTGCTTATCAAACTCTGTTTCACAGGTATAGCAATGGTAATATTGTATTAGAACTATTAGTCCACGTTTGCTCCTGTGCTCTCCTCTGACTACATGTATCCCTGTGATAAGCTTATTCTCATAATCTGATTAATCTGGCGATTAGACATGCAGTTAGCCGTGTAAGCCTCTAACCTCATCACACTTAGACACAGTTGGGAAAGCTTCCCTTCTGTTTGACAGCATAGTGCTGGATGCCTTACTTTTATTTTTAAAGCTGTGATACACTTTCTTTGACCCAGATTTTCTTGTGTGAGATAACCTCATTGTTTTGATCCGTCAGTGCTTGTCAGGCATGCAAAAGTGCTGATTTTATGCTGCAGAGTGCACTTGTTTGTGGTGTGTAATGATTTGTTTTACTCCTGCAGCACAAAGACATACTTGTTTCTTACTTGCTGAGCCTACTGAGAGGGCTGCCACGGGTCCAATGGATCGAGGAAAGCTCAGGAAAGAAAGGAAAGGGTAAGAAGAATCCTCTTATAGTGAAGCTTTTAGTTTTACAATAGACTCCTTTTACTTGTGGCAGTAGAATTTCTAGCAATTCTTATTAATTAATTGTACTGTGTTGAGATATATTACACTAGACAGATGGGTTAATTTATACTTGAATTGCATATTGTGAACTGCTGTTTCTGTTCAGCATAACGCTCTGTTGCTCTAATTTTGATGTTTACATTTTTGGCAAATCTGCTTATCATTATTTCTTTTCTTTTGTTCAACCTTATGAGGCATTCAATTCAACTGTGTCTGTGTAACTTTCTGCTCCTCAGAATTTCTCCCCGTAGCAGACAACTTCAGCTTCTGTCTAGTGACTCTTCTGTCAGATGTGGCTCAGAAGGATCCAGACTCAAGACAAGAGGTCTGTTTAAAAAGTGGTGATAAATCGTTATATTATTCACAGGGTTGGGGTGCATTGCATTTAAGTGCTAACTCACTGTTTTTGCACTGTTTTCACTATAGATCTTGAACACTATAATGGAGGTCATGCAGGCGTTACAGGATATGTGCCAAACACCGGATAATCATGACAAAGGTATAGATAGAAATGCAACAAACATTCTGACTTTAGCTTTTAAAACAAAAAAAGAACCTTAACGCTGCTCTTTTTTGTCTGCAGTCTTCCTGTGCAAGTATATTGTTCCCAGCCTGCTTGGCATGACTCGGGCATTTGGCCGCTACAGCCACACAGATGAAGCTCTGTTATCCAAGTTGTTCCCCAAAGATTCTCCGCAGGCACGATGCGTTACAGAGGAAACAGAGGGTGTACGGCGCAGATCCTTCAATGACTTTCGTTCTATTCTGCCGTCCTCACTTCTTACAGTGTGCCAGAGTGATACTCTGCGCAGACGCACCGGGACCAACCTAGATTCATCTGCACAGGTCGGTACATGTTGCCGGATTCCAGACGTGTTTTGCTTGTTCAGGATAATTAGGGGACAATCCAGAGCAATCATAGTTTTATTTGCTTTGTTAATTCATATTATTCAGTGATAATGGTGGTATGTTTCGTTACCCATTAAAGTTGTGTAATGTGCTTTCAAACAGATCAGTACAGATCCAGGAGGCCACTCACCCTGCTCTCCTACAACTCCTAGTCCACATTACTTGGAAGGTAAAACTGAAGAAACAGAAGTTACTTTAAAAATATTTGTGTCTTAGTTTTTAGTTTAGTCTGGCAATTCAGCTCAGCTTATTATTATCAGCTGTCAACATTATGTAACAACTGGGCACTTTTTTTTAGGTTTGTTAGGGTGAACTGCAATATCCCCCATATTGTAACTTTGTAATAAGCCAGACTATAAAAACATTGTAACTGTAGTTAGCCTTTTTTTGTTTGGGTTCATGCCGAGTTTTATAGCTGCTACGTTATGCCAGATTGGCCTTTAATTGCTT
The DNA here is from genome assembly GCF_057382275.1 of Copadichromis virginalis. NCBI lineage: Eukaryota > Metazoa > Chordata > Actinopteri > Cichliformes > Cichlidae > Copadichromis > Copadichromis virginalis. The sequence continues at coordinate 30,014,601 of NC_140629.1, forward strand.
TATGCCTGAAGTAGTATTTCCAATCCTGTATTACTCTATAATTTTGGAAATGCCAATTCATTCGTTGTTTGTGGTCAGATTAAGAGTTTTGTAACATTTGCTGTATTTCCACAGATTTCCTGTTAACTATGTTGCATTCCAAACTCAGGGAATGTGTTTTTTGTAAACTGTCTGGGACAGACTCAAAAAGTGTTTTATTTCAGTAATTCTACACTTATAATCTGCAGTATTACAAGCCATAATCTGTTACACAGAAAGGTTTAATTGTTGCTATGGAATGTAGATTCAGTAGAATAATGTGCAACAAAAAAACCCTTATTTTCCAAAGTGAACTAATTCTATATTATTGAAATAGTACCCACTGAGATCTAATGGAAACAGTCATATTTCATCCTACTTGTTTTTGTTAATAATTCTTCTGCTCCCACTGATTTCAGGTGCCTATTTTCCAGACAGCAACACAGTCGACCCTGACTACTATTTCTCTACAGTCAGCTCCAGTTTCTCGGTATCTCCACTCTTCCTGGGGGAAGGAGAAAATGAGGTGGAGGTGCCTGTGGATCTGCTCCGACAGCTCCTTGCCATGGTGCAGTAGCCTACTACCCGTACACCGCTTACAACCCTTTAAATCTTTTACTTTTGCTTCTTATCCAGTATATGTATCTTGAGCCTTTACAGTAGTTGTGTGCAATGTTGGCTTGCAGGTGAAGAAGTTTGTGTCCGAGTCCTTTTTGAAAACTCTGGATGCCACAATGACAGAAGTCATAGAGGTAAGCATATGACCGCTGTCGGTGCAGAATTGTAAATGGTAAATTCAAAGTTAGACACAGGATCTTATCAGTTAAGTAATCTGTTCTGTCAATGTCTCCTCTGTTTGTTGTTAAGTGTAATCCTGGAATCAACCTCTATTACAAAACCTTCAGTGACCCTCTCTATGTGTGTGTGTTCAAAATGCTGCGGGACACACTATATTACATGAAAGGTAAAACAACAAAGAGAGCGTATTTATTATGCATTGACAGCAGGCAGCCCTGCCGTTGCTATTGTTCTGTTTGCCAGCCAATTTTGTGCTGAACACTATTTTACAAATACTCATTCTCTCTTTATGTTTTTAAAGCTCTGCAGCCAACGTTTGTGCGGGAAGTGCACGATTTTGTACTGGAACAGTTTAGCAGCAGTCAGTCGGAGCTGCAGAGGGTTCTTCATGACACTGGAGGGCTGCCAGGGGAACAAAGCCCCCTCAAGCTTCGTTGCCAAGCCAACGCTGCATGCGTGGACCTTATGGTGTGGGCCGTTAAAGATGAGCAAGGTAATGGATTGCAGCAGAAAGTGAACAGTGTGTATTCAGACATCATAATCAGAGGGATCTGGATGTGTTTGCTGGTGCTGATGCTGTTATATTTTTTTTCTTCAGGAGCTGAGAATTTGTGTACCAAACTGTCAGAGAAACTGCAGTCAAAAACCTCCAGTAAAGTCATCATTGCTCATATGCCTCTGCTCATCTGTTGCCTACAGGTATAATAATATTAATACAAATGTAGAAAAGTACAGTGTTACAGAAGGTTCTGGACATTTTGTTTCTGTGCTGGGCATTGGTTTAATGGTTTTATGACTGTCTTCTACTTCATTTCAGGGCCTGGGTCGCCTGTGTGAAAGGTTTCCAGTAGTTGCTCACTCTGCCACAACCTCTCTCAAGGATTTCCTGGTGGTTCCTTCTCCTGTTCTTATAAAACTCTACAAGTACCACAGCCAGTACAACACAGGTGCTTACTGTGTAAAATGGTTTCTTCAAATCCACGTCTGAGCTAAGACTCAAAACTCCTATCCTCATAAGAATTTTGCTCTAAAAACACCATGAAGCATAATTAGGATTTTTTTTCACAGCAAATATATATAGTTTAATTTAAAGAGCATAGTCTCTTCCAAGTCTTCACACAGAAAGGACGTTTTCTAAGTTGAACACGGGTTAATAGCACCAAAGTTTCCTATGACTGTGCTGCGGTAAACCTGCAACTTCTGCGTGAAAGTACAGTGAAATTAATATTTCAATTGCCACTTTGAAAACAGCATCCAGCACACATCTATCTTATTCAAAGAACAGCACAGTTGGTGCAAAGATCAATGAGTCATATTGCTAAGAGCACAATGACAAATATGCATCAATAACAATGTCATTGTTAACAGCGCCTGTCGTGCCTAGACATGTTCATTGATGAGTGGCTACAGACTCAGAACAGTTGTAAATGTAATTCAGGGTATAGATTTTTGCCTGACCACAGAGTGCTGTGTTTTTATAGACAAGTCATTTAATTTATAAATTACAAAATGCGCTCTTTAGATTTTACACTTGGCTTGGTTTTACATAGTGTTATAACTTGTATTGTGTTTGCGCTAATATTTATGTGTTTGTGCTGCTGATACACTTCTTTCAGGCACAGGAGAAATTAGGATAAATGTGACCAATGAGCACTCTCAGTCCACCTTCAACTTACTGTCAAACAGGAAAGACCAGCCTTCCATGTACGAACAGCTCAGAGATATTTCCATTGACAACATCTGCAGGTTGGATACAAACACACCTAGCACTGCTCCTCTGAGATTTAAAAAATAATTCAACTGTTTTTTTTTTTAACTTTCTGTTTTTACATTTTTGTCCTTTTCTCTCTCAGATGTCTGAAAGCTGGTTTGACAATGGACAATGTCATAGTCGAGGCTTTCTTGGCTAGTCTTTCAAACCGTCTATACATTTCACAGGAGAATGACAAGTGAGCAACATTTCTAGTAAAAACAAAATACTTTAGGCTTTAGAATCACCCAAGTGATATCCAAGTCCTTGACACAGATACCCTGATGAACTGCTTTAAAAATAAATAATCTAATTTCTTCCAGGGATGCCCATCTAATTCCAGATCACACCATTCGAGCACTTGGCCACATTGCAGTAGCTCTGAGAGACACTCCGAAAGTCATGGAGCACATTCTTCAGATCCTTCAGCAAAAGTTCTGCCAGCCTCCTTCACAGCTGGATGTGCTCATCATAGACCAGCTTGGCTGTATGGTCATTACAGGAAATGTATGTAGACATTGCAGAGAAACTTGCTCCCAATTTTTAGATGTCTTCATGGTGGACAGGGCATATAGGGAAAGGAGTAAATAATTATCTAACAAATTAAACCATAGGTGAACTGCTTGCCCTAACAAAATCTATGTTCCCTAACAATACTGCTAGCTTCTGGTAATTGCTATTGCTTAAATATACCAAAAGTATAAATACTAACAAAAGTAACCCTTTTTGTGCTGCTACGCCAACCCACGACAGCGGTGGTGTTGGACATGTTTTTGGTTGGTATGTCTATCCTGATGTCATCCTGTCCTTCATATTTATACCTCAGGAACGCTTTGAGGGAATTCCTTTAAGATTGGCACAAACCTTACACTTGGACTAAACATAAGACTGACAACTCAGGAATTCATATACTAATTATCACAAAATATCAAATCAATGTCTGTCAGGATAAAATGATTAAGCTGTAAATATTTCTACATAAAAGATCAAAGATTGTTTTGCAGCTTTATAATATTCAACTTTTGACACTTTACTTGGCTTTATTCAACACCACAGACAGAAAAGGAGATTGTGACCATACTTATTATTTGATGGGCTACTGAGCTGTTTACATAATATTTGGTCCCACGCTCTTAAATGCCTACAAAATGTGTAGTACATATAAACTCATCAGCCCGTTCATTAGGTTCACCATGCTAGTACCAGGTTAGTCCCCCTTTTACCTTCAAAACTGCCTTTAATTATTTGTGGCAAAGATACAAGAAGGTGCTTAAAACATTACTCAGAGATTTTGACCCATTAAAAGATTAGTTGGCTGCACATCTATGATACAAGCCATCACCACCACCAGTCTGACTGAAGGATCTGAAGCTTTCATTTTGTTTGTGCCATATTCTGATCACATCATCCAAATATCACAACAGAAACTGAGACTCCTTAGATCAGGAAACATTTTTCTAGTCTTCTGGTATCCAACTTTAGTTAGCCTGTGCCAATTATAGCCTCAGTGTCCTCTTTGTGACTGACAGAAATGGCACCTTGTGCGGTCTTCTACTGTTTTAGCTCACCTACTTCAAGGTTTAATGTGCTGGTTTAATGTCTCCAGCATACGTTGGTTGGTGAAGAGTGGTTATTTGAATTACTGTTGCCTTCCTGTCAGCTCAAAATAGTCCGGCCATTCCCCTTTGACCACAGGCATGAATAAAACATTTTCACCCAGAGCAATGCTGCTCACTGGATATATTCTCCCCCCCCCCCCCAACCATTCTCGATAAACCCTAGAGGTGGCTGTGTGGGGAAAATCCCAGTAGATCAGAAGTTTCTGAAACAAGATCAGTCTGTCTGGCGCTAACAACCTTTTCATGTTCGAATCACTTAAATCACCTTTCTGATGCTCAGTCAACAGGCCATCTTGACAGTGTCTACATGCTTAAGTTAACTGAATTCCTGGCATGTGATTGGCTGACTAGATATTTATGTTATCAGGAAGTTGAACAAGTATACCTAATGAAGTGGCGATTGAGGTTACCCTGATGTAAACTGCAGCTTGATTTGGTGGTAGAGGAATACAGAGGCGTTAATTCGAGCTCCTTTTGCTGAAGATGCTGACACATCGTAATTATTGTAAACTTGTCAGCTGGTGTTTATTTCTTCAGTGCACTTAAGCTTTAAGAAAGGATTCCAAGATTACTAATGACACTTCACTGGAGTGTAACCAGGTGCTCTGGAAAAAGCCCGCCCTCATTCTGACAAACAACATTTAAAAAAAAAAGTACTGAAAATAGATCTCACCAAAAATGCCCAACTGATATAGATCTTTTGCATTTTATTACCACTAATGTTTATTGTTGAGGAAATTGTAACTTTTGTAAGCAGCACCGTGTTATCTTGTCATTCTCCCACTATTAAAAACTGGTTCTTACATTCCAGCTTTTAACCATGTCTTTATTTGTCTCTTTGTTTGTAGCAATACATCTACCAGGAGGTGTGGAATCTGTTCCAGCAGATCAGTGTGAAAGCAAGTTCAGTGGTCTACTCAGCCACCAAAGACTACAGAGATCATGGCTACAGGTCAGCATCTGCTCTCACATTTTTCAACGAGTGACCAGCGGCTGCAACAGTGTTTAAAAATTCTTCTTCTTTGTTCTTACAGTTCTAGACTTCTATGTTATACTTCTGCCTGATTAGTTATTACAGGCTTGTTTATCTTGGTTACATTTATGGCTATATGTACTGCAGCTGTGTTTAACTTTTTCCTCCATCTGTGCTGTTGTTTCCCCATCAAGGCACTGCTCTCTGGCAGTGATAAATGCACTTGCCAACATTGCAGCCAACCTGCAGGGGGAGCAGCTTGTGGACGAACTGTTGGTGAACCTTTTAGAACTGTTTGTTCAACTGGGCCTTGAAGGAAAGAGAGCCAGCGAGAGGGCCTCTGACAAGGGCCCCGCATTAAAGGTACGTGGTTCCTGACATAAACATCCAAACACCACAGGAAATTGGTAACAGCCACATTGATGGCATGCTAATAGCTCTCTCTATCACCCTAGGCATCAAGTAGTGCTGGAAATCTTGGAGTCCTCATTCCAGTCATTGCTGTGGTGAGTAGCCGTTATAGGGGGTTTCCCTTTAACGGCTCTTTTTGTAAGTGTTAAAATACCCGTACGTAGGTTAGCTGAGGTAGCTACATCAATGTTTGAGTTCTTGCAAGGGAATACAAAGTGCTAGTTAGTTAGGTTTTAACTGTATGAACAAATATTTACCAAGGCAGTTGCAGTACAGACATCGGTGTTATAGTTCAATGCTGAATGCTACTGCTTTAAGCCCCCCCAAACATTATGCGCCTACTGTAATATTATAATACAATCTATTCAGTTTGTATTTTTTTAGTGTGTATATATAGACCTCCACTTGTGTGCTAGTTAGTACTTTCCATTAATAGTAATAGTTTTAGGTCTTAACATATTAAATATTTAAATAGTAAAGTTGAAATTTTCTTTTTTAGAGCACCCCCCCTTTTGTTAAAAAAAAAGTAATTTTACAAGATTAAGCTTTATTCACAGAATTGACTGTTTCACTTCAGCCTTAAAGTAAGAACATTTTCATAATTCTGTTTTCTGAGCACGCTTCTACATTAGTGTCATTGCAGAAGATAAAACGTTAACAGACTGATAAGAATTTATTGAGTTATTCAGAGACACTCTGTGCTTTGAATTATATAAGGGAGAACTTTAAATGTTCAGCTAGAGGCTATACTCGCATGAAAAATTCTTTACTTGATGTCAACTTCTAGAATCAACCAAATCTAGTCGGTCATTCTAAGCAGGCTTGTCATGAATAGTTTAGCTGTGCAACACAACTTTTTGTTTAGCTCTGGGAGGGATTGGCCACCCGGCCCATGAACACAAGGCAGTTCGTGCGGTGCTCGTAGATCAGGAAGAGGAAGGGGTGATCGATGACGAAGCGAATCTGAGAGGAGAGCGGCATGAAGCCCACCTGAGTCAGAGCAGCAGCTTCTGTTCCCTCTTCGTTCACAGTGATGATTCCTTGGTGCTTCAGCTACAGAGAGAAATCAGAATCTGTACATTACTTTGAAAGGAAGTATTGCGTGCTGTTAATAAGATGTCCAAGTGACTGAATGGATCACAGATCAAGATTATTTGTCAGCGATTTAGTGTTGCTCACCCAGTTCATGGAAACTCTTTCAGAGGTCATGCCAGAGAAATCGGCAGTCTCCTCAAACATGCCAGTGAGGCCCATCTTCTTCATGTTTTCAATCAAGTCATAGTTTTGCTCCAGTTTAAACCGAGGTAGCACAATCTCACGTGTCCTGAAGGGGACATAGAAGTTTGTCATAGTTGAATCGTTTTAAATCGCAACAATATCTGAACTTTTTTTCCCACTTTTCCACATAAACCAGTAGCTTTAAAAGATCCTCTACTGAAAAACATTATTGAATGTCTCAGCTGCTGACCTGTTTGTCATGTTTTTGAGCCACTTATTGACAACCGTGGGAGAGATTTCCTGCTCCAAAGACCTCATGCCAGTGAGCTTCCTTGGCAAGGCGATGAGCATGCTGATGTTTCCTGTGTATGGGAGCTGAAAAAAGGAAATTTGATATTTTTGTGGTGCTGTTTACGCGTCCCTGTTTGGGAGAACATTTTTGTTAAAGATTGGCCACCCACCTGTAGGATATCACAGTCTAAATCGTGATCGGCAGCAGCTAGATAGTTCCCCTTGTTTGTCATCATTGGCACACGTACATTTGTTTTTTCATTAACTCTGAAGTTGCGATAGTGAGTCATTTCTTTAGGGAATTTTTGCTCCCAAGTTCCTGTTTAGTCAAACAAATCAAGTCAAATAGCCATGTTGAAATCATAGGGGTCTTTTGAAAGCATGTCATATTGTTTTTTTCTCACCTTTGAAGTACAGGTAGTTGAGTAGCATCAGCACCATATTTGGGTCCACACTCTTCAGTGGTTCCCGAATCAGCCCTTTGGTCAGCTTTTGTATGCGTTGGTTTGCCTTAGCCAGAAATGCAGGGTCTCTGAAGTCCACTGACTGAGGCTCTGCAAAATAGTAATTCTTTGTCTCTGCACGGAAAGTATCTTTCACAGAGATGCTGTTCTTGACGTAGACGTCATTTACAGAGCGCATTGTGTAGCCAAAGTTCCTCCTGAAGAGCCTGTGTGTCAGCTTCCTGAATAGCTTGTGCACCGTTGTGTTGTCATAGTGATGACTGGCGTTGACAAACTCAGCGAATCCCAGAACTTTGTAGATCTGATCATGGGTTTCAGATCTCGCTCCTAAAGACATCATCCCCATGGCAATGGAGATCCCAGCGGGTGCTAGCAGGATGTTGTCAGTTTGGTTGACGTTGTTTCGAAGACTTCGATAGAGGTTAAAGCCAAAGCGGCCATTCACCATGTTGAGGCGCTGAAGGCGAGAACGACCGTGGAACAGTCGCAGAAGTCTGGCACGCCGAATCTTTGGGTCAGAGGGTTCGGCAAAGATGTCAATGTCGGGGGCTGGTGTGGCGATCTCATCGACCTCATCCCCTTCACTGAAAGACATGCTTAGAGTCATCATCTAAACATTTAAAAGTAGAATAATAAGTAACTGTTTATTGTGGTTTGTTCATGTGTCCCATAGGTGATGTGTATACACAGTTACATCATCAACACTACCAAGAAAAATATCACAAGTGTACAAGTGTTTATGTTGTAAACTAACTTCAGTTAATATACACTTTAAGTATTTTTACAAAAACATATTTAAACAATCCACCCTAGTAAAAAAAAAAAAATCACTAATACTTACATGTAGTCATCACTGCCTGCTGCTAGGATCTTATCGAAATCAATATAATCTTCATCCTCAAAGCCATCAAATAGGTCATTAGTGACAGTGTTTTCCTTGTGGTACTCCAAGGGTAGGGACTCTATGTCCACTGTGCCATCTGCTTCGAAGCCTCTGGGGTCGGGTTTGGGGTCACTGAAGTGAGAGCTGAGATCTTTGATTCCAGCCCGAGATGGACTAGCCAGCAGACAGACTGCTGAGATGAGAGTGATGACCCACATCCTAATGGCTGAGGCAGAGGAAATGCATATTTAGCACGACCACTTTAAATAGATTTGATTCAATTAGATGCTGAAAAATCTGTAGATGTGAAATAATTTGCTTGCTGTTGAAAAATTTAACCTAGTTTTTTAATGATAACAGCAGTTTGTCTATAATAACGGTAATGTCTTACCTTTACCGAGTCGTGGTGTAAAGTCTTCTGTTGCTTCTGTTTGTAGGACTAAGAGCAAAGAATTGAATACACCACTGAACTTTGATGTGGGCTTCTCTTGAACAAATAAACCAGATCAAACAGACCAAAACGTCCTGTGACTGACTCAAACCTTTAACTCTTCACCATTCTGCTCACTTGTTAAGAATATATTTTACTAACAGTTAAATCTCCTGTAGTTCAGTAACACATTGTTTGCAGCTGTTAATTTATTTGTAAGCCTTACACTTTTTTAGTATGCATAATATCCAGTGTGTAATAACCTTTTGTACTCAAAGGAAGTACCAGTATTTTGGGGGATTTTTTTTATATTCACTTTTTGCATAAAATTATTGATTTAAGCGATAATTGCTCTAAATCAATCATTGTTATCTGTCTTGTCTGGCTTTTTTGACTCATAGTTGACCAGGAGGCTTCCACCAATCAAAGAGGCCAAGCCCCGCCTCCAGAAGCTGTTTAGGGACTTCTGGTTGTACTCAGTGGTCATGGGTTTTGCTGTGGAAGGATCAGGTAAGCAAAGAATTAAGTAATTTTCATATGCTAAGCTCATATGTTAAGCTCCTCCCATGATGAGGCTCCTTGCCTTGTTCAGCACTGATGTTTTGGAATCTCAAGGCATCTGTAGCTTTCATTTATAAAACATAGATCATGTAGTTGTTGGTTTAGACTTAAACAAGCACAATTACAAGAAATATAATAATCATGAAGATTTTATACCAAAAATATAAAGATAGATCAATTGTCACAAACTTAATTTAATTTTAAGATTCACCATAAACATAAGATTCATAGGTCTGTGTCAGTGTCTAACCAGAAGTACTAGGAGGTGCTTCTGCAGTAGCCAGGGGTATGTGGAGTGAAGAACTGAGTAGAATTTAACAAGATCTAGAAGGGAAAGGTAATAGATGCATAGTCAGTAGTACATTGTAGTCAGAAGTTATTAAAAGAAATACATTAACAGTTATAAATTAGAATGAAATTGCTGGCTTACAGTAAAATTATTAAACATGATTGTGTATAATTTCCTTAGAGATTAATAAAGTATTCTGATTCTGAAAACAAAGTTGTTGCACAAACTTTGAGGATAAATCAGTGAAACTGATCAGTAATAGATGTTAAATTAAGTAAAATTCTAAAAATAAAAGAAACGTTCCAAATTCTGTTCAAAATGGATTCAGCTTATTTTTTTTTTTGTCCCGGTACATCTGCCACAGCTGTGTTGATATGTGGAATGAAAAAGGCTCACAGCAGCAAACCAACATGTTTCTGTATTTCTTGAAATATATTTTGTCTTTTTAGGGCTTTGGCCAGAGGAGTGGTATGAAGGTGTGTGTGAGATTGCTACCAAGTCTCCTCTTCTCACCTTCCCCAGTGGAGAACCTCTGCGGTCTGAGCTACAGTACAACTCGGCTCTGAAAAACGACACAGTCACCCCGGTACAGTGTTCAAAATAGTTTTGATTATTTTTTTTTAATTAAAGGAATACCAGAATGAATCTTTAGGTGTTCAAATCTTTTTTTTCCTCCAGGCGGAGTTGAGTGAACTGCGGGCAACCATCAGCAATCTCCTTGACCCACCTCCTGAAGGGTCTGCCCTCATTAACAAGCTAGACTTTGCCATGTCCACATACCTGCTCTCCGTCTACCGATTAGAATACATGAGGTCAGCTCTATTGGCATGAGCTTAATTTCCTTATCTTTTCTCACTTTGATTGCTTAAGCGAGGTCAAAATGTGCAAAAATATAATTTCCTCCTGTTATCTCTCTCAGGATGCTGCGATCCAATGATCCTGATAGGTTCCAGGTCATGTTTCGATACTTTGAAGACAAAGCCATCCAGAAAGACAAATCTGGTGAGAGCTTTGTGCCCGAATCAATTTAATCATCCTGTTGTCTTTTTAATATATGGAACCCATTTTCTCAGTTTTCCTTTTTTGCAGGCATGATGCAGTGCATCATTTGTGTTGGCGACAAGGTATTTGATGTTTTCCTTCAGATGATGGCTGAGAAGGTAGGGGGTATTTAAATAGTAAAATATGTGGAGCTTGCAACATTTAATTAAGTTCAGATTTTAAAAATCATTTTGTTTCTAATGTTTTCAGGCAAAGACCAAAGAACACGAAGAAGAATTAGAGCGTCATGCCCAATTCTTGTTGGTGAACTTTAATCATACCCACAAGAGGATCCGCAGAGTAGCAGACAAATACCTCTCTGGTTTGGCTGAGACGTGAGTAGAAATCATTTAGTTACCTTGTCTGCTTTTTTCTCGCTTATCATTTTTTCTAAGTATTTTTACATCCTTCTTTCTGAACCAGATTCCCTCATCTACTCTGGAGCGGTCGTGTGTTAAAGACCATGTTGGACATTCTGCAGACACTCTCTCTGTCACTAAGTGCTGTGAGTATGAGGAGAGGGTTGATGTGATAGACAGAGTGCCAGGTTCTCTGTTTGAGTGCCTGGTTCTCGGTCCCTGTACCGATAACATAATGCAGAGTCAGCAAGTCGGTGTGCTGTGGTCGAATAAAAGAGGTTTTAAGTTAGATCTCATGGAAGTGTTTAAATAGATGCAAATATAGACTTCATGTGAACAAAATGTATTCTCCTTTACTTTAGGACATTCATAAGGACCAGCCATACTATGACATTCCCGACACCCCATACAGGATCACTGTTCCTGACACATACGAAGCCAGAGAGGTGAGTTTGGGCTGTTATTACACTTCTGACCACTAGAGGACAGCACAGTATGGGCTTCAACAATAGTAGGGAGAGAGTTCTTTTTTATCATATCAAGTGTAAACTGTATTTTAATGGTGGACTGAGGTTTGGGCTCTTAAAAAAATGTAGAAGTTAAATAAACAAGTGGCATTTGGTTTGTGCTAGAATTTATTTTACTCAGTGAATGTCCGCCACTCTTTTTGCCATCAGAAGAAAGATGCCCAATGAATTTACTTTACCAAATGAACCATCCCGGCCTTGCCGTATCGGTCTATTTGATTCACCTTTTATTTATTTTTGTTTATTTTATTTTATTTTCACTTGCTACACACGGGACAGACAGACTGGGGGAAAGAAAAGGGAGAAAGAAAGAGAGGTAGGGAAAGAAAAACAGCGGGGAAGAGGAACGGTGATGAAGGGCAAAAAAACAAAAACCAACAAAACAAACAGACAAAAAATACACATATCAATCACCTGGATCACCTGTTGAGAAAGAAAAAAGAGAAAACAAGCAAAGAAAAAGAGAGCAATATAATAAACAACATCATTGCAATGATCTATGTGAATATAACAGTAAATACTAAATATTGAATATTATTGCCACTCTTGTTCTTAATAAAGTAGCACTATGCCTTTATTTCCCAACTCCTTTTAGAGCATAGTAAAAGACTTTGCTGCTCGCTGTGGTGAGATCCTGAAAGAAGCAATGAAATGGGCTCCTTCGGTCACAAAGTCCCACCTACAGGTTAGTTTCTTTTAAGTTTTTATTTAATAGATGGCCACTATTAATTTATTTTAAGCAAGCAATTAACTTTTACCTCTGCATTTTGAAAAGGAGTGTTTACTTTGAGTAAACAAGGCATAAGTGACTGTAAATGATTCTTGTCATATCTGCTATTTCGATTTTTCTTGCAGGAGTATCTGAACAAGCATCAGATCTGGGTGTCAGGACTGTCACAGCACACTGGCCTTGCAATGGCCACAGAGAGCATACTTCACTTTGCAGGCTACAACAGACAGAGTACTACACTAGGCGTGAGTCACAGATACACTTACAGCCACGGCTTCACACAAATCCTTCTGATCACCGCAGTTATCATACTGTAAATATTGGATTTAACCCCCAACTAAATGTCAAGATAAATGTAGACAAAATGAACCAAACTGATGGTGAGATAGAATCTACTGCATTTTAGCAATTCTGCAGAAAGATAACATTCACTAAACCAATACGGTATTTTTTTTAATATATAGTTTAGATGCAAATTAGTGCAAAGACACAGTTCTACCAAAGATATGTGTAGTCAGAATTCTTAGAGCACAGTAGATGACAGGAGAAAGAGCATTTTAGTAACACACTGTACTTGGAGCAAACTGCAAACTAAGAATGTTTAATTCTAAATGGCCTCCCAGGTTTGTTGATTGAATGCTCATTAACAGCTGTCCAACATAAAGTGCTTTTTAACATGCCATGTGCAATTTAGCAGCTTTGCCAAAGACGTCGGCTTTTTGTTTGTATTCAGAAAAAGGTCCTTGTTGATTTTTTTTTGTTGTGCACATATAGCTTGTGTGTTTTATTTAGTTGCTTTTTAAACAATTTGTAGATGTCTATGTTCATGTGTGCATGCTTACTAGTCTGTGTGACATTATTTTGCTTGCTAGGCATTTCTTATATTTTCTTTGGGCCTGCATTCTGCTATATCTGTCTTTTCATTTGCTTCATTTGTTGTATTTTGTCTTTATTAAACTGCACCGAACTACCTACCTGGTTGCTTGGCCTGTGTACGGATTTGCTGGTTACCTGGTTACTTACCTGCAATGGACTGGTGGGTTGGTTGGCTGGCTGGCTGGTTGCCCATTTGGCTTACTGGTTATGCCGGTACTGTCCTCCACCATGTGCCCAACCATAGGCTGCTTTCCCTCAGGTTGGTCTGATCACTAAATACAGAGAAAAAGGCCTCAGGCATGACACCCTCAGTATATCCAAGTGTGACATTAAAGCTGTCGCTCATGCTTCCATAGTTTCCATGCAGTTATTTGGCAGTTACATTGTGTTTTTTTCCCCCCTTCAGACCACCCAGCTGACAGAGAGACCAGCATGTGTGAAAAAAGACTACTCCAACTTCATGGCGTCACTCAATCTGCGAAACCGGTACACAGGAGAGGTAAACTATACTGGGAATATTTAAAAGCACAGCTACTCCTATTCTCTTCTGCTCTCTGATGCTATCTCCTGTCTTTTTTATGTACTGTCTAGGTGGCTGGTATGATCCAGTTCTCAGAGGCGACTCACAGCCAGTCGGATCTCAACAAGTTGATGATCCATCAGATGACCAGTGCTCTAGATAAAAAAGACCCCGAGGCCTTCACCCAGGCCATGTTCAAGATGGCTGCCCTCCTTATAACTACCAAAAGTGAGCAGCTCTGCTTCTCTTAAATCACGCCTGTTATTTATTTATTCATTTAATTATTATATAAAGTTCACTTTTCATTAGTAATTTTCTTGTTTTTATGTCTGGCTTTCAGACTGCGATCCACTGCTCTTGCACCATCTTTGTTGGTCTCCTCTGAAGATGTTTACAGAACATGGCATGGAAACTGCCATTGCCTGCTGGGAATGGCTACTGGCTGCGCACAATGGGGTGGAAGTGCCAGTATGTGTCACTTCTCTTAAAATCGTTTAAATAATTACATGAATGCATGTTTAGTTTAAGTTGATTATCTTTAATGTTTCTTCTTAGTTCATGCGTGAAATGGCAGGAGCTTGGCAGATGACAGTAGAGCTGAAAATGGGTTTATTCTTGGAGGCTAAGGTCGAGGCTGGCCCTCTGGCTGTCTCAGAGGAGAGTCAACCTACACCCTGTGCTCCTGATGTCGTGCCTCACTTCCTCTGGATAGAGGTCAGTTATACAGAATAATATTGTGTTGTTTGCTGTTTAATGTTCATTTTTAAAAGTAATGTGGCCATCTAGCTGCTTTTGAACTGTTTCTTTGCTGAATGTTTTTCATCACTTGTCCTGACTTTTAATGGATAGATATCTAATTAAAGACGGTGCTGAGTGAGTCCAGCATATTGTAGGTCAATACTGATCAGTTTTTAAATCTATTTTAATATGCTACATCTGGAAGAGTCGATCAGCCCAAGAATTTTGGATCTCATCACCTACAAAGCTTATTTGTTTCTACAAACTGGTAAAGGTTTGAGACATAAACATTTTCTTTTTCTTTCTTTCTTCAAGTTTCTGGTGCAGAGGTTCGAGATAGCCAAGTACTCCAGTGCTGACCAAGTGGAGATTTTCACCGCCATTTTACAGCGATCTCTGTCTTTGAATGTAGGAGGATCCAAAAGCAGCATAAACAAACATATTGCTGCCATTGGACCAAGATTCAGGTGTTTACTTTGAAATACTGTGGCAATCATAGTATTTGTTTACAAATACAACTGTTATACAATTGCGAGTATAAATAGACAATTGTAATCTACAATCTGTATAGTTTTCATATTTTTAACTACATGTATAACCTATTCATAGCCTGTACATAGCTTGTACACTCACTACGGCTATAGCCTGTACATACTTATAGTTATAGTATACTCAGAACACACCTTCATACCGTGTACGTTGTAACATACCTATAATAGATCTATATTCTGTATTAAATCTATATTATTGCTAAAACACTTTCTGGATGGATGCAAACTGCATTTCGTTGGCTTGTACTTGTAACATGTGCAATAACAATGAAGTTGAATTCTATTCTATTCTATTCTATTCTATTCTAATCTATCAGCAGCATCGCCATATGCATAATCCTAAACTGTTGCTTTATTTCAGGCTGTTGACTCTTGGTCTTAATCTTCTGCATGCTGATGTGGTGACAAATGCTACCATCAGGAACGTACTGCGAGAAAAAATCTATTCCACAGCTTTTGATTACTTCAGGTAATTAAACTAGTTTTATTTGCGATAAAGAAAAAGTGTCTTTAAAGCTGTTTAATGACTTATTTTTATGTTTGTTTCTGTGTAGCGTTGCTCCCAGATTTCCCACTCAAACAGATAAAAGGCTGAGAGAAGACATCAGTATAATGATCAAGTTTTATGCCAGCCTGCAGTCTGACAAGAAATATCTGACTGCCAACCAGCTGGTTCCTCCAGGTATATCTTCAGTAATTATTAATGAATAACTATTTTGTACAGCCATTGTCATCACTCTGTGATGTTATACTGATGCTTTGAACAGAAAAAAACAGTCACAGGATTTCAGTCATCAGTATTATTTTCTTAAAGTTTATGTTTTGATGTTTAGATCTGGGCCTGATGGTATTTATTGTTACACAGATCCCCAAGACATGTCTGTGAACAGCCTGTCTGTAGTGGCAGTGACAGACAGCCGAAGCAGTCTCGACGTAGCAGTGGGTCAGAGGCAGCAGGTCGCTCAGGGATGGATCAACACATACCCTCTGTCCTCAGGGATGTCCACCATATCCAAGAAATCAGGTAAAACACGCAGTGTGTTAAAATTATATATGCAGTGACTTCTTTTTCACCACTCTTTCTTTATACATTTCAGGACTGTCTAAAAAAAGCAATAGAGGCACCCAGCTGCACAAGTATTACATGAAACGCAGGACTCTTCTTCTGGCTTTACTGGTATTTCAACAAGTATTATTATTCACAAATATGTGGCAATAAAGTGAAGCGCATGCTTTAGTATATTTTTCTTTTTATGAATAGATAGTTGCAAGTTGACCTATTATGCTTTTTCTGTTACAGTGCTGCATGATTATATTAAACATGAATAAAATGTAAAAATCCTGAAGTCAGAGTATATACAAGTATTCTCTATGAGCCATAAGCTCAGGTTTTAGACTTTTTTTTCTACTCTTGGTTCTGCATGATGTCACTGACAGCGGGTAGCCTTAATATGGTCAGTTCAGGCACAGCAGTTCCACTTGTCTGCTCTTCAAACTCTCTGACTGGGCAGCCAGTAAGAAGTAGTTGACTTGCAGGGAGAGTGGCTTGAACATTGAGGAACTTGTTTCAGGGAGACAATAAACTTGAATGACATAAATAAGGGTTAAATTGAACTGGAAATCATTCAAGTGGAGTTCAATAATAACAAATGTAAATAAGCATAATAGGTCATCTTTTTAATTTGGGCTTCTACTTTAGCTACTTTATGTTTCACAATCTTCATAATGCAAATTACATGAAATCCAACTGATCTAAACTTGTATGTTTCTTTCCAGGCCAGTGAGATTGAGCGGCTGACAATATGGTACAATCCCTTATCCACTCAAGAGCTTGCCATTACTACAGAACAGTCAGTGGAGACAAGTATTGCTAACTGGAGATCCAGATACATCAGTCTGACGGAGAAACAGTGGAAGGACAACGTCAATCTAGCGTGGAGCATAGCACCCTACCTTGCCCTCCAGCTGCCTGCCAGGTACACAGAACATCAAAGTGCTTTGCATCCTGTTTCATAAATGTAATACATTCTGTCTAATTTGAAAATTTGAAAAACTTGAATGCTTGTGTTCAACAGAAAACAGTTAAAGTAAAAAGCATAAATTAAAAAAAAAATCTTGTTTTAAATTCTGAAATAATAAAATAATGTTTGGTGTATCCACCATCCTTCCTCTGCACATGTCCAAACCATCTCAGCATCGCCTTTCTGACTTTGTCTCTAAAATGCTTAAACTGAGCCGTCCCTCTGAGAGACTCATTTTTAGTCTTGTCCATCTTGGTCTCCCACTGAAAATGTTAACATCACATGTTCACCTTGGCTTTCTGTATTTTTGTCAGTGCCATCGTTTCCAAACCGTACATGATGGCAGTTTTCACTAACAGTTTTTTTTTTTTTTTTGTAAATTCTTCCCTTTCATTCTTGCACTTCTTGCTGTCGCAAGTCACCTCTGACACTCATCTTCACCATTGCTAAATTAAAAATCTAGTTATTGGTAATTAAATATCAAAATATGAATAAAACATCAAGGGAAAAAAAACTCATTGGCCATGAAACTGCTTTAAAATAACATGAGACAGCAACAGATGGCTGACTTTGGCTTGTTTAGCAACTTAAATAATTTTGTTGTTGAAATAAGGTAAGTGTCATGTGTCATTTATGGATAGACATAAGCCATTTATTGATTTTTATTTATTTATTTTGTTTCAGGTTCAAAAACACAGAGGCTATTGTCTCTGAGGTGACTCGTTTAGTGCGAATGGATCCAGCTGCTGTGTGTGACGTTCCTGAGGCAGTCAAGGTGAGATCTACCACCTGTCTTCACAAACCACCAGGTGGATTGTGACAATTGTCTGTTTGGTTTAATTCATGATGCTTTTATTTTAGTGTCGAGCAAACATCATGTGTGCAAGAACAAACTTAGAGTGAATGGTTTAAAGTACTGTAACTCAGCTGGTTTTCAGTAAAGGCTTAAACCTCCAGAACAAAGTACCACTGACACAGTAACTGTCATCATGAAACTAACACATTTTATGAACAAACTAAAAAGTTTTTGTTTGTCACTTAGTGTTTTTTTTTAAGTGGCTATAGTGTCACATGAGAAATTGTGTTATTGAGTAATCGTTTTCCCTCCAGCCCTCTTCAGTCCTTTGTGTTTAGTTTTGCGTGATTGAACTCTTAATGAGTCTTGTACCTGTTTAAAGAAGGAGCAGTGGAGGAAAAACACAGCTTTCCCCAATGACCACTGTGATTTTGCAGATAATGCTCTTTGACAGATCATACTTGTTTATTCCAGTTAATTTAGTAACTAATAAACACAGTTTCCTCTGGTGGCTAGTTAGCACACAATCAGGGCTGATTCTGTGATACATTATATGGGACCTATCATAGTAATCCACCTTTGGGTGGATTCAATTTTAATACTTTTTGATGTTTTTCTGCAGTTTCTGGTGACATGGCACACAATTGATGCTGATTCTCCAGAGCTGAGTCATATCCTGTGCTGGGCTCCAGCAGATCCACCAACTGGACTATCCTACTTCTCGTCCATGTACCCTCCTCATCCCCTCACAGCCCAGTATGGGGTCAAAGTGCTCCGCTCCTTTCCTCCCGTGTGTAGAGATATACAATTATTTTCATTTTTTTCACATGGGTGTAAAGATGAACCCAGCTGTTACAGTTAATTCAAGAAAAGTTAAGATTTGACTACCAGAAATGGATAAAGTGTTGAAATGAGCAGCGACAGGAAATTCATAACTGTTAACTAGATGGTTAAAAAGTGAGTGGATAGTTAGCCATAAATCTCATGGGACTGGTTTAACAGTTGAAAATAACATCTGATACTGTCGGCAAACAATTAAACTTGAAAACAGTTAATACGGTCGGATAAACAGTTAAAATAAGTTATTAAAGTGTGGGATAACAGTGTAGGTTAACCATAGAAATTATAGGAGAGAGACAGGGCCTTCAAATAACAATTCCACATCTGCAAACATGGTGGTAGAAGTTGAACTTCCAGTGGAAAACAGTACATTTAAATGGAGGATGAACAAATGTATAGCTAGTTGATCATGTAAGTTAATTGTATGGATCAATGATTCCCAAACCGTGGGGTGAGGTCTCCTGGTGGGACAAATTAATAAGAGAAATTCAGGAAGAAATTACAAGTATTATAAACATTTATTCATTTATTTATATAAAAAGTGAATAAAAATTGTTTTTTGGGTAATAGGAGGTAGTTTGTGATATTACTCTCACCTAAATTTACTGCTCTTTCATTGAGGTTCGTGAAATGTGTGACCCACCTCCCTGTGGCAGGTGGGTCACACATTAGCCATAACACTTTGCAGATAACTCGGTTGCATTAGCAATTTATAGCCAACCGCCTGTGTTCCTTTTTAAGGAAACACATCACTTTCTGTTGTATTTTGATTAGAGTGAAGATTAAGATTGGGTGGGCCCCATGGGGTTTTCTGGATTTAAGTGGGCCACGGCTCGACTTTGGTAATGGCTGCTATAGATCGACAAATGATGTTATCAGTTTGAAAAAACCTCAAGAATAACAGTTTAAATACAGTAGCTACAGTTACAATTGAGTAGTGGTGGGCTAATGGTTGTCCAGATGCAGTTTACAGAAAATTTATAGTTTTATTTTATTTCTAATGTTGATATTAAAGAAGATTTATATGCATGATAGACGGTTTTTAGGTTATCTGATGAAAAAGGGTTGGGAAAGTACCTTCATTTCCCCTTACAAATTTCCTTTCCTTTAAACATGATTAGAAATGACATTTGAGTGAAGTTTACTGTAATAAGCTAAATTGTTGGTGTAGTGTTAATTACTTTTTGTTTTTATTCTCTTTTTAGGATGCCATTTTGTTTTACATTCCTCAAATTGTACAAGCTCTTCGTTATGACAAGGTAATTATCATATTTTCTGAGTCAGCAAATACATTCAGAGCCCTCGTAACATGAATAAATGATCGAATTTCCCTGTTTGCATCCTGGTGCAGATGGGTTATGTGAGAGAGTACATCCTGTGGGCTGCTCAGAAGTCTCAGCTGCTGGCTCACCAGTTCATCTGGAACATGAAGACGAACATATACCTGGATGAGGAAGGAAACCAAAAAGATCGTGAGATGCTCACCTTCATTATTTCTTCACTATGCCACACTCACACTAAAAAAAGCAGTGGGTCTAGAACATGTGCAATGACCAATAATCTTGTTGCCTTTTGAAATGGACCAGACCACATCTGTGACCACTCACAGTCTGATGTTTTCTCCAAAGCATCTTGGTGCCTCAAGATGGCGATAAAACATTAATAAAGACGGTCTTCTGTCAGTTTGGGTCAACTTGGAAATCACATGCAATCTCTTTATGAGAATACAGTGGTTACCCATGTTACATCTTCAGAAACCACAAATCTTTTGCTATCATATTAACTACAGAACCTCGCAGATTGCTGCAGGATTATGATTTAACTGCAAAATGACATAAATGCATAGCCTTTCTTTTATATAGGATTATAACCAGAATACAACCAGTTGGCATGGAAGTTATTTGCAAACCTTCACCGGTTTGTCTGGAGGTTGGGCAACCTTCACCAGGCAATCTGCCATTGAAAGTATTGCATGTTCAACCTCTGGGTGACCATTTGGTTGCTGCAACTACCAGATGTGAAATGTTCAGTGTAAATATTGCAATATGTTGTTACAGTTGCAAAAACTCAAGATCTTCTGTCCTGCAGCTGACATAGGAGAACTGTTGGAACAGATGGTGGAGGAGATCATCAATTCACTGTCTGGCCCGGCCAAAGACTTCTACCAGAGGGAGTTTGACTTCTTCAATGAAATAACCAATGTGTCAGCCATTATAAAGTATGAAAACACTATTTATTTCACTGTGCTTTTATGAATTTTAAGTTGTTTACGTTTTAGGGAGTTTCCAAAGTGAACTTTTGCTACAGTGTTGCTTCCTTAAGTTATTTTTTCTTCTTTTGTCCTTAACTATGTTCCTCAATCTCAAAACTCATGAACACCTGAGACAAAAGATGAAAAATATCAAGTTAATGTTCTGACTTTTTTCAGAGATTTCAAAGTAACTGCTGGAGTTGAGCCTTTCTGTTTAAAAAGATCCAAGCCCTCTTGGTAATCTGCAAAGTGTTCATGAAGTGATAACACTTATTCCCATGAGCCAAGAAGCTTTGTTCCTTCCCCTGGCTCCAGTGTTCTGCTCTTTAAATCCCTTTGTTGTTCATTTATTTGTCTATTTGTTGCTTCGCTGTCACTCCCATCATACTTAATTTTGGAAAACAGGCTATGCTGTGTTTCCCCAGCCCCCGACCGCCTGTCCACTAGTGTGTACACTCTGCAGCTGATGAGCTGTTTTCTGACAACCTTGATACAGAGAGTGTTTTGTCAGGCCACTAGAGGTTGGGAAATTCCCCTCTGCCCTTATTACAGCACTAATTGCAACAAGCCAGGGGAGAAGGGTCTGTCCCCTGACTTCAAAACTCTATCCTGGCAGCTCCCCTCTGTGGTTAACAGCAGAGCCTGGCTGTCACATATGATCTGGAGTCATTCATGGAGATACCCATGCATGCTTTTCTAAGTAACAGAGGTAATAGACCTACAAGTGTTGTAACTCTGTGAGTTTAAGTTGTTTTGTTTGTCCTTGTCAGACCCTTTCCCAAAGGAGAGGAGAGGAAGAGGGCCTGTCTGGAAGCCATGTCACAGATCAAAGTCCAGCCTGGCTGTTATCTGCCCAGTAACCCAGAGGCCATAGTTTTGGATATAGATTACAAATCTGGTACTCCTATGCAGAGGTGGGCATACTAACCAACTTTTACATTTTTTTTTTTAGAATTAAAATAAAACAGTGAAATGTTAAAGTGTAAAAATATGCTCTTCTACTCTTTGTGTTTTTGTTTAGTGCTGCCAAGGCTCCCTACCTGGCCAAATTCAAAGTTAAGAGGTGTGGAGTCATTGAGCTGGAAAAAGAAGGTACTGGTTATGTTAAAGGGCTCTTTCAAACATGTGCTGCTCTGCTGTGCACAACAATGTGTGTTTCAGTTAACTTGTTACAAATTAACTGAAGTTCCTCCAATCATAAAGTGTTTACTGGTTACAAGATTAGTCCTGCATCACTTAAAGTCTCTCTTCAGTGTGTAATGCAGGGTTTTAATTTTCCTTTAGTTAGATCTATTGGACTGGGATTGGCTTTCAGATAATTTGTGTTATTGATGCAAATCTTAGACTCAAACTCTAAACAGGCATTATTCTGTATGATGAAGCTCGAGCGCAGTAAGGACCAAAACACAATTTCTGAGTGAACAGGGGATAGGGAGTAGTTTTAATGCTTCTGAAACTGGTCATGTGGTTCTCGTCACACTTATCTGACAGACACATCAGAATTCATATTAACAACTGTATGTCGTCGTCATCAGCACCACCCGTATGTGGAATCACCCAGGGCTTAATCCTTGGTTCATATCTCTTTTCTTTATACATAATTGTAATATTTGTTAAATCTAATAGATTCAGATACATTTGTGCTTTGTTTTAAATGACTGCTGAAAACTAATTTCTAAGAATTAGCTCTTCCTTAATCTTTCGCCCATTATTCTTTTGCCTCTTGTGTGTGTGTGTGTGTGAATCTGTTTGAAGGATGAGTGTACGATCATGTGTCTGACTGTGTGTTTGTTTGTTAGATATGTACGCTTATCTTTAAGGTGCATTAAAACTGCTGTACAAATATTTATTAAAGTTGCGCTGAGATTAAAAGTGTGCCATAACGTTTCTCCCTCAGGTCTACTGTGTCGCTCCGATTCGGTGGATGAGGGGAAGAGTGAAGAGGAGGCAAAGAGGATCTGTTGGCAGGCAGCCATCTTCAAAGTTGGAGATGATTGCAGACAGGTCTCACTTTCATACTCCTGATAATTAACCTCTCCCTAATTATCATTGCTATCTCTATTTTAGCCCGATTTAATTTTCTCTACTATTTGCTGATTTGTGTTCACAGGACATGCTGGCCCTTCAGATCATCAGCCTCTTTAAGAACATCTTCCAGATGGTGGGCCTTGACCTCTATGTGTTTCCGTACAGGGTGGTGGCCACTGCTCCAGGAGTAAGTTCACACCAACTCCTTCCTTACATGAACTACTGAATGTGCAAATCTATACTTCCTCTTATTCCTCCTCTTTCCGATGTTGTGCCACAGTGTGGAGTGATTGAGTGCATCCCTGACTGCAAGTCTCGTGACCAACTGGGCCGACAGACAGACTTTGGCATGTACGACTATTTCAGGAACCAGTACGGAGATGAATCCACTCTAGCCTTCCAGAAGGTAAATACTGAATCTTAGTTTTTTTTCTAGTAATCTGTCAGTTAAAAGACCATTTTCCTATTGACAGATTTTTTTCATATTCCCTCCAACTCTTGTCCTTTCAGGCACGGTACAACTTCATTCGCAGTATGGCAGCTTACAGCTTGCTGCTCTTCCTGCTGCAAATAAAAGACAGACACAATGGCAACATCATGCTGGACAGCCAGGGCCACCTCATTCACATTGGTGTGTATTCAGTGTGTTTCTCTGTGTGGTTCTCTTATTGAAACTGTCATTTCGGTTGCTTTTTTTGATTTTCAAGTAAAATTGCCAGTTTTTTCCCATGAACTGTGTCTCACTAATCTATGATGAAAGTCCAGCTGTTTAGTAGTTTATCATTCTTAAAAGAATTTTAAGGCTCTACAAACATTTATACATCAATAAAAAGCAATTACTGTGTGGCATAGAGAAAAATGCTTTAGAAAAATGTAAAAGATGGCTTTCATCCAAAGTTCTGACTGCAGTTTGTGAAAACTCTTCTGAATATTCATAGTTGTATAAATTTTACATAAAATTATCTTTTCCCAACCAAACTCCTATTTTTTTAAAAAAACTATTAATTTATTGAAATTACATCTGTGTGCTTATTTGTTTCCAGACTTTGGGTTCATGTTTGAAAGTTCTCCCGGTGGAAACCTCGGCTGGGAGCCAGATATCAAGATAACCGATGAAATGGTGATGATCATGGGTGGAAAAATGGAGGCGACACCCTTCAAGTGGTTCATGGAGATGTGCGTTAGGGGATACCTGGCGGTCAGGTGAGTGCTGTAGAAAATAATAACTGATCTTTGAATAGTAACATGTAACATTAAGACGAGTTTCTGTGGTGAATCAGGCCCTACATGGATGCAGTCGTCTCCTTGGTCACGCTCATGCTGGACACGGGTCTTCCCTGCTTCAGAGGACAGACCATCAAATTGCTCAAGTGAGTGAGAATGTTTTTGCATTTCGTGCTGATATGAATAAGCTGATTAGAACCTTCAATGCTAGTTGCTGTTGTTGTTAAAAATCTTGTTTCCTCATCTAGGCAGCGATTCAACCCAGGGTTGAGTGAAAAAGATGCAGCATCTTTCATCATCAAAGTCATCCAGAATTGCTTCCTCAGCAACAGGTTGGTAGATTTTATTTCTATGTTTAAGAAAAAAATATGTATATATAGAGTTCTGATTGCATCCTTCTTTTTTTCCCTTTGTGTTAAACAGGAGTAGGACCTACGACATGCTCCAGTATTACCAAAACCAGATCCCATATTAAACATTTGTGCCTAAGCATGTGCATATATTGGCTGGTACATAGTGTGTGCGTGCGTGAGTTTGCGTGTGTGCCTTTGATGATGTTCACCAATGAAGATTGTGGCTCACTGTTTTTGCTGATTGTTGGCTGCTGTCCCTTGTGTTTGTTTCAGCGTCTTGTTTAATTATAAAAATGTCTTTGCTTTACATTTACATTGCATTTTCTCTTATTTATTATGTCATATGAAAATCAATTATATTATTAATTATTATTCTATTGCACTGGCATCTTGACCTCTGTGTACTTAGAAAAAAAATGCTTGTTAATCTGCACGTTAAGTAAAATACTTTATTAGCATTTGTGCCAAATTTAAATAATTTATAATGTCCGTGAATGTGCTTTCTGTTGATTTTAAGGTGGGGTTTGAAATGTAATTGGATACTTAAAGTAGCTAAAGTAGACCAGTTTCAGTTCTGACCATTGTGGCCTATTCTGTCATCTCGTACTTGACTGTACTACTGTGCTTCTCTTTTTAATGGACCAGTCAGAGTACTTTGATCTGTGGCATGGTACTTGTATTTACAGTGAGACTTGACTGTATAGACGTGAGTTACACTGTATGTATTTTTCATATTTCCACTTTCAACAGAAGAAATGATGCTCACATGTTCTGGGAAACACTGGGGCTGAGATTTGTATATTTAGCATTGCCAAATGGGGAGGGGTAATAAATGGTTATAAGTCAGTCTTTTCTATTGTTTGTCTGTGAAGGTAAGGCACAGCTTCATTGTTGGGCAGTTGCATGAAGTTAAATGTTAACTACCATGTAGCCTGTGTCCAATGTGGCTTTTGTTCAAAGATATTTTAGCAATCCACAGTGCCGTGCCCCATTTCTGTACGGTCAGCGTAAGCCTTCATGTATTGTTACTGGTTGTAAAGATTTTGCCTCTTTATATATTTATAGCCATGACCCATTTTCTGTCTCCTTTTCTATCTTCATGCCTTTTGAATGAGAATGCATAAGATATGAAATCAAATAAAGAATTATCACAGTATTTCTTGATGCCTTGTGAAACAAACTGACCAGAACAGAAGGCGTTACACTTGGTGGTACTGTAAAGTTGAAACAAAATATTAAGCAGTATATGATTATATTGGTGCAAAATGCCAATATTTATATTTAAATTGATTTATCATGCAATTTGACTGCTCAGATTTGCTACAGTATGACTTCTTTAGGTAGAACTTATCAAGCAAGAGAGGATCAAGTGAACAGAAGTTAATTAACTTGCACTGAAGAAATAATTCAGACAAAGCCAACAGCAGGGGAAGTGAGTCAGAGTGATACAGTCGTGTGAAAACAACTCTATTCAGTCCTGTTAAAAACTGACTGCTTCCATGGGAATTAAGAGAGTAAGTAGCAGCTAGGTGCTCCTGGTAGTGTGAGCACCTCTATTAAACCAGATGTTTTGGCATTTTGCTGGTCTGGAACATTGAGGTGTACTTACACAATGCCACAGTCTTCCCAGGAGTGGATGTCCCAGCAGATTTGTCCCAAGGCCAGTAAAGAAACTGCATAAACCCCAAGAGCTGCAGCTGTTATTTGTTCATTAAAGTACAATTACGAAAAGATCGAGCAAATACATTTTCTCCTGGGAACCAAATAAGCTGTATCTCTAAAAACAAACAGCGTAGATTTGCAAAGTTACATCTGAGAAATTCTCCTCTTGTAGGACAGATGAGAACAAAGTTAAGACATTTGGCCATTTGCACAGCACATCAACTGGTGAAAGCCAAACAGCATATCAGCACAAACACCTCATATCAAATATCCAGCAACACAACGGCTGAAAAAGAAAATAATCAAGGTTTTGCAATGTCCAAAGTCCAGACCACGACCTTGTATTACTGATCACAGATACACACTAACCACCATGTAGTGAATGTATCATAGATGACAGGCGTGCTATATACCCAGTATTGGATAATCACTTTATCATGAAACCATCACTTTTGTGGCCAACAAATAGTACTGTGATCACGGGACGATCTGTGATTCGTTTCTGTTAAAAAGCCCTGATTTAACAGTTGGTTGTATATCCACCAGAGGGCAGCACATACTGGCATCATTTAATCTGTGTCCAGGTTCTCGAGCTGCTCAAAAAGATACTGCTGATTTCTGTCATAACACACTAACAAGAATGCTACCAAACCTTTTCCCTCTAATAAAAGTGACCTCAAGTGTGCTTCAAGCATTTAGAGATGCACTGACAGATTCTGCTTTTGGAGAACATGGTGCCCTCTGACAGCAGCTTGACTTTAAATGGAGGTGAACTTGTACACTCCTGTTTCTGCTGTATGGAGCGTATGAAATACTCTAATACACCAAGGTTTTACTTCAGATTCATACAGCAGCTCTAGGTGAATAATCGGACACATGCGTCAAAAACAATAGTCCGACAGCTAATAAAAGATGAAGTTGGAAAAATAATCTAAATTTTCTGTTTAGAAATGAAGTTTCAGCCAAGTCTGCTTATGTGACTTATTTATGTAACTTTTAAACGGGCAGCCTTTATAGACTGCAGCTTAGAGTACATTTGGAGTGGGCTGCTGGTTGCATTACCAGATGGGAGTGATCGAGCCGAACCAGCTCAGGGTCAGCACACGCTGGAGCCAACCAGTCAGATGCAGTGAGTGATTGTGGCAAAGATACCATGACAACACACTTGCTTAGTTTTTTCTTCTACTTTTTTGCAGTGATTTTCATCAAACGTCTACATATTTCAATGTGGGAAAAAAGATGCTGATGGTTACATGTTGGTGTACTCGTCACACTCTGTTTGGTTAAAATTTTATTGTCTACTGATTCACAGGAGAGGAACACACTGATGTAATTTTGATGTTGCTGCATCACTGCAACACACCTTGACCATACAAGAGATTCAAAGTTAGGATCTTTGTACGTATATATATGTATATATGTATATATGTCTATCTGTCTATCTATCTATCTATCTATCTATCTATCTATCTATCTATCTATCTATCTATCTATCTATCTATCTATCTATCTATCTATCTATCTATCTATCTATCTATCTATCTATCTATCTATCTATCTATCTATCTATCTATCTATCTATATTCATTCGTTTATTTTCATTTATTTTTTTCACATTTATTGTGGCCCTAACACATTATTATAGAAAACACAATAAGACAGAAAAAACAACAAACGCAAAATGCAAAACAGAAAAGACAAGATTTCAAAATGTTCAATGACCCTTTAGAAAAGCTAGTGAAAAGTTGTCTTTAGCTTTTTGTTTTGTGTTTTATTTGGTGTTATATTGTTGCATTTTGCACCTAAGAGCCATCATAATGTCCATCTATTACTCAGTGCAAGTGTCTAAATGACACCAGACTGGCACATATCTGTTTCCCACAATCTGTCTTTCATTCAAATAATGTTTTGTTTGTTTTATGTGTGCAAATGGGGAAAATCACAAAAAGAGAACGATGCTTTGAGCATTAGATACGGATTTCACACTGGATGTATTTTGATGCTGACAGTATGAAGTGCAGTTGAGTTAATGTCTTAGTCTGTGGATGCTAAATGCCATTAGGTTGCTACTTGTGATGGAGTGATTGGTATAAAAATGTCAGCACGTGTTAGAAATTGACCACACATTGTGGTTTTCTGGATGAGCCTCTAACTGGTGAAAACCCTGTGATGTGTTTTCCTTTGTCTGTCTCTAAACAGACAGATGATGTGGCTCTGTATCGCTCTGAAGGCTTCCTTGTGACACATTCGTGCCTCCTGAATGTCAGCAGCCCTGCATGCCTGCCATGTGCTCTGCAATATTTAACTCTTCTCTCAATTGTTCCAGCCATCACAGATGTGAGGAGTGGAGTTGAGTAGAAAGGGCTATTTGTCCAAATGCCCAGAGCAGACAGTTAGGCCTTTTAATGAGAAGCTGGAGCTAATCAGGAATAGTGGCTGCAGGGTGGCGAATAGCAGTGCTGATTCATTTTTTTTTCATGGGTGAAACCAGTGCCACACTAAAGTCACATTTCTTTAAATTTTTATTATTACTTTTTTTTATCCTTGAAATTTCCAATAAATACTATAGTATCTGCCCTTCGTTGTAGCTTCGAATGGATTACTGGATCATATTACCTACTTCACAGACCTCGAGACCAAATTATTACTGAAGAAATAGAAGAAATAGAAACAGTTGAAAGCCATTGAGTTTAGTCAGAAACTTCAATATTATTCCCATCTATCTGGGGTGAGAAAAACTGCTTTCATAATTATCTCTGTGTGCAACTTCAAAATGCATTGCACCCTGATGTTTGCATGACTTAGCTTAGATTATGGGTGTTTAAAAGGACAGCAAGCAGGTTTCCCCAATGATGGACAGCTGGTCTATTAATAGCACATGTTGTAATTTGCATATATATTAAGTCACTAATTTTGCCGTTTACAATTAATAAGCTAATGTCAAACCTCCCAATCCATCTTTGGATTGCACGCCTACACTTGCATGTACAGCAGTATACAAGAACTGAATATTTGGAAAATAGTGAACAGCTTCCTAAAAACACAACAAACTACAATTACAGTTTGTTTAATGCCATTCTTAAAAAACTGAACTTATTTATAAAGCCTTCCTGAAGGTAACATTCATTGCAAAGACTTTTGTGCTTAAGCTTTCTACTAAAACTGTCAGCTGAGTAAACTATCAGAAGGGGGAAAAAACTCCTTGTAATTGGTCACATTTTTTTTTATGAGGCTGCATTTTGCAGGGGCAGCCTCTCGTCTGTGCTGCCGACGCTGATCAGTTTTGTTATCTAAGGTTGTGATGACTAAAGAAAAGCACAGAGTCACTGTTTCCCTGTGGGTAGCAAACATTTACACAAACATACATGTGTATGCACACACATCCAGCACGCACAGTGAGACTAAATCCATCACAATGGTATATTCCACTGTATTTAGTAGAAAATACCGTATTTGCATAACAAATCAGTGGCTGAAAAAGTTCCTCTACCTAGACGCCTGTCAGGACACACACTGGAGCCAAAGCTTCTTTTTCTCTCTCGATGCCCACGTGTTAAACGCTATTTGTTGGGCTGCTGAATGGAAACCAGTGTTCACCCACTCCTTATCATGTGACCTTTGATCTGTTTGGACAGCGTGACCGACAGAAGAACTGCAGCACAACTACTTGAGTCACAGCAGAGAGAAGCTGGCACATTTTGTCTGTAAAAGTTTAAAATCAGATTAAATCATTTCTTTAAGAAGATAAAAAAGAAAAATAAATAAATCTGTGGTATGTAAAGGTTTGTCTTCTTTATGAGGTCTGTATTGATATCAAAATATCAAACCATGACTCGCAAATCAAAGTTTGCCTTTGTGCTTTCATATAAGTTGTGCCGTAAACATACTACCGACCTACTCACTGTACTCAGGATGTAAACCTACCTCTGACTGTTAAAACAAAACAAAAAAACACAAAACAAGCAAAACTCCTATCAGAAGCTTTTCTTCTCATAAAATAAATTTCTGTGCAATTTCTGTCATGGTATGGTTTGTTCAAAAACAAAAACAAAACCACACACACACAAGTATCTGTAAGAATTTCCAGTCAGCTGGGATCCCTGCAATAAAAAAACCTTTCATGGCTGTAAAAACAGAATTAATCAGCATTTTTTCAGTCATTAAAATTAGGTTTTAATTGACCCATTTTACATTTTATTAGTTGCCTTGGGGCAGCTGCATCATGCTGTTGCATATTTACCCAGCAGAGGGCTAGAACAGGATCAGTGTATAGGAACATCAGAATATAAACTCTAGTACATCCCAACCAGCTAGGTGCTGGGTATGAAATGTGCAAGGCTTCTCCAAAACACTCAGCTTACTCTCCTTTTCCACTTAACTGCTACGACCTAAACAAATTTCCACATTAAATAAGAATAAAGATGCCTTTGCAGCAAAACAATGACTTTTAGTTTGTTTGTTTGTTTGTTTTTCGTGCCCCAAATCATATTTCAGTTTTCCCCATAGAGCCTGGATCAGATTAATTCAGCACTGTCCATAACCAGTCAACAACAAAAAGCCTCTGCCACTCTCTCAACCACCATGGCCACTGTTGCCACGGAGACCCATTCAGATGCCCGGTGGTGACCTCTGACCTGAGGGGAGGCTGGTGAATGTAGCTAAAAAGGGGCGGCTGGGCTGGGGCATCTGGGGTATCATCTGGCGCCTAACAAAGCCCCTCGCCAGCTGGGGAGGAGGGCAGGAGATACAGAGAGAGGGAAGGAAGGGGCACAGAGGAGAGGGGAGTGGAGAGAAAAAGAGAGCACCCTTTTCTTCTTGCCCTCTTCAGAGAGAGTGGCCATTGACACTGTGCATCTCATTAAAATCTGTGCACCCCCTTCTCCCCTCCTGTCCTCTCTCTGGTGCACAGGGACCAGGCAGCTGCCTATCCTGCTCTGACCATTCAAGCTCAAGTGCAGTCCACTGCAGGATAGAGAGAAAAGGAGCAGACAGAGAGAAGGGGGGAGAAAGGGTGGCGTAAAAGCCTTGGACATATGCCACCACCACTGGGACTGAAGACACTGCATGGCTGCATCTAAAATCTTTCTTTTGGAAACATTTGTGCGGATCAAAAAGCTGCAGTGCACATTTCCCCCCATAATTTAATTCCTGTTGAATAGAGTCCTCTTTGATTTTTCATGTCTTATTAAAAATGATGGAAAAATTTTGTTGTGCAGTTTCTTTTTAAGATTTGTGATGTCACCAAGGCGCCAGAGCTGGCCCCAACCTTGAGCAGATAGACAGCAGGATAAAACATGCAAACAGCTGCTGGGTGGCGACACGTGCAATCACAGACAGCAAACAATGACACACACACACTGGTGTCCCCACACCCATGTAGGACATTGTGGATATGCACAGGTCTCCCTGAGGGTCACGGTCATGCAGTGTTTGTGCTCTGAGTGTTTGTATGTGTCTGTGTGTGTGTGTGTAAAGCAGGCCCAGCAGGGCTTCTGTCAAAACAGAAAATCTGCCATGGGGTGAAAAAGGTGGGGGATCCATAATAAGGAAGGGGAGAAATTACTGAAATGATGGGCGGGGCTTTAAACTCCTGGGTGCTACGCTAATGAGACGACAACACTGCAGGTACTGGAAGATGAAGCATAAGCACAGCTCCAATTACACAGAGGAATATAACATGTTTATGTGCGCGCACAAATTCATTTTCACGCACAAGCACGCTTTGGGCATGTGGTCGCTTCAGGAATGAGTACAGAACTGAAAACAACATGAATCACGTGTGTGGAGAAATCAGCATCAGCTTCTTCCTGCTCACTTCTCTACTCTTCCCGAGCTAGTTTGGACTCCTAAATTCAAGGGTACAGCACAGAGCCCTCGGTCCCCCACCTCTCTTCTCTCTGTCATCTCCACTGATGAATGGGGCTTTGCGTTCAGATTTTAATTACTCCTCTGTCGAGGTGGGAATTGGCCATGCATTAAATTGGAATGAGACACATTTTTCCCCTCAGCAGGGGAGGGAGGAGATTGGAGGGTAAAAGGAGAAACTGGTTACTGTATATTAATTGAACCATCCAGTGGCACAAAGTTCTCAAATAACTGTGCAGGCCTAACCAAAAAGGGAGCTTGAAGAGAGCAGTACAGTTTAATATGCAACAGAAGATGTTTAGAGAGCAGTTCTGCGAGATTTCTATAAGAGTTAGAGGGTTCGTTTTGCCCATGTTGTTCCCAATTGAAACATTTCTTTCTTCATAACTATTTCACAATGAAGGTGCAGTTGTAGGGAAACATGGAGACACACAGGAATCAAACTACAAGCTTCATGTTTGGTTGACAAGGGCATATGCAGATGTGATGAAGGGCTATCTATGTCAATTACCGCTGATTAAAAAGGACATTACATGGGTCAAATTCTGTTTTGCACTCTGTCAGTGCAGATTAACAGCATCAAATAAACCTGAGCTTCAAATCCATTCACATACAAACACAACCACAGAGAAAGAGTGGTTAAGGCTTGTACTGCATGAGTACTGTTCAGGGGACCAATGAAAGGAAAACACTTATTGTCCTGTTTGTCTTTTTTTTTTTTTTTAATCTTTTTTAAAAGAAGTGGGGAAATGAGTGAGCCTCATTTTTATTTATAGTCAACAGCAACTAAATCC
Organism: Copadichromis virginalis; assembly: GCF_057382275.1. Classification (NCBI taxonomy): domain Eukaryota; kingdom Metazoa; phylum Chordata; class Actinopteri; order Cichliformes; family Cichlidae; genus Copadichromis; species Copadichromis virginalis. The sequence continues at coordinate 30,047,482 of NC_140629.1, forward strand.
CATGAGGTATGGAGTTGATAAAAGCAAGGTTACAGTTTATGACTAAGACATTATACTTAAATGGCTGATAAAATATAAATACCCTTGGGAACCTGCAAGGCAAGCTTAGTGACACCCGGGTTTCTAGGGATGGTGAGAGAACAGCGTGCAGGTTAAACATCTCCAAAGAGCTTGTATTTTTCTACATAGCACTGTGATAAGCATATAGTGTATCTGGGGTGACAGCTAGAACAAACGTTTCCTTATTCTTCTTCCAGTTATACCATTTACATCGATCAATGTCCTCGGGAGCTGTTTCCTATAAGATGGGCAATATTTTCCTGTTGTGTGAGTCAAGGAGAGGCACCCAAATACCCCTGATGGCTCTGGTTATGGCATCGGTCAAGTGGGGGAAAAAACCAACAAAATACACAAGCTGTCAAACGAAAGGACTCATTCTGGTAATTAGGAGATACCTATCGGACATCTGCTTTTCCAAGAGCATCTGGTCATCCTTTTCTCACTTAACAGAATGGGACACCTTGCAATAAAGCTATTGTGCTCCAGTCCTCGTTCAAAGGAAGCTACTCTGATAGACATCAGTAAACAATGGATTATGACATCGTGAGGAATAACTGGCGGTGTCCTCCACATCGGGTCTTAAGAGGGTTAAACTTTATTTAAAATGTGGCATTTTTCTTTGAAAATTTTGATTGTGGATCCAGACATAGCTGTGATTTGTTGTGTGCTGTCTTGTAATTGTTAGTTGAGCTTATTATCTGTTTCCTTCATTGGTCTTGTGATTTTAGATGGGTGATTTAGTCTGATTTATTCAGCCTCTGTTACCCCTGCAGAATCTGCTTGTCCTGCAGACTGTTTGCTGTACTAGTTTCAGTTTACTTGTAATTGTTTAAACCAATGACTGTAGAAAACATTTTCTACAGTCATTGGTTTAAACACACAGTTAGATATTACATTTCATTTTATTACATTACTGTTACCCAAGCTAGATTATTGTTTCTGCAAAACAATTGCCCAACACTGAGGCTTTAATTAAGTAAATCTATAAAAATTCTGTGCACCAGTGCCTGCTCCATGACCGAATCACTGAACTATTTTAAAGGGTAAAAAAGAACAAAAACAATGATAGAAAAAAGCCCCACTCTCATAGTCAGCTGTGTTTTTCCTGTGAAAATCAAGTCCCACAGTTGCAGTTCCTCTAATGGCTACAAGGGAGTCAGTCCTCATAGAGTCCTTGTGTCAGCTGTAATAAAGTAAAAGTTTTCTTGATTGAGGTTTTGCAATCGCATGTCCACTAACCACATGATGCTAACTTAGGTTATGTCAATGACACCTCAGTCACAGAGGCCTAGATGGGCTGGGTCCCAATGACAATGATATCCACTAGTCGCTAGTTGGTGAGAATTTCCTTTTGATTGCTCATTGCCAGAAGTTTGCATGGAAAAAACTGACTTGTCTGCAGGAACTGTTGCACAAATTTTACTACTGCACAGCTTGTAGTGAGCATTCACAGACAAGTCAGTGTTTTCATGGGAACTACAAGTGTCCGCAGAAATCTGCTAGCAACTAAAGCAATCACAAGGTGTGTGTGTGTGTGTCCCTTTCAGTGTTGGTCAAGTTACTTGAAAAAAGTAATCAGTAACTAATTACTGATTACTTCCCCAAAAAAGTAATCCCGTTACTTTACTGATTACTTATTTTCAAAAGTAATTAATTACTTAGTTACTTAGTTACTTAGTTACCTTTTAAAAACACGATTTACAACCCGAAGAGGTGATAAAGTGATAGATCTTTCAGTCCAATTCTACTTTTTCTGCATAATCTATCATACAAAATGTAATCAAATGGAAAAGTCTCTTTTTTTAACTTGTTTTATCAGTTTTAAGCTTTTAACTTTGTGCATCAAGCAAAAATTTAATTATATGCAACATTCTCTGACTTGAATAAATTAGTTTAACATTTAAATCTATTTTCTACACATTCCAGCACATAAAATAAAATATTTTTTGTGTTTACACTCACTCTTTCAAATAGATGCAAGTAAAACGCAGCAGAAAATAAATAAAGTCAAAGACTCAGCGGTCCTGTTGCTCTATTTTCACCTGTAAAGCAGGACTGCGGTAGGCGGAGGTTTACCCTGGTGCAGGTGTGCTGCGGTCAGTTGAAGAATCCGCGAGTCTCTCTGTGAGTTTCCCATTATGTCGTTGTGCACTCAGTGCTTGCTTGGAAGTTTAGGGGGTTTTTTTCGCTGTAAAAATAAGTTTTCTTCCCACGCACGATGGACGCTAATGTTTTTGTCACTTTTTATGGAATCAAACTCAAAGTAAGGTCAGTACTTCCACACTTTAAACGCTGCACGCTCATACTCTCTCCCACAATCGATATGTGATCCATTGTTGATCTGCACACAGCTGTTGTCACTAACGGCGCACTCGCTTACGGTTTTAGTAACGCAGTAACGCAGCGTTCCTACAGGAAAGTAACGGTAATCTAATTACCCATTTTGCAATAGTAATCCCTTACTTTACTCGTTACTCGAAAAAAGTAATCAGATTACAGTATCAGGAATCAGGTGTAAAACTCTATTGAAAACCTATTGAATGAGGTCGAAAATGATGCTGAAAGTAGCTTTTTCATCTCCTTTGTGATTGATGTCACCCAGCATTTCCTAAGCAACCCCCAAGAACCACTCACCCAGGAGCTGAGGAATACATATTTTTCTCTTACAATTAGTGGTTGCATCACAACCACTATGGCAGACAACTCTCAAACAATGTGTGCATGATATTGTGCAAGAAACCTGTGTAAATCGTCCGTTTGGGTTTAATAAGGATTATAGTTACGGGTATGATTACTTTGTTTGAAAGGAATCCTGATGTCATGGTGGCTACATTCACTACATTGGTAAACATAAACATGTCTAGAGGATATAATTGGCATGAACTGAGCTAATGTTTTGCTCCTACTGAACATATTCTAACTGAACCCTTTGGAAGGACTCCGGATCCAACAACTTATCATTACATTTTCACTAAAAAGGATCTTTTCTATTAATAAAACTGTCATGTTCAGATCAGCTTGACAGAAGACGACTCCAGAGTGAACGTGCTGTTTAGTGAGGGACATACCTTCAGTGTTTTCCTTTACAGCTATATGCTTCGAAGTGGCCGAAAAATGATAGAACCAATTATAAAAGACAATATTGTTCTGTTTTTTTTTTTAAAGTTATCTATGATCTGTTGGTAAGACCATAACCTGAGGTGTCCTGGTGATAGCCGTTCATTCACTTGAGCTCAGCTGTTTTAAGGGGATTCATAAATGGAAGATGAGCCTGCTGCTGACTGTGGTCCTGGGGCAAATGCAGCCATACGTGATTTGATTGGAGGTTTTAGGGGTCATCACATGGTCATCTGTAGCCAGCTGACAAGCTGAGCCGCTCTCTGATAAGAGACCAGACGGGCAAAGGACAAGGCGAAGCATGACCAGGCAAACAACACGTGATCCTGACAAAGCTCTTCAGTTATTCTTGTTTGTCCTGTATAGTCTGTAAAAATCTCAGTTCTAAAGTGTGTCATGCTCAGCTCCTCTTAGTAGTGTTGTAGTTCTCTCAAGGTTTTATAGCCAGAGACTTTTAGCTATTCAGCTCCATTTAACTGACATGTCCACACTAACAATGGTGCCTGGTCGGAAACACATTCACACATGAGTACATTTGTTTTGTTTATCCACTTTCAGTCAACGTGGCCGAAAGAAAAGTTTAGTTCATAAAAGATGTGAGTTTTCAGATTTTCTCCCTCTGGCAGGCTTTCGAATAGAATGTACACAAGATCGAAATGATAAAAAGTCAATTATATGTTGTGATAAATTATGATAAATGGAAACCAGGAACTGATTTTAAACTAATCATATTAAAGTAATTAGCCCTATTATCCTTCTAATCCTATAAGCCCAGACATACACAAACACATAGAAGTTTATTCTGTACTTTATTTTTCCAGTAAATAATTTTCCCCTCTCACTTGGCCTCACCTCTGCTTATTCTTCTTCCATTCGTCCTTGCTCTTCAGCTCCTCCTTATCCCACTCCATTCCTCCCCTGCCTGTTAATGGAGTTTTGGCAGCAAGCCAGGGGAAGCCTTACTCTGCAGGTCTTCCCTCCTTGGCAGAGCTCCCAGTGTGTGTGTGTGTGTGTGTGTGTGTGTGTGTGTGTGTGTGTGTGTGTGTGTGTGTGTGTGTGTGTGTGTGTGTGCGATATAAAGCTCTGTCTCATAATCACTGCCATTCAGCACCTCTTTGGAGTGTGTCCGTGTTTACACGAAAGGGGTCATGGAGCAGGCAATAGCTCTTTCTCTCTCTCTTTCACATCAAACATGCGAACACACTATGCACAAACAAGAAAGACACATGACACATGCTTTAACATACAATCAGAGAGAGAAGGTTTATCACAGGGGTGCATAGAGTCCTGTGAAAAGTACTTCATTACTGCTTCCTTAGGAATTAAGAGGGTAAGTAATCAAATGCACTTGTGTAACTGATCATCAGCAAGTGTGACCAGAGGTTTGTGTGGAGTGGACATTCCAGCAAATGTGCCCCATACAATGCTCAGAGAAAGTACAAACCCCCAATATCTATCTATCTATCTATCTATCTATCTATCTATCCATCCATCCATCCATCCATCCATCCATCCATCCATCCATCCGAGGTGGTGCAGTGGCCTCCTGCTGCTGTGGGCTACAGCAGCCCCTCTGCATCAAAGTTTGATGCTTATGTGTTCAGCGAGGCTCTTCTGTTCTTCTACCTTGGTTGTAACAGGTGGTTATTTTAGTTACTGTCGTCTTCCTATCAGCTTGAAGCAATCTGATGATTCAGCCTCTGACCTCTGACATCAACAAGGTATTTTCGCCCAGAGAACTGTCGCCCACTGGATAGTTTCTCTTCTTCTCTGTAAACTCGAAGCGATGGTTGTGTGGGGAAATCCCAGCGATCAGCAGGTTCTGAAATACTCTGACTAGCCCCTCTGGTATCAACAATAACGACACGTTCAAACCCCTTTCCTTCCCATTCTGATGCCAACTTCAGCAGGCAATCTTGACCAAGTCTACATGCCTTAAAGCTTTGAGTCGCTGATATATGATTGGCTGATTAGATATTTGCCTTAATAAGCAAATGAACTGACATATCTAAGAAAATGGTTGCTGAATCTGTGTAGCTTGACTTTACTGGCATATACAGTAGTTGTTGCTATTCTAGGAATATGGCCTGACTGGACAGTTGGGTGAAGTGGGGAGCTACACCTATATTTTCAAAAAAGGATTATTTTGAACATTTGAGTCATCAAGGATAAAGAAAAATGCGAGGAAACAAACCCAATAGGTGCAATTTAATGTCAGATTCACCAGAACATGTATAACATCATCATGCTTTTGAACAAGATATTTTAATGAGGTTACTGTGACATTCAGCCAGTTGTGATTTCTTAAAGTGGTCTCGTGCAATAGTTCACCATGCTTTCTCAAGGTCTTTGAAAAAAAATGTTTTTGTCTGCTTTTTCACTTATTTTCAGTCCACTCACGGTGACTGACCTTCTTTTGTTTGTTAAGCCACTTAACACTGACTGTGAGTCATTCAAGCATAAAAAAGGGATGAACCAGTGATGTGTCCACACATAACAAACAACTTAACAAAGAACTAATTTGAAAATTGTAGCAGCCAGTAGCAAAACATAGATGAACAGTATCTGTAAGTCACATCCTTAAGAAGAAAAACCACACAAAAAACCCCCAAACCTGAACCTGAGAGATCTGGTTCTGATCCTGTTACTCAGCCTCATCAGCAGGGTGGCTGGGAAAAAGCCATCCTTAAAGAAGGTAAACAGGGACAAATGGAAGGCTGTTACATAAAATCATAATATTATGTAATATGGTAAATTATGAAATTTGTATAATTTACAAAAACTGTATACAACAATTATCTCCTCATGAAATTGTAGCTGCGGTGTCATATTTTTGTTTGTTTGCTTACCATGGTGTAATTACTGAAATGAATGTCATTTTAATGGCATCAGAATATCTTATCAGACAAAATATAATTATCTAAAGGTTTTGAAAGATCAAAAATACTCTGTGAGTATTTATTTCCCCTTAGGGCACTTCATGTTTATGAGTAATCAATAGTCGATAGTCAGAGATTTTCATTATGCTTTTTCAAATTATTTACACATATATGTGTTTTGTACATGAAATACTGTGAACACAAACAAGATTGGAGGCTAGTAAGTAATAAAGACATACAGAGGGACTCTTAAATTATGCTATGACTTTAGCTTCCTTTAAAGATTTTAATAAAGTGTTGACAAATTAACCGTGCAGCTTTATGCCCTGCACAGTTAATTTGTTTATTACTTAGTCTTTCTGGGTGATGATGGACTGGTAGCACTACAAAAACTCATAAAATTATTATGTGATTCAATTAATTTATTGTGATGTCATGTATTTTCAGGTCTTTCAAGTCAGACTGTGTGTAAGGCATACATAATCTAGCGTCAGTTAGTTTTAGAAACCATAAAGTTAGTTTGTTGCCATATTAAGAATCTTAATTCTGCTGCAAATGAATGAAAGTTGTGGTGTAATATAACACAAACTTAACTGCTAACATGTACATGAAAGGCAATGTCTTAAGTTTTCTTTGTGAAACTGATAGCTGCATGTCAACAAGGTAACACTGTGCAAAAGATGTTTCAAGTAGTAAAGAACCCCACAAGCAACGACATGATCATGCAGGTTTGGGATAAAGCAGCGGGTCAACTGAATTTAAAAGAGAATACTTGATGCAAATGTTAATCATTTTGCAGACTCTTTCACTTTTGATTTCAGTAATTATCATCTATCATCTGTCAGATTTCTATTGATGTCAAAAGCAGGCTGGTATTTAAAATGGCACATGCCAACGCCACAGGTTATCTGCATGACTGCATATAAGATACATGAACTGCATTAATACTTTCAGCATTTTTATTTATTTGTTTGCTCTCTGTTTATTTCTAGGTCAACGACTTCCAGCTATTAGCTTGTACCACATAGTATGCGTTAAAGTGTGTTAAAAGTACATGTAAACAGCTTTACACTCATTATAATCATCTGTAAGTCTTAATTTGTAAGTCTGTAAGTCTTTTTGGCAATACAAGCTTGGAGCTGTCAGCAGGTTAACATGTACCACAGGTTTTAATATGTGGTTTTGCAGTGGTTACAATCGCTGGTATAAGGAAGTATCTCTGTTATCTATTTATCTCTGCTGCAAACATTCTCCTTGCTGTTTCTGCTCTGCTCTGTTTTCGTTGTTTAGTCTGTTATCCCCCCGCCCCCTCCCTAATAACTACCCTGTGCAAGCCCGAGGGAATGAGGGCCCTTCCCTTTATATTTGTATGTTAAAAGTGGGTGTGTGAGCAGTTTTGCTGTCTCTGTTTGAATGTCAAATAGCCTTGGGATGTACTAGTCATCACTGGGTGGCAATTCTGCCTCTTGAAGAAATGACAAAATACTTTCAGCTATGGCACTGACTACCTTGGGGCCTGTCCAAACACAATTATGATTTACTGTGTTAGAGAGTTAAATCAGGACCCTGATAAATAACTGATGTAAGTCCTCTAGTGTTTTATTTTTTTTATATTTATTTTTTTATTTATTTTTTTGCCAGTATGTGTTTGCGGTATGCATCTGGATACATGTAAGGTGTGCATAGCTACAAGCAAAAATCTGATGGCTCTTTCTTGTCTTACACTAAACAATAATCTAAAAGAAGGAAACAGTTGGTTAACATTGATTGATTCTTTGGTCCAGGCATGCTTAAAACAAGTAAGACAAACTGAGATCACCAGATTACATTTGTAATTTCGCTCAACATAAAGCACACAACACAACATGCATTCAGATTGTTTAGTGACAAAGAGCGAGAGCAAAGCTCCTGCTGTGAAACAATTGGTGTTTGAGATCATGTGATAAAGTGAACTGAAGTTAGGTTTCTGTTTGCTCTGCCTGCTCTTTCCCTGTAGACCTCACTACTGGAAACACTGAACTAGTTCAAGTAAGCTTGGATTACTTACTTTTTGAAACAGTCTTGCAGTTTTTTCTCGGTTCAGATGTTTAAATCTTTTCTTTTGAAGACAGTTTTTGAGTAAAACATCACATCAGCAGCACTTTTTATTTCTCTTTGTATGAAGACACAAAATAAATGTATTTTTTGTTTGCAGTAGTAAGAAAAATATGATGAAACAAATGTGATGATTAAGACTGCGATATATATTTAATATAGTGAACATGCAATAGATACAATGACCAGTGGGTTAAACACTAGGTCCAAAATCCCCTTTTTCTTTAGCATTTTCCAAGAAACAGCAACACTTAGCTTTAAAATGGTTTAACAATTCTCCAAGCAGATTAGGATGCCTACTGCATGCTTGCAGAGGATTGAGCAAACAAGCACAGAGTCGAACAATGCAGAAAGACAGATTATCTAGCCATAGTGGCACATGGCTGCCACAGCTACAGATTTTCTTCCTCTTATTTCCACAAGCATGCAACCATGACGCAACTCCTTTCAGATATGTGGCACAAGCGAACATACACCCAAAGACACGCCTATAGCACACACCAATACCCGAGCACTTGAGCCCGATCACCTGGTGTTTCTTTCTTCTGTATGAACAGAGGTCAAATTACATTCAACAATAAAAATAATTGTATAAGCATGCACAGTTAATTCAGTGTTTGTTTTCACATCCGAGATTATTGGCTTCAGTCATTCCAAGGGAAATATAAGTCTTGGGTTTCGACAGTGCTCTCTGGAGAGTGTGTTTTCTTTTTCCACAAACACATGTTAGAGCTTTGCAGAGACCCCGTTCCATTCATCTGTACATGCAGAGAACAGCTAAAAGCAGCAAATAGGGGTAATATACATCTCAGAGAATGGAGAGCCAGCGGCACTTATTCAAGTCACAACATCTGTGGATCAAATGTATGCTGGTCTATTGCACCTGCACTCACTGGAGAGTTATATACAGCATGAATTCTCTGTTTATGACTGTTGAGTACATGGAGAGAAACTGGCAGAACACAAGCAAATGACAAAATGGGCTCAGGAGCGCAAGATAAATTAACTTCAGAATGTTTTAAGGATATTTTACATTTACATTTTCAGTAGATAAACATGTGTCCTTTTACGCTCTAAATACTAAATCCTTGTTTTTTGCTTTTAATGATACAGAAGTGTACGCAGTGCATATAGAAAACCGATGAATGTATTTCTCAGTAACTGCTGTTAGAAGATGACAGGATCACTTTTTGTTTAAGGGATTATGCCACCAATGCTCTTTACTGTTATAAATGACATACTATAAACAGAAACACCACAACAAAGGAAACTAAGCAGTGATAAAAAAAAAAAAAAAGTGATGAAAGTAATAAATGTTTAAAACACAGTCATGGGAGATTTGTATGTACCAAAGCTATAAGAAGTCTCAATAACAGTTGTGATGTAGAAACACTGCATCATGTAATGTAGACAACCTGAATTCAGTGTCCTCTGTGGCAATCACTGATACATGACTGATATGGAGGTAAACGCTCCTTTCCTATCTGCAAACACAGAGCTCATGGTTCCTCTTCATTATACCCAAGAACATTGTGTCCAAACAGAGGTGTAATGCAACTGTTTTCAATGAGAATATAAAACTTGAATCTGCTCTTGAATAGATTGTGCAACTAAACATGTATCGCAAGCAAAGGGTTTATATAAGTCATACATGCACACACACAAAGACTGGTGGTGCTGCGTTGGTAAAACTATCTGCATGACCACATTGAACAGGTCTGATCCAGTCTTAAGGCTTGGAATCCCGCAGGGCCAACGAGGGTCTCAGGGCCCCAGTGGTTGAGAATAGCTAGGTGATCTATATTCATTGGCCAGCTTTGGTGAGGCCTGCTGTCATGGCCTCCCCACCCCCCATGACAAGCCAAACCAGGGACCTGTGTGTGTACGTGCTCCTCATGGTGCTAATGCAGTCTGACAGAGATGAATGGACCTGGACCACACGGTTTTCAGCAACGAGTGTTCCAGCGTGAGGGGAGTTATCTGCATGAAGCAAAAAGTGGGAAGGAATGGAGAACGCGTAGGTGAGGACAGAAGAAAGGGAGAAAAAGGAGAGACTGCAAGGGTGGGAGGAGGGAAGAGAAGAAGAAAGATAACATCAGGTGAATAAAGGACTGAAAGGGGGAGGATGCAGGTGCTGGTCTCAGTCTAGACTAGGCTGGTTGCACCCCCACCCTGTGCAACCAGTTCCTAATTGGCACTGCATCTCCACTGGAGGCGAGGATGGAATAGATCATTTAGGTAAGAGAGTGGTGAATACAAGAGAATGACTAAAGATAGACAAAAATATTTCAGAGGTATAGCAAAAGGACCATGAAGGGAGAGTTGATAGTGATGAACAGGACAGGGTTTTGCAGAGGAGGAAGAAGGAAAAACAGGAGAAAGGGCAAGCAGAGAAATGGAGGCTGGTCCTATTAATGTTAATCAAAACAGCCCTGACAGGTCCTAATGAAGGTTTCATAAGAAGGTTTATTCATGATTTCTCCTCATGTGCTCAGTGTCACATATCCATGTCAGAGAGGTAAGAACAAAAGTATTCATCTTTGGTGCCCTTGGTTAATTTGTGCAATTGAAGGAGTAATATTTTATTTAAAAAATAGATAAAATAAGAAAGCATGATCAGTTTTGGTTGCTTGCTGGGCTGCTGGTAACTGTAGCCTTTACTACCACATGACATGACAAAAAAATCAAGTGCAAATGATAACCTTAAAAAAACATGCAAAAAGGCAGAAAAACATCTTTACACATATTCTAAGATCTTTGTCTCTCTGACTAACAGAGCCTGTTTTTGTTTTTGATTTTCATCTACCAATTTAAAGCAATAATCATTGGCACTAAAATGTAGAGTGCTAAAAAAGAATGCAATGCCTTGTAATTTTACAATTTGGATTCAGGGTTTTGTAAAAATAAAAACAGCCGAGCTAAATGCACAAAGTTTGTGTGATGTGCAAATAGTGCAATTAATATCCCAATGTTTGGAAAACTCGAGTTTTGTGCCTCCTTCGTGCTCTCCCAGGGTTTCCTTGCTTTAAATCACATGGAATATTTCCAGTGGTGTGAAAGCATTTGAAGTGTGTATTTGAAGTATGCAGTGTATTTTCCAGTACTGAATTAATTACAGTTTTCTGTAATTTAAACAACCATTGTGCTAAATCCACAAATAAAAACTAAATTTGCTGATTTCAGTTTGTGTGGCGCAATGAGAAAAAGGGTAGCGAAATTAACAATTTTTGTGGAGCAAGAATATGGACAATACTTTTAATTTATTTCACAAATCAGCAAAATACGAGGCATGAAGTGCAAACGGTGCCCACGTCAGAAACAGCTATTAACTGATGCTAACATGAAAGCAACTGAGAAGGCAGCATGCTAACACAAAGGTGGTAACAAGGATGAGGTTAAACCTGCCCATCCATGCCAAGCAGCCAAAGCTTGATCTTCAACAAGTAACAAAAGCAATGAAGTTGTGCTTGCAGCCTTTCCTTCTATTGTTAAGGGGTCTACGGGCTGGTTTTCAGCCAGGCGTTGTGTTAATATTTTAATACTAAAAGCAAGCATCATGAGTTAGAGACTGAGGACCCAAATGCAAACTCCAAAATAAACCAAATAACAAAAAAGTGAGCCAACAAAAACACCACAGTTCAAAGTCAAATGGCAGACTGGAGTCAAATCAGGCAGGGGACACACTGGGAGGCTAACAGACACTGCGACAAACAGTGATGAGAAGATTATTTATGCACATGGGGTGATCACGGAAATAGAAACAGCTGGGGAAAACTAGGCACAGGCGTAAACCAACTGCCTAACAATAACGAATGCAAAGGATAATCACTTCAGTAGATAAGCAAACTATACTGAAAAAATGGAACCAAGGAAACTAACCACAAATAGCAGACTGCAGGAGCAATAACCAGACCTCACATACAAGAACTAAAAGTTGTAAAATGCAATTGTGCAGAAAATTCAAAGCCACATGGGGGAAAAAAGAAACACAAACAAAGAAAATAGACTCACAATAAAACCAAACAGAAAACATAATCAAACCATCAACTCATGACCCAAAAGAATACACACTTGTACACATGGACACTTGGGGGGTTAAAATAGTAAATGAAAACAAAACTGTCTCTACATAGAACACAGAAACCAAAGTATTTAAAAATAAAAGTAAACCACGAAAAAAGGAAAATACCAACACATAATCTAAATAAACTTCAAAACAAGATAAAAAGCTGAGCATCATGACAGAAAGATCACGTGTGTGTTATTATTAGGAAAGTATTTCGTGTCACTGTGTGAGGCTGTAAAGTGAATTTTATATGTATCGAGTATAAAATATGTAACTAGAATGAACATTGTGTGGCTCTCTGGTCACGATCATTTCATTAGCAAAGAAGCAGCCTGTCAGATGTTATTGTATAAGAAACAAGAACACGTTCACTTCTTCTTCTTTTTTTAATCAATAACATGATTAACATTTTATGCTTTTTAGAAAAAGGTCTAACTGGATCACAGTTTGCTGTGGAGCTGGTGTCATTTTTGGCTTGACACAGTTCTTACTGTGTTTGCTTTGTAAACGCACAAAGCCACTCGTGACATAGTTAGCAAATAACATTTGGTAAAACACTCTAGGTGACAAATTTGTTTAGGAATAGTTGTGTAAAAAAATAGTTGAGACAGAACGGCAGCAGATGAAAGGTTTTTTATACAGAGTGGTAGCACTTCAAGATCACAGTGACTTCCATTAACATCCATCTGATGTGATTATCCAGCAGGATTTAATAAGTACAGCTGGATGAGCTGGAGAATAAAACACAACACTTAATAAAAATACACGTTCACTATAATGTACACTATGGCTGTTTGTCTGTGTGGGCACAGTGCTGATCATTGGTCTTCCTTCCCCAGATATCTGGTGGATCAGCTCTCAGTCATGTGTGTACCCAGTGCCTGTTATGGTCATTATAATGACTATTTTGCACTGGACGTGCACACAAACACTTTCTTGTTCCCTTTCTGTCGATCGTCTGAGGTGGCAGCATTGATGTGTTTATGTAGCACATGTACCACGCTGGTTCCCATTATGGACCTGGGGCTCTCTCATCTCCGTCCTCCGCTCGCCACGATTAAAAACACTCTCCTGTCAGGCTAATGAACATGCGAGAAAGCAAAGAAGGAGAAAAGAGTGGGAGGAAAAACAGAGTGGGGGGTGGTCAAGAAAGATACAGAATAAGAGGAAGATTGCCAGATTTGTGGATGGATATTAATGAAGGAATGAAAAGAGGGGAGAAAAGGGGAAAATCTTAGCTTGATCTAATATAGGAGAAAAGTTACATTAAACGAAGCCAAAAAAATTTTGGCTTCGTTTAATGTACTGTTTCAGAAATTTAGTACAATGAGCAAATATAACTATTATTATACATAATAAGTATATAACAGGTGGATAAACCAAAAAACTAAATTGGGTTTATTCAGAAAACAGTAACAGTGTTAAGTTTCTTTTTACCAAACAAAGAAGTTCTTCTCTGGGTCTGAAGCAAATCACATCAAACTGCGATGCGATGGTTTTTCAGTAATTTGTTCCTGGTTTGATACGTAAAGAGACATTGGAGCATTAAGATTAGCCTAATTTATATGCTGATATGGTGGTTTATCTGATGTTAGTGGATAAACATAATGAAAAAGAGGCATTAGGCTTAATTACTTTTGATCCTTCATGACTGTAACGACTGCAGGAAGAAAAGAGAGCTGTGGCATAAGCATCACTTAAAAATACAGTACATCAATCACTGGTGTCATTTTCTGAGTGACAAGCTGTTCAGACCTGATGACCGAATTTCACTAAACCCCATTTGCCTAGAAACCCCCAAAAACCACTTACTTATATAAATACATAATAAACAGCTGCAGTAGTTGCCTTTTCCCCCTTTAAAGCCGACCACATACCTCACAGACTGCACAGTGCTGCAGTGAGACTGGAGCGAGACAGTGATGACAAGATTATTAACTCTGACAACCCTGCAGATGTTCTGCTCCTTTATTCTGCGTGTTAAATGAAAGTGAGCCAAGGTAAGAGGATGATGATGACCTTTGTAAATGCCCAAGATGTAAATGGCTATTTGTACAGCAAATGTTTGCATGTACAGGGTCACATTTGAGGACTTTGAAATGTAACGTCCATGAATGATGATCAAAAATAATTCCATCAGCTTGTTAATAAATCATTTTCTGGCTCTTCGCTGTATCTGAACTAGATTAGAGGGAGAAATTCATAAAATGAGAAAGGGGGGTTGCTGTGGCAACACTAACGACACCCACCCCCACTGTCTTTGTGTGCGGACTCTTTCCTCAACGTACATGTAACTGCAGCTATGCTGAGGTTGGTAGTACAAAGCCCTATTAAAACAAATAACTGGTTTAACCTGGCAAGTATGCCTATGTTTGATAAGGAATTTCCCCAGTAAGAGACAGCCACAGGCTTAAGATGGCAGTGCCAAGACTTTGATATATTTGATTTAATTAGGTGTAACAACAGCATGGCTATTGCAGCATAAGCAAAACGCAAACAAAACACCAAAGGCCTTCACATGGAACATGGTCTCATTATCTGACTGAAAGTATGTGCAGCTATAAAAGCAATTCAACCAGACTGAAATGCTAAAACAAACACACAATAAGGAAGTTTCTTACTTTTATCTATGTTCCTTTGATGGTTTGCTTATTTTATACAAACAAAAAAGGATAATCAGTTGAAGAAATGTGTATTGTTATTGTTAGCTGTAATTTTCTGAGTGCATTTTAAGTTTAAAAAGCATCTTGTTTCAGGCGCAGAAAGGAGCAGAGCGGCAGGGGTGTGTTTTTTCCACTGGTGTGTTTATGCCACGTTTATGCAAGTGTCATATTCAGTATTTACGTGTACTTCTTTTTTGTTTTTCGTTTGCTGAATGTGTGTTTACATTTGCATAAATATGCAGATGCATCTGGTGTCACACTGCAAACACTGTGCTGTCTGTGTTCTATGTTTATCTGGAGGGCGTAAAAGAAAACAATTGTCTTTAGTAGTTTGGAAATAAGCGTTTTTAATCCAGAAGAAAAAAAATTGTAGCCTATGTGAAGAAAAGGCAAGTAATATTTTAGCTCTCACCTTCTGTCTGGGATAAGATGAGTGAAGAGCCCACGCTGATGTGCTAGAGGTGTAGAGAGAAGCTTAAGACTCCTAGGCTGATTACTGATTACCACAGTACTGCTGAGTATGCTGAAGCACATAGGCTCAAGGTGGGTTGGGTCACTATGATTAAGGAAAGAGAGGGTGGGTGTTGGGCGCTGTGGATTGTAGAGCGAAAGGGGGACAGGGCCAGTGAGACCCCACCAAGAGGACGAGCTGCTGAGGTGTGGCCGAGTGAAGCGGTTACAGGCAACATCCCCATTCTCTCTGCATTTGGTGAATGTTCACATCCAAAGAAAACACAACATAAAATCCTGTCAATGTTATGTAACTTCAGGGTTTGAAGCGCTGCTTGGGAGACTCAGCATTAAAAGTGCCCATCACAGCTTTAGACCTCGACCCCTTTTAAACACTAGGGGAGAAAAGGGCCGCACTGAAAGCCTGGAGCAAATCCTATCAGTTTGTGTACAGCTGTGGAGTCTGGTCTTGAGGGGAGGAGGTTCACCACACTAATGAGGAAATCCAAAAAGAAAATGTGGTTTGGCAGAGTAACCACAAAAGATGCTGAGTTTAGCTTTAATCTAATGTGTGTGTGTGTGTGTGTGTGTGTGTGTGTGTGTGTGTGTGTGTGTGTGTGTGTGTGTGTGTGTGTGTTCACACAGGGTGTACGTGCATGTCTTCATTTGCTCCCTTGAGGTAGCTCATGATTTTATTGCCTTTCGACTTATTGCCACGGTGTAACTGTCCAACTGCTGGAGGTGAGACCATAATGAAGTTGTCTTTTATTAGCTCAATGTTCGAAGTCAAGAGGCCAGGATAGTCACACAGATTTTTGCATAGATGTGTGTGTGCGTGTGTGTGCGTTTGGGATAGTAAGATAGAGATTAAATGAGTGCCACTTAACTTTTACATGCTGGAACATATTTGTTGGGAGATTATAGGCTTGCAGGTGTACCCTTGTGCAAACACACTTAATTACCCCCGACAAGTGTTTAAAGACCACAAGGTTTCCAAACTATCATGTACACTTTTTATGCTGAAAGCCTTTAAGTGCTTTAAAATGGCTTTTCTGTCTGATTTTTATTCAGTACTTTTCCATGCTTTCCAGTCACTCAGAGATTTCTATTCATACATGACCTGAAATTTGCTACATTGCCATGACAAAAAAAAAGATTTTATAGGATACTTCCAGTTTATTTCATTTGGACATATTTCACATTAATGTGGTTATTGAGGTTCTTTCTATCTGGGCCAAATTACTGATATAATAATCAGATTGTTCATCAGTGTACGCCTGTTTCGTTACATTTGTGAGGCTGACTCTCTGGTAAGTGTCAAACTCCATGGCAAAAAAAAAATGGTTTTTAACACCGAAGTGCTAAAAACGGCGGATCCTTCTACGGCCACTAAATGGCAGCTTGAAAAACGAACGAGTCAAAATACAGAAACAGACAAAACATGTTTACAAACATTTCTGGTATTTATAGTTATTCTTGTCCTGGTGAGAACTCCACAGGGTGGCTTTTTTATATAAGCAGTTTAAACCACGGCTTATAACTTACAGCTTGTGTGATCACTTTGACTTTTAAATGGGTACCAACACATCTGTCTGTAACTGATAGCCATCAGTTATGTCTCACCTCAGCCAGTTCTAGTCACTAAAGCGATCTCTCGGGTGTGTTTGCATTTATTTTTTTTGCATTTTTAAAAGCAGTTAACAGTTGCAGGTAACCAAGCTAGCATTATCTAGCTAACCCTCTACCAAATTACGGTCACTTAACATTTCTAAAGGAAAATATCAAGATTACCCCCCCTCTTTTATATACAGTCTATGCTTTCTCTGAAATTTAGCAACTAACTTAGGTGCTAGTTCTGGGTTAGTACAAGTGGCAGTTTGGTTAAAAATGCTAAACTTCTAAGAACAACTTTGCCTTTCCAAAAGTTAGAAAACTAACAATGCTAACAAATAGAGCCACAAAACTGCATTAATGCAAATGTTAAGACTATGATACTATTATCCCATAAAATTAACATATTTTTTGTTCTAAGTTATCTAATGATTGGATCGTAATCAAGTGGCAACAGTTAATCCAATCTCAAGGGATGAGAAATGACACCAATACTAAACAAGCAGTTCCTTGAGCGGTCACCTAAAGACTAGCAGACTAAAACACCCCCATGGTAATATGCAAAACCTCAACAATAAAAATATCATATTTAAAGAAAACAATTGGTAAACTTGGACTCTGTAGCTGTATGGGGGAGTTCTTTCATAACTTCATTCATTTCGATACTGGTAAGGTGTTAAAAGTAAGGATGTGACTAATTTAATTTACATGCATTCTGGCACTTCCAGCTAATTCAGACCTCTCAACAGTATTGTACTGTATGCTTTTTCTTCCTTTTGGAACATATTAATAGAATCATGCAACAAATAAAGTGACTTGCTTCATGGTAAACTGTACTGAAAGTCTTTGCTTCACTTTTGGTGATTAAAATTCAAGGATTTAATTCGTCTGTTACTTTGCTCCAATTATCAGGTATTTGTATGTAGACGATAAATTATGAGAACACGATCTGGTCACATTCACCTTTTATGTCAACAACATAAAGCAAAGTCCTGAAACCAGCAAGTTTTTCATAAAGTCAGTCATGTTAATGCACTTTAGAGAGGTGTGCCAGCCAACTTACAAAAGAAATATTGTGCTGCCTACCTTTTCTTTTTTCTTTTTACATCCCAGTTGACAGAAATAAATAATAAAACCAAAAGGACCAATATTATCAAAACATCAACAACAACAATACACTTGCAGAATTACTGCTGTCAACCATCTTTCTGTGTTTTTCATTGGTACAAAGATTTTTTCAAATCAAACTTTTAACAAAAAGCGAAGTCTGTGTGTTCACTAAAGAAACTGTGACATAATTCTGAAAGAATCCAACTGACGTTTTTGTCTTCTGAGAACATAAATCTAATTAAGTTACCTGCACTGTTATCAGTTTGCTCTGCTGTATTGTAGTTAATCCCTTGTGTAGTGGAGAGTGGTTTGAAATGTTGCTGACTTCACAGTTATATTGTCACGTTATCAAATCCTTTTGCTTCTAGTAATTGATTCCATTGTTTCAAGAGTTACGAGAGCCTCGTACCTAATTTTTCACAAGCTCCCAAAAACAGCTTCTTTAAAAACTGCAGTTGCAAAGAAATGAGAGGCCAGAGAAGCTGATTTTTCTGAGTCATGTGGCACCATTGAAAGAGAACTGACCAATATCACGACAATGAAGAAGTATGACAGCAGAGCGTCTTATGACCAGCAGATTCCCTCCCACAGTAAATCAATAATCAATAACACTGGGTCTATGTAATGTTAACGCCAAACATGGGGTTATACATTATGGAGAAACTGAAATGTTTGCTCTAATCAATTACATGAAGTCCTTTCTATGACTTATTGTATCATCTGCTCTTTGTGCTCATCTGAGGAAAATTGATATTGCTGCGGAAGCACATATTAGTACAAAATAGATAAGCTCCTCGTCTTTCACTCGTGTGAAATCTAAAAACTGCTCACAGGTTGCGAGCCACAGCATATTTACCATCCTGCCACATATATACGCGCTGCCGCCAGGAGGGTGGAATTGCCAGAGATTTGTTTCAACTTGCCCATAGACATTCCCCAGAAACCATGGCAACCTCACAAGGTATAGCAAGAGCGTGTGTGTGGTGTGTTTACTTGCCTTTAAGGGTCTCCAATACCCATCAGCTTCACATAGTCTGACACAGTCCTGCCCTTGCTCGAGCCACTCCACATCTTTCAGCAGTTGAATAGGGTCAAGCCTGCATGGCAACAATCTCTTCTTCCATTGTGGATCTCTGGGCTTCTTAAAAGAAACCAGAAGGGCATAAAACTCATTCACTGTCTCACCCACTCACTCTCTCACACACACACACAAGGACACAGACACACACTCCCTCTCTGTTTCTTGCACACACACAAACACATATGCACAGAAACCAACATGTACAGCCGCAGAATGTGGTGATCTCGTGGGAATAGAAGAAGTAAGTGCAATGCAACCTCAGACTGACCCTTGGTGAATGACGGTGCATGCATTTGTGCGCACCCACGCACATATACACACTAAAATTATCAAGCACCATGTTTCCAATGGGAAATCTAGCAACACCATCTTTTCTATCTTTAACACTTTCCTATAACTACAAGGTATATTCTGTTTTGATTTGTTATGTACATTTGAAGGTGGATTCCTGAGCAGTGCTGGCTGTGGGTGAGGACAGCTAAGGGTCAGTTTACACATATCTCCCCTTCTCTCCTGCTCTCTCCCCCCTCAATTATTCATACACTATAACATCCTTTCCTGCTCCCAGCCAATCATCACACCCCCCTTCGCTTGGGGGAGGGCATGGAGAAACTTGGGAGAGAAGAAAGAGCTGATGAATCCATGGACTCTGCAAGAAGCTGCCACTCACTCACCCACCGTGGACTCCATTATATCCTGTAAAGTACCAGATATGGGAATATCTAATTCCACAAGCACAAACTGTGGATGGTAAGCACACAGATGTGCACATGCACACTTATTCCATGCAGCACCTTTTCTCTCTCCCCACTTCTCTAATGCACTCGCACTCAAGGAATCCTTCGGTGAACAATGCGGCCACAACTGCGGTGTAAGCATTAGCATAGTAATGGTGTCTTGAATACAGGGCTAGGCACTGCTCTTACATTATTAGACTCATTCCAGGTGCCTTCCATCTAAAAATGACCCTATTCAGCTGTGACTTCAGGCTTTATGTGTCAGTGCAGCGTTTTTCTTTTAGGGATTACTGATATTAACGAAGTTCATCTAATTGTGTATAAAGAATGCACAAGAGTGCAGATGTTCTCCAGCGTGAGAGGATTATTTATGATTCTTGCTTGGACAGAAAAAAATGGGAGGCCAACCAAGAGATTTACAGTATTTCTTTATTTGGCAAATGGCTTGAATGCATTGGTAAGTAGAAAATTTAGGCTCCATTTCCTTTAGTATTGTATTCATTCTATCTGCATTAAAGGTGGAGTTTTGGGCAAGAAATACTTTTAGTTACTGGTTGAGTTTTATGAGTGGGTGCAATCCCAACTGCAATCCTTATCATGATTATGAGGAATATTTCAAAAGGACAAAATACATGTCTGCCACACATACAAACCACTTGTCATCTGTATTTTAAAAAGGGCCCAGTGAGTCATATATCATTGCACTAACCACTGACCATGCTCATGCTTTAGCCTGGTTAAATTAGGTCCCTTATTACTGTAAATTAATGGTTTTAATTTAACATTTAATGAGAAGACATTGTAATTATACTGTAATAAATAACAAACATAATAACTACATGATAGTTTCATTGGATAAATACATACTGTTGAGTGGTTGATTGAGAAACTGGACAAACAGTGTAACTGAGGCTACCATTTACCTCCTTCTCACAGTGCACTCTTACTGCTTCAGGGCAAAGGGTGTAGTTCTCTGCAGCCAGAAAGCTTTCCTTCTACCCTATAACACACAGCCCTTAGCTTTATCTTGGTCCTCCTTTCTTCTTTTTTTCCTGCACCTCCTCTGTCTTTGAATGCAAAGTAAAGACACCAAGGGGAGTAGAGGAAAATGTTCAATGAGATCATATGAAAAAAAATGGACAAAGGATTGAGAGGGAAAAAGCAAAAAACTGAATATACCGCATTCTAGAGAAAAAGAGAGAGAAATAAAAATGGGTAAGAAGCAAAAAAAAAAGGGAAAGAAATAAAGAGAAAGGGAAGCCGATCAAATCCTGTCCAATTACAGCAGGAGCTGAGGCGTAAAGTGAAATGGTTTGGCGATGGAGGAGGTATTCTCAGTAACCTAATGTAACCAGATTGAGAGGAGAGGAGGACTGAGGCATTTGGACCTAGAAATGTGAGAAAAGAAAAGGTCATTGAAGGATGGAGATAAAGGGGTGACAAAAGTAACAAGACAGACAAGGGACAAAGACTCCCAGTAATGATGAGAAGCGGTTTGGGTGTATGACATCCTTTTGCTATTCAAAAAAACAGAGTGTTGTGCTGCAAAGGAGAAAATATTTGAAAATTCATAGGAAATAATATGTTTCTGTGATGGTGAGATATAACGATATTTTGACAGGATCGAAGCATGAGAAGAGCGAAGAACAAGAATTAATTGTCGAACTTCTCCAAATGAATGTGCAGTGTGCGATTCCTCTTTTTTAATTTTACAAAGTCTCAAAATTATAACAGCTTCGTATAAAGGATTCCTATACTCAACATCCTGTTCGCCTTTAATTAGGGATAAAAAAAACGACAGAAGAAGAATTCCTCAGAAACTGAAGTGTGTGTCTTGACAGTATCGCTGGTAGATCTTCTGAGGCTCTTTCATGGCTTGGCAGGGTTCATCCTTTCAGCATATTCCCTTTTTTCTTTCTCTGTTTGTACTTTGGCATATCCTCAGAAGTGATTAGAAACTAGAGTGAAAGAGAACTGACGTGCAAGAGATTAATACATACAGCTTCTTATGTAAAATCTTTAGTAAATGCAGAGATCCTTTTGTAGTTTCTCTGTGTAGTCGTTTTGAGACACAGAAACAAAAAATGTCTCATGATCTCATTAGTAAATGTACATTTATGTTTAACTGTATATAAGCAGCAGGAGGTAATTTAATTGGGGTGTTTTTCAACACGGAATTATCTGTGTGATTGTGGCTGCGCATGTGTGCGATAAGTGTGTTTATGCACACACTTTGATTAAGAATGAAAGTCGGGCAGTGAATGACAAATTAGGGGCAAGTTTTAATTCACTGGCCACCAAAGGAAATTACAATCAAATACGCACGCACGCACGCACACACGCACACACACGCACACACAGAATGAGAAAAAGGGAGCGATATAAACAAATTATTACAAAGGGGAGGAGATTAGAGAAGAAATGAGTTTACTCACACACCATGACACTGATTACTCTTTGAGACAAATATGTTCGCCCCCTCGTGACAGTTCATGACTTGAATATATTGTACATCATATAGTAGGGGTTAAATCACTGAAATACAGTGGATGGCCTTGTACTTAGGAGGCACTATCATGTGGAGGAGTTTGAGTTGTTTGGAGTTACAATATAGATCTGATGCAGAATCTAATTCACGTGTATTTTAGACTGCTGGTTTCAAAGTTTTTTCCTCTCCAGACTCTGTATGAGGTCAATGACAGTGGAAGGACTTAGATGGTCACATTGGGGACAACTTTTGGCTGTCAGCACAGAAGCCTCACCCACCTACTGTTCGAACTCTCTGTTTGTCATGGGAAGCCAGTCAGACTCAGGTTTGCATAAAGTGAACTGAACTATCTTGGACATTTTCTTTTTCTGTCTATTAGTTTTCAGGAATAGTTTTCAATGCTTCTTGAAGAACATCCGAAACTCGTCTTTGGATGTTGCCACACTGCTTCAGTGATGTTGAGGTCTGGGCTCAGGGGAGGCCAATCCATGACTGATAGTGTTCCACTGTGTGTTTTTCTGTCCAGATATGTTTTTACTGTATTGGCAGTAAATAAGTATTACCAGCTTTCCAGGTGGTCCTGCATGGTGGACCAAAATCTGATATTTTTGTTGTGTTCATAATACCATCACTTCTGACTAGATCTCCAGCACTGCTAGCAACAATGCAGCCCCAACCATGACCAAGCCTCCACCGTGTTTTACAGATGGCTATACACAGTCACTGCTATACTTTTGTCAAGTTGCCTGTTTTGTGTTGACACAACACTGGTTCATTCTTTGAATTAAGTGCTTTTTTTATGTTTCAATGATTAATGGATCGGTATTAAGTGAATGAACAAAAACAAAAAAAGAATATTCCTCTAAAATGGTCAGGTACAAAAGCTGGACAGAAATTGAATGAAAAATAGAACTTTTCCATTCAATTTCAATTCAGTTTAATTTCATAGTTTTGTTTCTATTATCTTTATTCATATGCCATTGCCCACATTTTAGATTAAATTGCAAGTAATGGGGTATCTGTTCTTGCACGAATACAATCAGTTGGCTTTGGTTTTGTTCATGAACTACATTAAATTGAAATTATAATATTTTCGGGGATTATTTAGTCAACACTTGATTGAGTGTGAATGAGGAAATTGAAACGTTTAAGCCTGTTGAGCTACATCCACCGAAGCTACTTTAGAGGACTCTAAAGTATTTTGGGAGGGTGCTATTTTTTGGATAGACTGAGGCTGAGGAAGAGTGATTTGGGTATAAAAGAGTGGACTTGTTTCATCCTATATTTTGAAATTTCCACGTTCTAGGGTGTGAAGAAAAATCTACAGAAAGTCTACTGAAAGACTTGCAACAAATAAAGAGACTCAACAACTGCCACTCTGATCGAACAAAACCCCAAACACAGAATGTACCACGAAGCAGGTCAGCCAGCCGCTAATTCTTATTTAGCTCTGAAAATGGGATAATAATGATAATGAGTATGATTACCAAAATGGACGTCTTGGAGCACAATTATCTAAACTGTCCATCACAAAGAGAAAAAAGGGTTCTGAGCATTTTTTGCACGGGTCTGTGTGTTACAGCTTACAGTACTACACTGTAAATGAACTGGCATTAGCATCAACTGAAAGGGGTAGCACTGGGGTTGAAGGGAGCAGGTGAAAATCTCACTTTGAATCATTTCCCCTCCCGGTCCCTGCCATTGTTCCTGTCCTCACACATGGCAGAGGCAGAAAGAAAGGAGCCTATTATTCCAGCCCAAGCCTGTTCTCCTCATTTATCGTTTAAAGAGGGGGAAGAGAGGGGGAATATTCTGATGGAAAGCAGGGCCTCTGTGGCAGCCTAGCAGTTGTGTGCCAGCTGAAAAGACTCCGCGGGCTGAAGCTGCGGCGGTGCCCACCACCTGCCGAGCTCTTTCTCCTTCATCTCTCCCTGGCTCTCTGCTCTCTTTCTCTGCCTTTCACCATCAACCGCTTGGTGACTCAGCAGTCCAGGTTCAATTCTCTTGTGAGGCCTCACAAGAGAAGAAAAAAAAAAAAGAGAAGGGCACAAAAACAGAGAGAGAAGATTAATTTCTTGAGTGGGAGAGTGAAAGCGAGAGAAAAGAGGTAGGCAGATACATAGGTACTGTTTTTCTTTTATGCATTAAAAGGGATACCTAAGCTGCACCTGGCTCAGGATTTGGGAGTGATTTTCACAACTGTTAAAAGTGGAAAAGATTTATCTAACTATGCTGCAAAAATATGCACTTTCAAGAGCGTACTAACCCAACATGCTACTTTAAGTTAGTATATCTTATACAGTTCACCTTTTCCACCCCTGCTTTGGCCTTGTGCTCCTGCCACAGCTGCAACACAGACCTTGGATATACTCCCAATGCTATATAAGCAGACACACTGAATTTAAGGTCAGGTATTGATGCTCAGAGTGTGCTCAGCTCCCATCAATACTGATGGGTTATTGATGAGGGAGTGAGTGAATCCTTGCACCACACCGTCATGAGACCTGTACTGGCAGGGAGACATCTGTGTGTGTGATGAAATAATGAGACAGAGCTACAGCAAGGTGTTGTCATAAATACGTGTCCACAATCACGCAGCAAAAATCAATGAAATCCCACAAAATGGAGATATAGTATACATTGCCTGGAGCCTTGCACTTTTGTGCCAAGACCCCTGTCTTCCCAGTGGGACGTGATCCTCTACCCAGTTCCCTGAGGAAGAAGGAAGGCATAGTTAACTGCACGGATGGAGGGAACAGCCCCACAGGCACATGCTGGGAGATGAAAAGATGCAACTATGAAAAAGAGAAGAAGCGATTCAAGCAGAGGATAAACAGGACAGAGCTTTGTATGAGAAAGGAAAGCAGCACTGAATCAACATTTCCCCAGATCTCCCCCCAGCTCTACCAGGAGCATCTTAGAAAGGCTCTTCAGACAACCTGGGGCTGTGCAGCATTAATTCAACATATTATTAATATTTGATGTGCATCAAAACATTGAAGATATATGCACATGTTGAGAATTCATACATTTTACCTGGGGCGGATTCATGCGCTTTCATGGGTGAGTTTTATTGGTCTAGTCTCTAGGTAGCTGGTGTATTTATTCATTCATCACATGAACTTTATAGAAAATGCTTTGCATACAGTTTCATAAATCTCGGCGCCAACACAAAGTTCACCTTTTCTTTAAACTGTACTGCAGAAGTTCACAAAACTGCACAAATCTTAATATATCTTTATACAGGAGATGGATTGATGAGATATGATCTCACTTCCTATGAAGACGATTTCAACTGTTTAATGGACAATTTCAAACACTGAATATCCACTTGACAATATTGTGACATGTCTGTAGATCATCAGTGCCAAATTTAGCAAAAATCTGGACAAATTGTGACCAACGAAAAATGTTTGAAGTGGAAATCCAATGAGTGGAAATTGGTTTCATGGGGGACTTTGACCTTTGCTTGACTGAATACATCCAACTTTTTGTAAAAAATAAATAAATAAATAAAATTAAATTTGAAAAAAAAAGGTGCAGACATGAAACATGGTGAAAGAAATTAGGCAGTGTGTGAAGTTTCTAAACCTTTTACCATTAAGTTCTGGGATCGACCTCAGACTGCAGCAGGAGGTGAATAAAGTAGATGTAGGAGTGGTTATAACTCCTCACAGTTACCTTATACGTACTTTGCAGATACACTGGTGGTAAAAGCAGCAACCTCTGGGTCTGAAAAAAATAAGATAAGGTAAAAGTGCAAAGAACAAACAAACACTGAACTGATCGTTTTAACCTTTTTATAGTTGAACGTATGAGCTACAGTTAGATTCAACTGTTTAGCCTGTTACTTAGCACTGATTAGCAGGTTTCATATCTATGCGCCACACCCACACAGTTTATGGTTACAGCTTGCTAACCAAGCTCACCAGCCTTAAGCTGATAACTGAGCACTGCACCCTCCCATCTTATTATGGTCACTTTTGGCTCCAGAAAGCAAACATGGCAACAGCCAAAGGTCACGTAACAATGGTTATGCCTTTCTTACATATGCAGTCTATGGTGTTCTCATATGACTTTCAGCAAGATCACCAATATATGATTGAATAAGTTCTCAAAAAAGCGAATCTATTCTGGACATTGAACTTTAAACAAAGCTAGGGACTGGGGCAGGACTACAGTCCATTCATCTGCTTAGTATCAGCATTCAGACCAGAAGGTCATCTGGCAGTGGAGATAGAGTTAGGCGTAGGTTTTGTGTGTGGCTTAGTGTGTATACAATTTATAACAGACATTGTCCATTTCCATGGCTCAACATGGGCAAGCCAGTCAACTCTCATCCACATTCCTCAGATTATAGAAAGCCATCCCAGACAAGCAGAGGCAAGTCTGGACCCACCTGGGCAGACCCTGGTAAATTCCACTCATGCTCGCAGACCCACTAGATAAGAAAAACTGGGGAGAAGTGGGGGGCATTTTTGTGAATGTCTCTCTTTGCTGTTCCCCAATAAATAAACCAACTAAAAAAGCATTGTATTCAGCAGAGGTGCCAGACTGTTTTCAAGGAGCCAAAACTGCACTCAACATGAATGACCCCTGGCTGGCAGACAAGCCCTCCATCCAATCTTTTCTGTGGGTAAGGTCCACTCTGTACCCATCAACCCCCCTCTGATATCACTATTGTGTTAGCTTGGCGCTGATGTTAGTGGAGAGAGGGGCTCTGATGGGGGAGGGCTGGGTAGGGCTATCGACACCAGGGCCATTGTTTCTCAGCGACCCCCATTCAGGGTCATTTAGCATGTGACACCTCGAGGGGCACAGTGCAATACTAATGGCACAGAGGATAAATAAATGTGCCAGCTCCCTACTCTGACCTGAGCCCAGATCACAAGAAACACTAAGGCAAAATAGATAAGGGGAAAGTGAGATTATGGACTTGCTATTGGGAACAAGGGGAAAGAGAACAGAAGGAAGGTAGTGGGAAAAACCACATAGACAAAGCACTTTGAGGAGCTCATCTGCATACCTGAAGAGGGTGGGTCAGTGAGAATGTGTGATCTATCACACTTCCAGTGTAAGTGATGGGCAGGCTAGAAGACCTTTGGTGCCAGGAATGTTCATTGCATGAAAGTAATACGAGAAAGAGACATTGTTAAAGGGGCTGTAAACAGGCTGAACAAGACTCACCCAGTTTATCAAGGCTGGGTGTGTCCTAAATGCAGAAGCTCGACATGATGGGGAAACACCCATGAAAGAATGGAGGGGTAGGGTGCCTACAGGTCACAATGCGGTCCTGGCAGGAAATTAAACCCTAATTCCTCAATACTATGTTTATATATTTTTTGCTTACTGATATTAATATTGCATTGTTAGTGTTGCACAGGCATCATGGTCAGTCTTTTCATGTGAAGTATTGGCAAGAAAGTGAACCCTGACCTGGGGCTTTAGAGAGTACCTGTTAAGTTGTTAACAACTGTTATTTATATCTTTGAGTTGGTGATCAGGAAAGTTTTCCTGTGACCACATGCTGAAACTAGAGTCTTCCTGTGGTTGGCATTTCTCCTCAAGAGACATTTCCTGTTACCACATAACACCCTTCTTTCCTCTCAGTGCTCCACCAGAAACAACTGAGGTAGCAGAAAACTACAAATGCAGATAGCAATGTATCAGCTACACAAGAGGTCTGACAATCTCTGTCACCAAAATGAAAGGTTCACAGATGCAAGAAAATGGTGAGAAAAGGTAGGAATTTCAAGTGAAAAGATGTCCACCAATTAATGTTGTGAGCTGCAATTAATTAATAATTATAGTGGGGCTTTTTTCACTCCGTTCTCTTCTTCACTTTACCGGTTCTGGGTTTCTAACTATAATCTGAGAGGGAAGCTGCCAACAGGTTTTCATTTCGAAGGAATAAGCTAGACCTCACGTCATTCACTGACTTCGACATGTCTGTCGAATATACATAATTTATCTAAGGTAAAGCGAACGGTGTAGGAATACCTGAAGGGAGATGTTAGCCTGGGAGATTATGATCTATGAACAGGATCACTTACGCCAACACGGCAGCAGAAACTTCTTAAGAGAGGAAGCCAAAAAAGATGAAGTATAACTCAAACACAGTCTTGGTTTTCAATCAAGCTTTTAATGAAAAGATCATAAAATAACAGTTTATTTTTCCTCACTGCTGTACATTAAGACTGCAAGGTTATGAGTGCTGAGGTCAGCTGTATTACACTTTATGACACTTTGAGTTTGCGAGCCACGCCGCTGCACACGGTTGTGGCTCTGACCTGAATAAGAGCTCTCTGAGGAGTGGAGATAAAGACAGAGAGAAAGAGAGCCCAGCCTGGGTGCTGCCAAAAGCCACAAAAGGTGAGAGAATCTCACGTTAAACACTAGTGTATGAGCATGTTAGAAGTCCAGACGGTAGAACGTGTGTTTACATTGGTGAAGGTTTATGCACATGCTTGCTGAAGTGTACCTGGGCATATACACTTTTGCATGTGAAGTGTGTTTGCCAAGGGGGAGGCCTTCTTGCCCTTTAATTATTTATGACCAAAGTCCCTACATGTCCAGTCGCGAGCCTCTCAGGCCATGGATCTTGATCCATTATTGAGAGGCTGTTCCCGAAGAAAACCTAAGAGAAAGGGTCAATACGCCCGCTTTATGGGCAACTCCACTAATCGACTCTTCAGTATTTCTTAGCAGCTAATTATGTCTTTCCATTAATGTAGTGCACATGAAGGTGACAACGTGCCTTTAAAAATTAATAAACATAAATTAACAGTTATGGATGAAAATACGCTGCTGGAAACTTTACTTCAAAAACAGGATATTCTTGTTACAGAAGGACGGCAGAAAAACAAGAAGTCTAAAGGTAATGGCAAGAGAGTGCATTTCTGTAAACACAAGCTTTGAGGTAATTTGGTGTGTTCAGTTTATTAGTCACAGAAAGTACAGTAAATACTGAAAAATTCAGCAAGGAGCGAGATAAAGTCCACTGTGTGGTAACCGAAATAACACAGGGTCAACAGGCTAAAGCCAGGGTCTCGTGTGCGTGTGAGATAAAGCAAGGGACAATAAAGCTAATAAACAGGGTTTAATGGCACTGGAGGCCATTTTAAAAGTGGCTTTGGTTAAGTCTGTCAAGGTAAGAAGAAGAATCTCCATAATATCTAGACAGACCAGCCCCTCTACTAGAGAAAATGCCTGGAGAGGATGGCAGAAGTTAATGACGACGAAAAATGAGATGGAAACTTGGAAGTTTAAAGCCAAGTACGGTCTCTCTGGTGAGTTTCCCGCTTTGAATATGTCACTTTAAAGCTTTTTTTTTTAAAAAACAAAAGCAACTGCATATTGATATGGTAGCTCAACAAACACAGCAACATAGATGAGGTAAGAAGAGAAAGAAAGAATAAACCGTCAGTTAAATCGGAACTGATGGGAGAGCATCTGGGTTTTCCCAAAGACCTTGAAAAACATACAAAGTGCACTTAGTAAAGCTATCGTATTCAACGTTTCTAAAAATCCTCTGATGTTAAACTTACAGATACTAAAAACATTATGTAGTTAGATTTAAAAAAAAAAAAAAAAAAAGGAGTAGCGGCAAGTGGTTTAATAGAAGAAATGTAACAATGGTTGAGAGGAAAACGACGGCTGAGAGGAGAGATCTGTGGGTTACGTGCACATTTCTGCTGTGTGTTTGTTTGTTTGTTTAAAATATACATAAAATGTCAGCAGGATGGCAACACCCAGGGAAAGCAAGCTCGAAAAGATACAGTAGCCTCTGCGCTGCACAGGCAGGGACAGCGTCCTGTCTGTGTCCACAGAAACACACACACACACACACACACACGCACACACAGGGTTTACTTCCACTGGTGTGCAGTCATTCAGTGAGACCTCAAGAACAAATGGGCAAAAGAAATGTAATAAAAATAAAATAAAACACCCATAGTGACTTACTTGAACTAAAAACCCTACAGACTGTCAGGTATTACAGAGCAGATAATTAATGCCATAGACCATTTTGTTTTTGAGTAAAAAAAAATAAAAAATAAAAAAAGGACGCGAAACAAAGAAAAGAAATTCGATTCTCCCACAAATAAGGTCAGCTTCACAGATTGTGGTTAATGGCTATGTCTTGTGTCTTAGTTTTGATTCTCAGCTTGAAATCCTCAAAACAAAAAAACAAAACAAAAAAAAGGGGGGGGGGGGTCCTGCCTCCACCTCAGTCTCACACACTGAGCAAATTCTTTGAAAAAGGTGAGGGCAGGCCCAGAAATAAATACATTCATCACTGACAATAGACATTTGATTTAAAAAAAAAAAAAAAAATAAGAACACTGTCAATAAGTGTTTGCACCAACTTTCTTTGAGGCTCAGCCAGCCAGAGTTTTGTGCTGCTTTTACCCACAGAACACAGGCAGCTTTAAAAAAAAGTTTCAAAACAACATCATAAAAGCAGAAAACTGACAATAACATTCACAGTTAAGACTACCAGATAGGCTTGTTTACATGCAGTGAACAAATCAAAGCTACATTCTCCAGATAGGTTTCAAGAACCGCCAGCATAAGAGATGTACCACGTCGGACTACGAAAACAACCCAAAATATTCAAGCATCATTCACCCACACCTACATATTAAGAGACCCAAGCAGCAGAGGTATTCCTCGAGTGTATTTGGGTAAACAAAGAGACAAACATTGAGCTAAAGACCCTGACTAACAATGCCTTTTGATTAATACGTCAAGGATGCACAGCCCCCCCCCCCCCCAAACACACTTTCTGTGGTCCCATCTGAAGACAGGCCAGAGGGCAGGAGGATTGGGGCGCAGGGTCATCCCAAAGCCAGCTGGCAGGGAGGGGAGGGGTGGGGAGTGCCCCTAAAACCACACACCCTCCCCTTAATTGAATATGCAGTAGTTCACTCCATGTTTAACGCTATGCTTTTGTTTTGGCAGCAACCTCTGTGGAAAAGCATCTTTCACAAAAAAAAAGAAAAGAAAAAATGATAACGCACACAAAACCATCTCCCTAACTGGCCGAGCCTCGACTGAGGTCTGTAAAACTGTAAAAGTTTATGTAAACAATGAGATAAATACATATGTTTCTTTTTAGAGCCACACATGGTTCCATAATCATTCAAATGTGCTTTGGTTTAAAAAATAGTTTGTGGATTTGGGTATGAGCTTTTTTTTTTCCTCTCCTTTTCTTCTTAGTTCTTTGTACAACGTTGCAACTATTTCTGAACATAGTGTGTTACTAACTAAAACGTAGACTTGTTTTGAGCTGCCTCACCTTTGTCAAGGCTTTTTGTGTTAGTTGAAAAAAAGTAGCCCCCTGTTTGTCTTAAATATGAAACTAGTGTTTTGCTTTTCCCATGATCAAAATACAGAGAAATTGATACAATGCTATATTTTACAAATGTAGCTGAGAGTCTGCATTCACAGATGCAGAACAATCCCTGAAGTATTTGAATAGTAGTAGTAATAGTAGTAATAATAGTAGTAATAGTAGCATGGTCACAGTTTGGAGTTCGTAGTATGTTTTTTTTTTCCTTTTTTTTTTTCTTCGTTACGTCGAACAAGCAAGCATTCAAATGCAGCTGCAAAAACCTTTGCAGAGATGGCTAGAGATCGTGTAGTACAAAACACCTTTTGCATTACAGACATTACACTGTACTGCAGTAAGGGCTGCGAGTACAACAACGTTTGAAGGCAATGCATTGTGGACTCCCTCTTCGGCTAGAAGAGGTCACAAGCAACAATGTATCAGGCGATAAATAACACGTTTGTGGATCTAGGAATGGGTGGGTGGGGATCGAGGAGTGTGAAAAATTCAGATGTACCATGCAATCACTAAACAGCAACTGCCTAACAACAAGACACCAACATCCAACATAAGTAACAAGTCTGGGAGCCCAAGACGCAGGTACCTTAAAACGGTAGTGATGTTTGTGTAACTGTAGCTGCATCCCTATAATAATCAAACATTTCACAGACCATAACATGAGGACGAAAAGGAATTACAAAAAAAATAATCATGAGGACAGGTAAACCAACATAACAGAGGAATGCCTATAAAAAAAAAAAAAAAAAACCAAACTTGTAGTGAGGGTTCATACTCTACATTAACTGTTAAGAGGCGATACACTGGACAGGTTTGAGTGAAACAGAAGAGACAACGGGGGGCCATTCTCAACTTGTCATTGTTTACAATGAGGTAAAGCTTGAAATAGTTTAAAAATAAGTTAAAACTAATTCTGTGATATAATGGAATACAATCAGGAACAAAAGGATGCCGCAAGAGACCAGCGAGTTGTCCAGCTGTCCAGTGCATCTCTGCTTCTCCCTTCTTATTACAAGTTTTCACATGTCTGGCTCACAAAAAAACAAAACCAAAACAATTAAGTTGAACTTCACATTAAAATTCTGATTATATTTTCTCTTTTTTTTTTCTTTTTTCTTTTTTGGTCTGAACAGAACACATAAAATGTCATCAAGTCCTGTTTTTAAAGTCATGGAATATAAAGTGATAAGGACTCTGGATATAAATGAAAAGGAAACAGAAAACATGTTCAGGGAACATGTTTTTGTTTTGTTTTTTTTTTAAATAAACTTTACCAATTTTTTTGGGTGGTAAAGTTTACGTCATACCAGCCCACCAATCAGCACAAGCTTTCCTTGCAATCCACAAGACCCTTTGTCAGTCATTGGCCAAAAACTCCATCAAAAGAGTGGATTTCTTTCTCTGGACTTTGAATATAATTCATAATTTGTTTTATACAGCAAAAAGAAATCAAAAGTGAAATAATTTAGTATGCTATATATCTTAAGTACATCTTTTTAAAAACTTTGGTTATGAACTTGTCTAGCAAAGTTTGTTAGTTAGCTCTGTTCTCCTCAACATTCATAAGATCTTTGGAACTCTATATATCTAAACTAACCAACTAAGCACTAGTTGCTCCAGGCTGGAAGCTACAGTACACTTTGAAGTGGAGCCACAATGAACAGGGCACCCAAAAGCTATATCTGACAAGTACAAACAACAGCTAAAAACAATATTAATGTGAAAAATCTATAAGCATTAAAAACCTGTGTTGAGAGATGGGCAGGTTAAAGCATTAGATAAAAACTTACCATAATCTACACACTTTTTACAATTAATTACATAGGAACTTTCAACTAATCAACATAGAGTTTGTAAGAGTAATCAGAGGTAGAGAGGTCACAAGCCTACATAAATAGACTTTTCTTTTTTCTGAGGGGAGGAAAGCTATACAGACAGAAAAATAAACGTACCCACTGAACATAACGCTCAGTCTAAAAACACCCTCTTCACCTTATCCCCATGAAACCACCCGCCCCGCCCTGCCCTGCCCCAACCCAACCCAGATCCCTCCCCTCCACAAGAAAAGTCCCAAGACCTTCCAGTTTAAACATTCACTGAAACATGACAAGTTGTTTAAGCAAAAAACAAGTACCTCAAGGGTTCATCTGTCCAACCAGGTTTCATTCCTGGGAGCACTAGCAGGCAAATCTGAAAACAATGAAAATCTTCTCTATATTAATGCAAACAGCTGTAGAGAAGACTGAGTGTTTGTCATCTGTGAAACAAAAACTTAAATCAGTGTCCTCCAACGTGAACCTTCTTTCAAGAACTTCCAGTTAAAGCATGGAGATGGTCCCAAACCCAGTTACCCCTCCTCTTAAGCCCCTTTCAGACATGTTTTCTGAGTGCCTCAATGAGCACACCAAGTTACTTCTCTGTAAAAGTAGTGACAGAATTCGCATTAGATACCGTTTATGTGTAGCTTTTAACACAGCAGAAGTCTGAATGCATGCAGACATGAGATTGTGACTGAACACCTGCGTAGATGTGAGTTGCTTAGCCCATAAGAAAAACAATAACATGCACATAACTGCATTTTATCCCACCAGATCTGCTTCTTTGTGGTAGTAAGATGAAAACAATTACTCTCTAATACAGTTTTGCTGTTCCCAATCCTGAGGAGAGATCTTTCTGGGGGAAAGCGGTGGCGTACAGCCCATGCAGCAGCACTATTTAGCAGGCACACTTAGTGTCAGTGGCAAAGAGAACTACAAAAACAAAATTGGCAAAGAAAAAAAAAATTACTTTTCTGTGTTTGTTTTTGTTTCTAAGATTTTACATTGTGTTCCTGAGTGCACTGCTTTCCTTTACAGTAGTACAGTTTTGCTCCTTGCCAAAAGTTCGAGCTCTTTATTCCTAATGGCCCACCACCTCAACTCTTTTCAAGCCTTATTATTTTACATTATATTCCGATTTAAATGAAATCCTCTGTAAAAACTGTGTATAGTTTGATTTATTTTACACAATCGTTTGGAAACAACTGTGCAAAATAAATAAATTTTTTAATACTGACCAAAATAATCATGATTGGGATTTTTTGCCAAATCTAGCAACTCTCTTCATCACCTTCACATCTATGACGGTATAACTGTGAGAAATATGGATGTAGAAGTCATCATGTCTGTATGCCAGAAGGCCATCACTTTAACAGATTGGGGTAGCGAGCAATGTTACATATCCCATGTCTGAAAAGGGCTTTATATACAGATACCCATCACCAACCAACACAACGAAGCATATAAAGCTGTCAGGGTTAAAATAATCTTTTTGCTGAATTATTGCCAGTATTGTTTGCACGTGGTTTTTTTTGGTCAAAGTAGCACTGGAGTACACAGGGGACTCTTGAGTCATCTGAAAACTTCAGAGACTCAAAGGTAGAAGAGAGAAAAGCTGCTGAAGGGTATGAAGTGAGAGGCTTGACATTATATCAGTACCCACATTCACATTTAACAGACCAGACGTTATGCAACTCCACCATTGCTTTGTGACTTTGGAGAGAGACAGCAGTAAACTGTCCCTTTAGAGCTCCTGAGAGGTGAGCAGACGTTGTTCGATATAAACAACAACTGAATCCTTGCATCAACAAGATCCCACCATCACCAAGAGCACACTGTGGCTAACGGCTACATCATTCACTTAGCCAGGGCATCATAAACTGGATTAATATGTAGAACTATGTGTATGTGTGCATTTCTTTGCTTTTGCGATGGAGAAAAGGTTTGTATTTTCTATTCCCAGAGTTCTTTGGCTTGATGCATTTCTAAGAGGGTGAGGTGTGCATTCTCAGGTGACTGATGAGGTTGCGCTGCTGGGTAAACTTCCCCCCACATAGCTGGCATTCATACGGCTTCTCTCCAGAGTGGACACGCATGTGCTCTGTCAGACGGTACTGGCGTGTAAAGCGCATGCCACACTCTTCACATGCAAATGGCTTCAGGCCGAGGTGGCTACGCATGTGGCGTGTCATGGTTCCCCTCTGGGTGAACATTTTGCCACAGATGTTGCAGGGGAAAGGCCTGGTCAGCCAGTGGCTCTTTTCATGTTGTCTCAGGGTTGCTGGGTCTTTGTAGCTCTTACTGCACACTGTACACTTGAACGGGCGCGTTTCAGAACCAAAGGTAGAAGGACCTACAGTGGCAGAAAGGTCCTCGGCCTCCTCCTCATCTTCCTCTTTCACAAAGGTTCCTCCCTCCTCTTTGATGTAGAGCTCATCCTCAGTATGCGTCTCCACATGAGCATTGAGCTGTTCAGAACTGGGGAAACCCTTACCACAGGGAATACACACATAGAGGTTGTCTCCAAATGCTGGCTCAAAACCTTCCTGCCTGTACACATAGTTGGCGCTGTGGTGCCCCCCTGCAGTTCCCCCTCCACCTCCTGCAGTCTCTCCATCACTCTGACCACTTTCCTCACTGTGATCCTGGCCATTCTCTCCTCCTTCTTCCTCGTCCTTACACTGGAAGGACTGGTCAGATGTGAAGCTGTTCCCACTGCCACCTCCAATCCCAGATGAGCGGCTATCTTTAGGACCAACAATTACCCCATTAACCAGGGGCCTGCTGTGATCTTCAGACTTCAACCCTGAAGCCTCTCTCTTAGGCCATTCATTCTTTCGAGCTCCCTGTCGGGACTTTTTCTGTGGTGGAGGACCCTCTGGCTGGTTTTGGATTTCCTCTGAGGTTTTAGAGGAGGAGTTGAGGTCCATGGTCTCTGAGATGCAGGTGTCTGCACCCGGCAAGGTGGTAGACGAATCATCCAGTGAGGCACTGTTGGTTGTCGATACTGAGGCAGATTGAGGGGATCCTTGGGAGTTGCTGTGTGGGCTGAGGGCATCTGTGGCTGTGCCCGCAGAGGGTGGACTCTTCTTGGAGAGGTCTAGTCCAAGGTCCGGTTCCCCCGCACTTCCTCCGCTGCTGAGGTTACCATTACTGCTTCCATTCCCCCCATTCCCGTTCTTCCCAGAGGTGCCAACAAACATCTCGTCATCTGAGAGCTTGTCCCGAAGGCCTTCATCTGGCTGTGGCTGGTCGGCATCGGAAAGGGTTGGAGGATAGTGGTTATTGTGGCCAGTAGGGGTAGAAGAGGAAAGCCGCTGGTTGTTTAGACGCAAGCGGCTAAGGGGACCTGGAGTGGAGGGTTTACCTGGCAGGGGTTTCCCACCATTGCGCTTAAGCTTCTTTCTGCACAGAGCAGCAAGGTCGTGGAGCTGGAGGTAGCTGGCTGCAGTTAAGAGGGCACTGAAGTTCTGCTCATTGCTCTGGTCTGATGAGGACAGTAGCTTCCCAGTGTAGATGAAGTCAAGAACTTGTCTGAATACCGAGGGGTTAACCATCTCTGTGTCGAGGTTGATGAGGTTGTCATGGAGGACCAAAGATTTAAAGTAGATGCTGCTTGCCGCCAGGATGTTCTTGTGGGCACGGAAGAGAGCATTCTCCACCACAATGATAACATCACACAGGAAGCCCTTGGCTCTCTGTTGGTTGAGTTGCAGCAGCAGTTGTTTGGCATGATTTGGCAGTTCCATTTCCTCCGCCCTTCTTTCCCCTCTCTCTCGTCTCTCTCTTCCTACACGTGCACCACCTCAAGCTGAAAGAAACAAAACAAGGACATGATCAGTATTACATTAAAAAAAATAGTTTTATTACACTGAAACCACATAAAAATAATGGGTTATTGAGAAAAGAAATAAAGAGTGGTGTTTCTTAACAGATAACGCAAAAATCAATATTTAGTGGCATTGGCGGTGGATGAGGGGGAAAAAAAGGCTGAATAAGCAATGTGCTGTAAAGGCTTAGCTAACGCTTCTCTAATGGCAAAATTGAGCTCACTGGGAAATTAGCAAACTGTTAGCAGTGCATGCCATATAATCACACAGCTGCTTAGAAACTGGAACCTTCTCTGTGTCCGACTTTTCTTTTTAAACAAACTGTAACCCTACATGGATCAAGTTCTGACTGTACACATTACCACTTATCTGGCACAAAGGTCGTAGGGGTGGAGGACAAGAATGGGTAAAGTAACTTCTTTCCTAAGTTGCCTCATTCCACTATCTCACCAGAGTAACTAGTTTCGATGGGATGCCCTCTCTGGAAACTCAGCTAACTCTAGTCTCCATTAGGTCATGGTAATGTCAGCCCTGCCCTATTGTCTGGGGGTTGGAGATCTGTGGAAGAGCAGGGCTGGGGGGGGGGGATTAGGTGACACCTGAGCAAGAAAAACTACACAGGCGCTTGGGCAAGAGAGGAGGGGGAGGGTGTGGCCCCAAGGCAAGGACAGCACCACTCGATCCTCCAGAGGGGCCCTTATTTATGGAAATAGGACGAGTGAATCCAATTCACTGCTAAACAACATACTGATGGCCTAATGGTACACACCACAGTACTTCTATTTCTAGTTTTCTCTACAAACACACATTTTGTGTTAATGCAATAGATGCAAAACTTCTGAGGGCAATATCAGTGGTATGATTTGGTTGAGGCAGCAGTCTGTCCATGTTTAACGTTCCCTCAAAGCCACAGGCAAGCTTAGACAACACAAATTTTCAATAACCACAACAGGGTATGCCATACTACAAGAGATTACAATCTAAGACAAAGAAATGTTTAATTCAAGTCAAACACATGTAGAAATTGCCATTTTAAGTGCCAAGCAAGAGCTTTGAAATCACATTTAAAAACACCCAGCACCAAGGGTTGAAATGGATCTGCATGTTGTTTAGTGATTGCAGTGTGCACATCTCAAACAGTGGATGAATCAACATTTGAATAAAAAAATAAAAAAAATAATTTTTACTGTAAATAAACAATAACATGGTTTAATTTGTGCTCAAAATCCTGACTCTATGGGCAAAAATACCAGCTGATATCAATATTGTGCACAGATCACCAGATTAAAAAAAACATTCTAGAGTTAAGACACCAGTAAAAGAGGAGACAATATTAATATTGATTCAATAATATGAATTGACCAAAACGAACTATATTAATGACATACGTAGTAACTATCGACCGAGGTAGTTACATTAGCTCTATAGTTTAACTTGAACTTATTCTAGGTTAATATATCTTAAGCATGATGCCCTTAGATACCTTTTAGTAAAATTAAAGCACACATTATCAAAAAAAATTCTGAATTTCTCTCCTTGTGTATACCATCTCCTTAACCTAACTTCAACAATCATACAGCTTCTGTATAATGCTGTAGGTATGAGATATGCAGTAGCAGGAAAAACGGCAACGAACAGCTGAAAGCAACAAACTAAATATCAGGTACTGATAACGACACATTACTACTGGCATTTGACCTGGTCTTAGATCAAAGCAAAGCTTTTAAAGAATATTTCAGTTTGTAATAGATGTGAATTATCCTCAATTGTCCTCAAAACGCCATCAGGGCAAAAGCATAAGTTAAAATTCAAGTAACTGTATCTGTTTAAAATAGTTTTAAACTGCACAGTAAGTAAGCACAACTAAGGAGTCCATCACAGCGTTAAACAAAGACATACATATCCTGGCTAAGGCCCTCCAGTATCCCTTCAAATACTACAGAGAAAAACAAAGTACCACTAAAGAAGATGGCACACTAGACATAAGAGACTTGTTAAGGATGGTAATGACCACCCATTATTATAGTCAAAATTAAACACCATCAAAGAACAAGAAGGTTAAAATTTTAACCTGGTAAAGAGTGCTGAGTGTATCCGGTATGTAGCCAAGCTGACTCTGTCACAGACTAGCTGATACAATCAGCTGAAGTGATCATTACCCCCAGGTCCAGGCCTGGGCTTGCCTCCTCTGCTTTGACACTTCTACTCACGATCTTCTTCCCCTCCCCCGTTTCTCCTCTGTACCTCTCCTTTCTCTTTATCTTCCAGCCCTCACCAGCCTTTCACCGGGCATGCAGACACATCCCAGGAACAGCTCACTGTCCTGTCCCCAATGTAAATCATAATGAGCTATTCTGAAAAGCACAACCCAGATGTGTTAATCGTACAACAAGCTAGGGGAGTTTACGGCACTCAGCCCTGCAGGCGGTAATGGAGAAGAGGGCTACTAGAGAAAGAAGGGCCTCTACTGTGATGCCAGCCAGGAAGCCATATATCAAGTCTCTCTCTTAACATACACACACACGCACGCACACCTCTGCAGGCTTTATGGGGGGATTCAAGAGGCTTTTCCAGCGGACCAACATAAAAGGGGGCTGGGCTCACAGTAGAGAAGCCAGTTCAGGAGAGAAAAAAAAAGAAAGAAAGAAAGAAAAAAAAAAAGCCCTCCCCCATCACCCTCCACCTCTCATCCCTCGTTGTCTCCCTTTCCTCCCCTCCATCACCCACCCAGCTACCCTCTCCCCCTGGCCCCTCCATTGCTGTGCTGTGCCGGCTGGATTCCAGGGAGCCGCTAATGGATTATGGCTGATCTATATGCAGCTAGGGTAGGACACGTGTAGGCCCGGCTCACCTTCCAACGATGCTGCCCAGGAAAAAGAGGCATGATACCACAGGGGACAGAGAGGCCTGCACCATGAATGTAGCTCCAAGTGTGACTGCATGGCACCCTTTCCACCTAGAAACATTTCAATACTACAAACCACACCATTGTTCCCGTTTAACTCCGCAGTTAGAGTCAGGGATGATGTATCAACTGACAAAAACAGCAAAAAAATAATACTATTTCCAGCATGCCAAAAGACTAGTTTCTATGGATAATATTAGTAAGTTAGAAAGCAGTCTGCAGGGTTCGATCACCATAGTTTTAAGCCCTACACAAAAAGGCTGGTAGCTCATTGGAGAGAAAGCATGATAGCTGGTTTAGAAGGGCTGTAAGAAAGACTTCTCTCTCTGGCTGAACACCCTACAACATACCAACTAAATTCAGCCCAGGGAGGTTGTTGTCTTTGAGCACACACAGTGGATCAGCTTACCATTCCCTGCAGTGTAACCTCTTCAAAAACTATGACATAATGATAGGGGCAAACTCATCTTAAAAAAAAAAGACAAGAAACAAAGCGCCCTGCTACTTATCCTCAACCTTGACTTGTGTCAGGAGCCTGATGATCAGGAGATGAGAAGAGAGGTTTACACACAACTCACAAACACGGCAAGGCTCATGCACGCGTGTGCAGATTGTAAAGTAGAACGAGTCAAAGAGCCCTGGGCACTGAATTAATGTCAACCTTTGAATTAAAACTGGTTACACCTGAAATTTGGATGATCAGGTTTGACTTTATTTACCACCCCTGTTTCTGCTTACAATTTTCCAGCGCATATAGATCCAACAGCAAGTCGGTGTTCATGTAGCAAAGGTGACAGAGAGCTGTGGCACTAATCTCCTGAACACAGAGTAAAAAAGCCAAGAGAAGGCAGAGGTGAGCCAAAGTCCTGTGGTGCAATAACAAAACACACCCTACTGCTGTGAAAGGTCATCTGCTAACAACCAATAGAAATCAGGATTGACCAGGATTTTACATGCAACTTTTGTTTAATTGGGGCTTCTTTCACAGAGATTCATTTAAGCAAGAGATAGTACTGGGTAGAGCAGGGCGATATGGCCAAAAATATTTATCACGATATATATATTTGAAAATTTGCGATAACGATATAACTGACGATATAATTGATGCGAGACAAAATACAACTCCACAACATTACTAGCGCAAAAAGACAACCTTCCATTTATTTTCACTTAAACAAGAAGCTGGTTTTTATGTACATTAAAGCTTTATAAAAATGTAACAGTGCAAATGCAAATTCCTTGCTGAAAGTTTAACCAAAAGGCATTTCCAGTAGAAATGGGCTGACATATCCTGAGCATAACCATGTATAATATCCACTGAAGTTAAAAAGAGGTGCTTTGCAACATTAAACTGCAGTGTGCAGTACGTATTTTTTGGACCATAAGGTGCACGGGATTATATGGCACATTAAGCGAAACAAAGCAGTCAGATAAATCAAACTTTATTAAACTCATTCTTCTTGCTTCCTCCACTTCTGTACCATTGTTTCATTAATGTTGAATTCTCTGGCAGCTGCTCTATTCCCATGTTGTTGCAGTATATTAATGACTAACCTCGTATTGTGGATGGATTATCTCAGTTGTTCTCCTGACTGAAGTTTGGTCCGTTTACAGCATCCTGCCATGCGACTGCATTTGTCTCTAACCATGAAGAACCTTCACGTTCACTTTTATAAGTGGAAAAGTGTTAGTGTTCGTCCTCCAGCTTCACTGTTTATGTTATGCTAACATAGCTGTGTCGCTAGCGATCACGTAGCACATCATTATATACCAGCTAGCCCAACTTCAGTAACCCTACAAACGTCACTGCTGTTTAGTTTCCTGTCTTCATTTATGTTGGAAGTGATAGCAGAGCTGTACGTTTGATTTTTTTCAGAAAACTCTCAGTCAGAACATGCAATATCATGCTTAGGTAACTAGCGAAACTAGCGAGCTAACTTCCGCTAGCTTCCTGCTAACTTCTAACTCCGTTAAATGTAATAACTTTTGTTTTCATGGATGCCTGGAAGTTAAACTTTATAGTTACACCTGGTAAAGCAGCAATGCTGATCGTTTTATTAAAGATGAAAGAATTTAGACAGTTTTTAACTCTAAGTGATGCTGCAGTGTTGTTTGACCTGAAGTATACGGAGTTTAGGACCCAGATTACTCCCAGATTTAAGAGCATCTTAGTCTGACAAATATGACAATAACAACGGCCGCTTGCATGTTCTGCAAAAAAATGTGCTTTGTTGTGTATCTGACGGACAAACACCAAACCAGTTCCACATCACGGAAGTTGCACCATTTTTACAAACCAATTCTGGTTCATCAGTTTCACTCAACAATCGGCCATGTGCGTATGAAAACAAAGGCACTGCGCATGCGCGTTTTACTCCCATTCTATCGCGATATTTCATTTTCCTATCGTTGCCTAACATTATAACGGTATTACCGTGAACGGTATAATATGGCCCAGCCCTAGTACTGGGTTTGTAGAACTGCCATCACACAACA
Organism: Copadichromis virginalis; assembly: GCF_057382275.1. Taxonomy (NCBI): domain Eukaryota; kingdom Metazoa; phylum Chordata; class Actinopteri; order Cichliformes; family Cichlidae; genus Copadichromis; species Copadichromis virginalis. Next base: position 30,090,238 of record NC_140629.1, read on the forward strand.
TCAGAACCTGCATAAAAGGATCAGTGGTAGAGACAGATAGGTAGGAACGATTGAAGTAGACACAGAATGAGAGGCAATCAAGGGCAGGAGCAAAAGGCCTCACTGTGTGTGTGTGTGTGTGTGTGTGTGTGTGTGTTAGATGTGTGCATGTGTTGTGTGTGCACACACACAAACAGAGTATGCTGGTGGGCAGAGAGAGTGGGGGAGGGGTTGGGGGGGATGGTACAAAGCCAGTTTGAAATACAAACACCAAGCAACCACCTCTGAGCCATTTCAACATGGCTGACACTGCTGCATGGGTAAGGCTGGTCCATGCAGGACTCATGGGTACAGCAAGGACCAGCTGTGGAAGGACAGCTCATAATAAAATGAGATTAAAGTAAACAGTTAATTTAAAAAAAAAAAAAAAAAAAAAAGCTAACTACTATGTATGCTCTTAACAGACATTACATGTGAGCTACATACGAAACACATTGAAGATTTATCAGGTTGCTCTAAACCATTTCTGACAATGAATTAAATTCTTTTCTTAGCAGAGCTGTGCAGCAGGGCAGCTCACAGTATTTTATTACAGGTGATATGTAATGCTAGTTAGTCATGCAAATTAACATAATCATTTCCATTTTAGTCTCATTTGATTGGTTACAAAGACGCACGTTGTTTTGTTTTTTCATCCTGCTACACGGCCTTTACACTGCATTACTCTATCACGCACACACATTTAAAACTTCATTTAGAACATCTGTTAGGCATATACATGATCCAAAAATCAGGTCTCTCCTGTTTCCATAAAGTTTCAGAAATCACATTACAGCAAAGGCTCCACAAAACTCAACTTGGTTAGATTCAGAAAAAGCTTCAGATTTACACAATAAACAACGAAAAAAAAAAAAACCACAACCTTCAATCTAAAACCTTTTTACAGTTTAATTAAAAAATAAAATAAAATCATTCACTTGTAGTAAGATCAAGTCTTTTAGGCAAGTTGGCAATGCAGGCATAAGACAGAATATAGAAGGTAAAGATGACATAAAGTCACTAGCTTCAGTCATTTCTTGAAATAGCCTGCCTAAACTTGCAGGCTCAGTGGTAGATTTTTAAGTGCATCTAGTGCTGGATCCATTCTGGATGTAATCTTTTCAGAAAAGCTGCAGAGGACATATCCTGCTATTAGAAAAAGCTCAATAGGTCAAATCGGTTCTGTCCTGTTTTTGGAACATTCCGTTTTTCAGAACTGCTGGACTGCTGGGTGAACAGGTGCATGATTATAGTATGTATGTGAACTACAGTACCCTGACAGTTTGGGTGAACACTTCCAGTGAGGAGTTCAATAGTTAAGCAAGATAAACAACTCCTGCCCACAGTGCAGTGGAATGACAAGAACCTCATTCTGTTTATCACCGATCAGAAAGCTGTGGCCACATGTGTACATCCTAAAACCTTACACAGCTATGCTGGCATTCAGACCATAGATTGTCGTGTAACACCAGGGAAAAGGAGGAGGAGAAGTTTGCTGATTTTTTGAAAAAAAATGAGATTAAATCCTTTTTTCCTTACCACATACCTTTAAAATGGGAAATGAATCAATTTATTCTGTGGTATGAATGATATCTGGAGGTAATCTTAGCTAATAAAACAACAGCAACCAGTGCCAGATGAATTTTTATTTTATAAATTGTCATCAACTCATTTAATGAGATGATTTAGTAACTCTAGTTTTTCAGCTGTTTTGTAAACGTGGGGTGTAGATGCAAGTGCAAGACTAAAAATACAGCGCTAGAAGAAAAATGTCATGAGTAGATTTTGCATAGTACATTTCTCTTATATTTATAGAGACATTCGTTTGTTATTAAACTTGATGTTTCTCTTGTTAGTACGGGTTAAAACGCAAAAACACAGATTAAAAAGAGAGATTTAAAGTCTACATATAAGTGGTTTATTTCTTTGTAACTGTAAGGGACTGATTTTGACTAAGATGATAGTCTTATAAAAAAAAAAAAAAATTCAAACTAGCTGATGTATCTATTGGTTATGTCTAAATTTCTTTACATGCAGTATTAACTCATTTCTTTACCAGGAGGTAACACTTACTGTCTGCTAATCAGGTCTGTGAGTCGATCCCCAGTTTTGTGAGTGTGTGTGTCTGTATGCATTGGATCGAGTGCCATATGAATCTGTGTGAATGAGAGGCTATAGCTTATAATGGGAACGCTGCTGTGAGTGGTCAGAAACACCAGAAAAGTACTAGTTCATTTAGTATCTGGCAGTTGGAGGTAATGGAATTTAAGATGAGGCTATATGTAACAGTTTTCATTGCTGAAAAAGGACTTTGTTAAACTCTCATTTGAAACATGAAACCTGAATCTGCTTTATGCACTGAAAGAGTTCCAACTACCATTTTCTCCTGCTGCCATGGATTTAATATGAATAACTTTGCATCTCTGCTGTGTCTTGAGTATCGTGTTCATCTAGAATGTCCTCAGGAAAAAAACTAAATAAACACTGAGACCTTCACCAGCAATCCTGTTTAGTAACTGGTGCCCACATACATCACAGTGCGTGCCCTCACTAAAAGCGCAGTAATCAGCCACTTCACCGACAACTGAACATATGATTGGTATGATAAAGTGACCTCTGTCTTGCGAGACAACAACCCCCAACCCACATGACCTGATATCTAATGCTTTGACTGAGGACATCATGTTGGGCGAGTAAGAGATCTTGTATGGTCCAAGGTTTTACAGACCTGCCAGCCCCCCCTCCTCCTTCAGCCGTTAAACACTGCGCAACCTTCTGGCTATCAGCACTACATTCCACATTCTTCTTCTTAAAGAACAACAACAACCCTGTCCCGAGGTGCTTTATCCACTGAACAAACCAAACAGCCTCTGAACAGGCAACCACCAAATAGAACAGACAGCTACACATAGATACAATAGCCCAGAACAATCTATAAGTCCCCATCCAACATGTCAGCACATATAGCCTAAGTAGCCTTCTTACTGTATTGCACTGCCCATACATGCTGCTGTAAGCCTGCATCCAATACACTATGTGTGTGCTGAGAAAGAGAAAGGACAAGACCAACTGGCCGATCATGAGGCACACACACAGACCTCAAATTACCCTCCAGGCCACACTCTGCAGTCCATAGTAATCAATGAAACTAGTCACACTGACCACTTGACTTGGTCATTTTTTATTTGTTTGACCCTTGCTACTTGATCTCTGACCTAAAATGTTCATTTGACAAAAGCATCAAAAAGTACAGCGGTTACTGTACAATATTTTACAGGATTTACTGGAGAGACCAGCTTGCCCACATAATCCATTTTCAGCGTAAAACTTGATCAACTCTATAAAAGTAAAGCGATCAATAGTCTCACTCAGTTTCTTCAAGGTTTATGAGATGGACTGGTTTAAACACAATGGATTAAGCAGTTCACTCATCAAAGCACTGTGCTTTTACTGTGCTGATATCATCAAGTGCTTCAGGCATAACAGCCAGGAGTCCCATTTCTCCTTTAGAGGCTTTTCCAAATTGGATTATAAAGTGCAATACACATTTGCATGTGTCCCGTTCTTAACAATACAGCTTTTAGGTGTGTTGTTGAAAAACACACCTAAGCTACCCCTCCAGCCAAATTTTGAGGTTGGCAGACAGAGCAGCTGAGCGCTACACCTATATGTAATCTTTTTATTACAGGCTGCAGTCCCCTGCAACTCTAACCAGAAAAAGAAGCCATGAAAACAGTTGGATTTTATCTTACCTTTACTCTACTATCAAAGCAAGAGCTTGAAAAAAATGATAACAATGCCAACTTGAAATGAATTCACACCAATGATCGCAGAAACAAACAGTTAATGTGCAGCTGAGCTACTGGAAATGTGTGCAAAATAATTTTATCATGTGTAAAATGAAAGACATTCGTTTCCCTACCAACTGGCAAAATATGAGACAACTGACCATTTTTCTACAGCCGTTTTACAAGGGGGTAAGTACATTTCGTCAACTGTTAATTAAAGTGGAAATGTTTCCACAGAACTACACTTTGGTTAACAGCAGCCAGTCGAGGAAACGCACATTACTGGCATTCTTGTGCCTTCTTATCGCCATGCCCCTTGGTACTTTAACAGCAGTAATCATGAGGAGCAGAGCCGCCTTCACACCCGAGTACATGCATTGTTTTATTGGCTTACTTTAAGTTAATGATGAAGTAATTAACGTACTGGTGTGATTTTTTTCCGCCTTTTTAAAAAAAAAAAAATGAGGATGCTTATTTACTGACAGAAATCAACGACAGTGTAACAGTGTTTCTATAAAACAGTGCAGTTATAGGTCAGAGTGTAACGTGACACCAACGCTGTAGCTGATTACAAAGATGGTAGCTCTGGTAGCACCAGCGCACCTATAGTGCTTCTAAAACGTACACCCCACTGCATCGCTAGAATCGACGTTTAAAAAGCAACGTTTCAAACCAGGCTCTGCATGCATCCAACATTTTAATGGGTATATTTGCAAGACACTCCAGTTAAATGATTTTAATGTGCCTCACATAAGACCAAAGTGGCTTAACCTACATATAAACAATAAACAAGTGGTACCATACTATCTACAAACATCTCAAAGACTATCAGCTGATTGCGCAAAAAAAAACATGCGCAAAATCCACAGAATCTGCCCCGCTCCATTTACCACACAAAGTGCAATTCAATACCAGCTGAAGAGATCTGCTCTGCTTACGCGAAAGCGATTGGTTTTAAAGAAAGATTCAACTAATCAGCTTGCAATTTTGTAAACAACTCACTGAACACGTTGGACTGCAAAACTGAGAAAATGAGGTGAAGAGTAGAAACGTTTTAGCGTTCATATACCACGTAGCGACGTGCCGTCCGTGGACCCTTTCTGTCCCCCTGATGTGCTTTGCCAACCTGGTAATTCTTTGGTACACACTCGTCCTGTGGGACATCTCTCGTAAGCTCACGACGCCTAATTAAAAATATAAAAGGAGCACATCGTTCGCAAACGGCGCATTGTTACAGGTTTGGGCAGAGACCGCGATATGTTCGAACAAATAATGTGGGAATCCTCGGCTTGCCAAGCAGGCTGGTAGAGCCCCTTTTTGTTGGCACGCCGTGGAAAAAAACACCAGCGTAACAGCGAAAACCTCTGCGATTCTTGCAGTGGGTGGTAGGAAACGATCCGATCAAAAAACGACAGAAATACGGCTCCGACAAACATTTACACGCCGCGGCAAAAGGAAAGAATTCATTTTAAATACCTTCTTACATCGGTATGGTCGTTCTCAAGCGGTCTTTACCATCCTCTTGCTCATCTCACAGCCTTCGGGACGCCATGTTGCAAGCTTATGACGTTAGCTTCCTCACCCCTGACCCACATTTGAATAGAAACCAGCCCCAAAGTGCAGCAGTGAAAACATCCTAATGTGGGAGGGTTTTCACTTTTTTACATCAGGAATCTTACTAACTTTACCTGCAAGATGGCACAGAAGGAAACAAAGAGTGCTATTTTCTTTCATTGTGTTCAAACATCTTAAGGCCTTCTCCTCCGAGCAAACCGACCCAGTTATAGTCCTACCATCCTGCTGTGTGCAGGTAAATGCTCCGTGAGATGCCTGACTTTAAAACTAATTTTGTAATATGTGTAATCTATGAAGGGACTGTGACGGGGAAAGAAATAGAAGAAGGGAGTTAAGTGATGTGCAGTTTTAGAATCGATTTACTAAGACTTGAGGGGTATTTTTATATGTGGCATAAGGGATTGTACACGAAAAGCTGTAGTATGTTTTAAAGCGGACTGTTGAGTGTATCCTCTTTTATCTGCAAAGGCCTTCACTCCTAAAATATGCCAGTTCGGTGCGCAATGCACTGGTGATAATACATACCACAACCACCACAGAAAACAGCATTAGACTTGATAAATCTCTTTATCAGCTGGACTTAAGACGGCTGCATTGCCTTCAAAACCTCAAGCCTCAGTATCTAAATAATGATAAGGGGAACCCATTGACTTTCTGTCTGTTTTTCATATTTTTAAATAAAGACAACGTAGCTTAAATTTGTGTAAATACCCGTTTTTGCAGTTATCTTAATTCATTTATTTATTGTTTTGTTTAATGGGACTGTGATGCCTGGTGACAGAACTGGCTTAATGATTTCAATATATATATATATGAAAGCAAGTGAAAAGCAGAAAGAGAGGTTCAGAAACTGGACCAGATGTGCGGAAGTGTTGCGATACGCAGGCTCCTCCTCTTAGCAAAGAGAACCAGGCTTCTTATTGCCTCACTGATAGATTTCACTGAAACACGACTTATTCAGAATAGTTGAAGAGTATGCAGATGTTAATAATGAAAATCTTAAAACCGCATTAGCTGCAAGGGGTTGCATCCTCTCGGAATCATTCGCCGTTTCCCAAGTAAAACCTTTTGTGTTTATGTGCTTAAATTGAGCCGGTCACATTCCGTGGAAGTCGGCATTATGGCGGCGTGCCAAAGGCCACTTCTGACACTGTGTGGTTGCCGCGGAAACTGCATACTCAGCGCGAGGGGTTACGTAATCAAGGTGCTCTTACGTGCTCCACGTAAACACAGGTAGAAGATTCCCAGCAAATGTGTGTGTGTGTGTGTGTGTGTGTGTGTGTGTGTGTGTGTGTGTGTGTGTGTGTGTGAAAACTGTTTAAAATCTGCTAGAACTCTTCTATCCCAGCCTACGTTCACTGGAAATGTACATAAGAAATCATTTATCAGGCGGACTACAGTTTGTGTTATGCGGTGTTGGATCGTTTGCCCAGCTATGTTTGTAATCTAAGAAATGTAGAAATTACTAATTATTGTTTGAAAATTAAATTAAAACTTTGTTGATAATTTAAATAAACTTACAAGATTCTGCCACACTTTACTTTGTAATTGTTTATTCAGTTGGGCTATTAAAAAACTAGAGTCGAAACATATTACTTGCACTGGAAGACCATTTTCATTGTGAAGTCCATGATAAAACAACATCTTCCAAGAATGTGTCGCATTTTACAGTTGATTTCCTTTCACAGTGGAGAAAATAATACATTTTTAACAGTTTGCCTGCCGTGGCATGTTGACATCCATCCATTTAGAAATGATCCAACTCTTAGGAGGAACTCGGTGTACAGAAGGACTAAATTTTACTTGTTATTAACAGAGGAGGAACTAGAATTTTTTTTCACTCCATAAACATGATGAGGACTTTCAATCAAGAGCCAACAAGAAGAAGAAAAACATGTCTAAAACATAAAATGTCACAGTTCATACATTTATACCAGTAAGCCCCGAAAAGTGATAGATAATTAGAGGAGCATTCAAAGTAACGGCTTACATATTGACAGCAAACAACAATTCAAATAAAACTGGTTTTATGTGCATCCTTTCTGGCCTCAGGTGTGAGCCCTATCGCGAAAAGCATGTTTGAATGGCACTGTATAATTTCTTAATGAGCTGACTCGTGAAACACAACCGGCCTCTCACCTTTTCCCACGGCAGGGTCTCCACACTTTGCCGAGCAGCGTTGCCCTGAGCGCAGAGCACCCTCTAATGTACAGAATGGGGGTCAGGGCAGCATTAACTCGGGGCAAAATGCGAATAGGGTCAGTGCCCTCATTTTTAAAGGTATAACAGGTCGTGCCAATGAAATTACAAATGATAATATGACAAAATATAGGAAGCCAAGTCCCCAAGAAGAACACCACAACCACCAGTATGAGATACACCGACGAACGCTTGCTGTCTCTCTCCTCGGAGGGCTGCTCCCTCTCCAGCTGAAACCTGGCAATGATGAACAATCGGATATTGAGCACTATCATTATGATAACTAGGAATATGTTCGCGACAAAAGTGCCAAAGCCTGTGACCTGTTTGGCAACACCGACAGTGACCAGGTTCTGCACAGCGACGATTAAGAAAGCGTAGGCCCAGTAGGCAACGATAACCATCACGGTCCTGTTTCGGGTCATGCGCTGGGAGTATTTAAAGGGGGACAAGATGGCGTGGTATCTGTCCGCCTGCGCGGCCAGGATAGCCATGAAAGACAGTCCTAGAAATGTGGGAGCAATGTAAAAGGTTCTCGTGGGGGAGTCATAGACATCCCTCACATCGAGAACACCAACATAATAATAAGACACTCCCGTACAAATGTCACTGAGGCAAGTGCTCAGCATGTACATGAAGCGGTTCTCGCTGCGCAAAGCTGTGTTCAGCAGGATGGAGAGAAACACAGACACGTTGAGGAAAATGATGGTTGCAGCCAAGAAAACGCTGAAAAGGAACATCAACACGTTGCCAAAGTTCGTGAGGGGCAGCGCGAGAGTCAAAGGGCGGCTGGTGTTTCTCATCAGGGCGGATGACAAATGCTGGCAGTATTGCAGCTGTGCCCGAACAGCACAGTGGGGTTACTTCAAGCCCGATTTATGTAGCAAGCACAGTCAGTCTAAGAAGAAGACGTCAACCTGAGTGACTTCAACTCCCAAGGAGAGCAAGCCCACAAGGCTTTCATGAAAAATAGATAGATATTATAGGTTATGTAAAAGAGAAATAAATAATCAAATTTAGCAAACCACCCTTTTACAGAACAGTTCATGAACAGCTGATCCTACATTTTATAGATATATAAATACATATTCTATAAATACATAGATGTATATATTTATATACAAGTAAGATGTAAGGCCTTTTTGCATTTCCTGAGTGCAACTTTAAGATTAGAGAGGTTTAAAAAAAACTAGTAGTACGTCCACTAAATATTTAGTGATATAATTCTTATTTTTACGTCGTCTTTCTTTACTGGAACTTCAGCTGTAGCTGTAAATTTGTCTGTAAATCTACGTCTGTTTCTTTAGGTTTATATTCCAGGGCACAGAACAGAAACTAGAAAGCAACATAGTGAACTCTTCCAATGTTAAATCTTCTGCTTTGCAACCATGGGTCAACCGGGGGGAAAAAATGATATATATTTTTTAAAATTGTTAGTTGTAATAAAAAGAATCTCTCTTGCTCTTATCTCAGCTACAACTATCCTCTCTAAAGAAAGGCCCTAAAAGCGCATTCCTGCTTACTTATCAGTGCATCTGAAACAAAGACACTGATAAGAACTCAAACTGATGTTTTAAAGATTACCTTACCAGCTGATGGTTTCAAAGAAAAGTGTGGTGGTTCAAAGGTTAATACAGCAACATGTTTATTGCTCCCCCTTGTGGCTAAAAGTCCGATATTACAGGCTGGTGTTTCTTGGTCGGATGATGCAGCCGCAGACGACAGACGTCATAGGCTTATGCCTACAGAAAGACTAAAAGTTAGCAAATAATTAAAAATAAAAACAAATAAAAACAGATTTTATGTAGGGAGACCGGGGATAGTTGTAATGTGGGTCAGTTGTAGCACTTCCAATTTCTGCAATCAGGGCTAAGTTTCAGATGATGTGATTCATCCTGTACATGCCCAATTCAGGTCTTCTATCACATGTGAAAAATGAGCACATTTTGGCAAACAAAGACAATTTAAGAAGAAAGAAAGTAATTTGCATGCCAAAAAGTAAGTTGCTTTTTGTTTTGTTTTTTTACTTTATTTGCAATTTCTAATAGCATTATCTGCATTATGTTATTTGTATGTCTATGGGGATTTATTCCGTGTAGGTCTTTAGTGCTAATGTTTTAGCCGTTGGCTGTAATGTTTGCTAGGTCATGGCTATAGGAGTCTGGGTCAGTTGTAACAGCAACAGTCTGGGTTAGTTGTAACAATAATGCAAATGTTACTACTTACCACACTATTACTTTAACTTATTAAACAAGTTGGGGCAACGACATCAGCAGAGAGAGGTTCACTGGTCATTTTGTATATGCGTTTGATGCCATTGGCAACACAATTCTTCCAATGTTTGTGTTCCGACGCATACGTTATGCAGACCACTTTGTCAGAGATGGGCCAGTAGGAAGTATTGGTAGTGGAAATCAATCATGATGGGTGCAAGAAATAGACTTCCTGATTTTTCTGAAGCACTTTGCAAACCACACCAAGGTCAGCCATGAAAAAAAAGTAATTGGACATCATGGACATCGCAGTGGAATTGCGATGCTGGTGCACAACTACATTTTTTCAGCTTCACTGTTATGTTCAAACGTTGGTGCAAGAGTTGTAGGTTACAATGCCCACTGAGCCAATGAGGCCAAACTCAAGAAAGACCAACCAAAATTTATGAGATATTCAGTTTCTGAAAATTCCATAATTAGTCTTTTTTTGGGGGTTGGAATATGTTCAAAAGTTAGATTTCTGCAGTCACACACACACACATAGCTACGTAAATAGTTCTAAGTGCATGATTGTGTTGAATAAAAAAGATTACATGTTAAAATTTTGTCAGTATCCTTATTTCATTGTGTTACATTTCACCCCAGGATATGTTACAACTAACCCAGACTATGGGGTTAGTTGTAACATTTCACTCTTTGTGTTTGAGACCATACCATGCAATGAGTAACTGTGCTGCAGAGAAAATACTGTACTATTTAATAGCAGAGACATGTAAATACTTTGCATTACATTTTAAATCCACTACCTTAAAAGAGCTCCAAGCTACAGACAGAAATGTCAAAAATGTTACAACAATCCCCGGTCTCCCCTAAACTCCAACTTTTAAAAGTTTGGATTAAAAGCAATTACAAAGTTTCTTCCAGTTTTTGCGTCCATGTTGTACTCTATAAACTAGGAGTATTGTTTTGTCGCTAGTCAAAACGTCTGGGTTAATTGCAGTGAAAAGCATGTAACAAATCTCCAGGGGCTCCCAACAGGTGACTGTTGGAGGCCCCTGTAGTGTGCCAGCATGGAGTAGGCAAATAAAAGAATAACATAAAGTATTTCTGACAGATTGAACAAAATTTACCAGGCCACATTTGAACACCAGGTAGTGCTTTTTCTATTGTCGAAGCCACAGACTACAAACTATAAGTCCCTGCTAGTGTGTTATGGCGATAACTGCGGGAGCTATCCAGGGTACTTAGGATTTCATTATCATTATAAGCACCAGAGATTTAAATGATTCTTTCGGGAGCTGAGTTTATTGAACACTGGCAGCATGTGGGTGGAAGTCGTGGGCAAGAGAAGTGTGCCCGTTCTTTAACAACTGCATATAATTAGTAGATATCAGAGAGAAGGATGTATATTTTTTGTCGCATAAACTCTTCCTAATCTGAGACTGAATCTGTGAGGCTTCATTTATTCCTTTAAGCCCACACTACTGTGGCGACTCATTCTCCATCTAGAACTTATCTTCTGAGAGTGGAGGCATTATCAGGATATGCATCTATGTAACTGTACTGTACTTAAGTCTACTTTGTATAGTGCTTGAAGATGTTGGCAGGTGGAAATGGGCTCAGTTTGAACTGCGGGGAACCACCACTTTGCGGGGGTTTCCGTTTGCATGCCAAAAAAGTGATGTCTAATGTTTCCTTTTGCTGGTACACAAGCTGTAGTAAACAAGATTGACGAAGGTGTGCAAGATATGACTTGTTTTTAAGTATCTTTATGACGTCGTCGTACCCACTCAGTGTTCTACATTATAATCAGATTAGCCACTTAAAAGATTTTTGCAGAACAGACTGTGTTACATCCCCACGATGAAGGTCTAGGGGTGTGTGTGGGGACTGGTAACAAATGGGTCCAGAACAGAATGAAAGGAGAACAGACAGAGGTGTTTAGTAAATAAAATAGTTTTTATTATAGATAAACTTAACATAAAGAGCCAGCAACGCCGTTTTACCAATAACACTAGAAAAAGAAAAAGGTTGCAACAACAAAGAACACAACAACCAAACAAAAAGCTCCACACCACGAGGAGGCACTTCCAGGGGCCCACAAGCTCACCCTGTCACTAGCAGCAGCTAGCTTTACTGCTGCCGAGGCCCACAAGCCCACACTACTCATATGTAGCAGCTACACTGCACACTTCTTCCACAACTCCACACCACAGGCAGGACAATCACACACCTAGAACACAAAGCGGAGACACCAGAGAAAACCACCCTCCTACATACAGTTCATCCCCAGCTTATATGACCTCAGAGAGGCCATTGCTGACTGGGCCCAGATGGTAAATGAGGCCAATGAGCAGCAGCTGTGTCCTGGGGAGAGGAGCAAGAGAGGAAGAGAAGGAGAGAAAACACCATAACCACACAAGGGCAGTTTCAGGAGGCCCAGCTAGGGCCGTAACAGACTGTGTTGTGTTTGTTGCTGTTTCTGCTGCCCTCTGAGACTGATCTTGAAAAAGACATTTTTAATGTAAACGAGACTTGCTCAAAAGTGCAGCTTCTATACCTTATGACAGGAATGTTCTTTCTGCTTGAAGAGGACTTTATATCATAAGTGTTTGACCAATTAAATGCCAACAAGAAATTTACAACAGCTTAAATACAGGAAGCCACTTTTTGGCATACTTTAGGTTTAAACACAATGAGTACCAACTAAAAAAGTGCTGCAGAATGCTAAAAAGTTCAGGCGAAGTTAATATAAATGATAATAAATAAAAAAATTTCAGAAATATTATGAACAAACATAGCTGAGTATTGTGAAATGTTAAGTTGGCCTTTTGAACAAAGGAGATAAAATATTTTATTTATGGATCACCGAGATGAAAGGTTATGGCAGCAAGCCCCAAACAGCAAAAGCTACAAATTTGACCAAAAGCTAAGGATCCATTTCTATTTTTTTTTAACACAAAATATAAAATTATTCTTGTGATTAGGCCTATCTTATCGATTCCACAAAGTAAGTAAGTAAGTTCAAAAACGTCACTTAACCCATGTCAGAGCCACCAAGCCTCCAGAGATCAGAAAGTTTGAGCAGCATCGTTTGTTGGACCTATAAATATAATGAGTGCTCGACTTCTTGTGGAGCTCCAGGATGCTCTACAACGCCACGGTCATCCTGTCAGTGGATTTCAACAGTCCGGAAGACTTCCTCATCTTCACCTTCCACATTGTTTTCGCCACGTGTGCCGTGCTTGTAGCCGGCTCGGTGATCATCGGGATCACCTCCACTCCATATCTTCGAGCCCAGAACCGCTTCGTGTTCATGCTGAACACGAGCATCAGCGACACTCTGACCGGCTTCTCCGTCTACTATCTGGGGCTCTTTGACGTCCAAGAGGGCTATCCCTCGAGGAATGGGACATACTACATTTTGCCATCTTTTTTAGGTGTCAATGTGTTAACCTTCCTCTTTGCTCAGTTTGACCGCTACTTTGCCGTTTGCCATCCGTTCTTTTACAGTCGCTACATAACGAGATCCGTTGTCATTGTAATCTGTGCTTTCTGCTGGATTTACACATACTTTATTCTCACTGTGCAGAACTTGGTGCCCATCTCAAAGGCGGCTCAAATAAACGCGTTTGGTGTGATGACTCTACAGGTTATAGTGCTCGTTAAAGTGCTCATGACAATTAAACTGTACATCATAGCCAGGAGTCACGTTGTGAGAGAGGCGCCTAGTGCCGAGCGAGACAACAAGAAGGAATCACTGCGCATCATTGTGTTTGTGGTTATCTGCTTCTTGGCGCTGTGGTGTCCCTCGTTTGTCAATATCATTGTGAGGCAGTTGACTAGAGAAGGTCTCAGGTTTAGGAATGAAGCCACTAACGTGTTCGCCACGATGGCACGCTTAAACGCGCTGGTAACCCCTGCGGTGTACATCTGGGGCAGCCCTGCGCTTCGGAGGGCCGTGTGGAGAACGGTGTGGTGGATGTTCTGTCCCAGGCGCAGTGCAAGGTAAGACGCGGTCCAAGTGTTACGTAGAATTACCGTATTATGTCAAACAATATGCTGCTTGTGAATAAAAAGACATTTTATCCCTTATCTCCCCTTCTTCGCACCGGCACCCTACCTCTCTCCCGCTTTCTCCCCCCTCTCTCTCTTGCAGGATTGACTTTAACTCTGATGGGATGACAAGCAAAATAAGGCAGCCAACATCAGCATCATCATAAGTTATAATAAGGATAAAATACTAAGAGCCCATCTGATGGGAAACATGTTGCGGTCACTTTTGAGTTTATGCGTTTTCTCAGTCTCAGTGTTTTGATTTTTCAGACAAAACATAACGAAGCTGGGTTCCTGTTCTCTTGTTCTGATTCAACTATGTCATAAAAATGAAACTGCTGTGATTCAACTAGATATCCTAAACTAGACAGACTGCCACAGAGCAGTCTATCAAGTTTAGGATAAAGCGTTTAATTTCTATATTTAAAATCTTTGTATTATTTGTTTGTTTGTTTTTACTTATTACTCGCAGTACGCACATTTATCTTTTTATTGACCGGCATTTGGGATCAGACTGCAAAGGTCTTTGGTCAGTTGTAGGCTACACATCGAATAAACCTTGTCTTGTATCTACAGCCAAAAAGATGGACTCCACTAAAACCTCTGTAGCAAAAAAATAACTTTCACAATCTAATCGTTTAAACTCGAGGCTATAACAGCAGAAAATGTACAACAAGATCCGAATAATCTTTAGGTTTAGTTCATTGATATTTGGATGGAATTCAGCATTTCCGACTGGATCCAGCTTCCTGTTCACTGGTGCAGCACATTCAGCACCACGTTCAGCGTCTTGGCGCTGACACCCGTAGGTTCAGCACCAAGGATAGCCCCATAGCCTAGTTTTGTTTTTAAGTCATGGCAGTGATCCCGATGCTAAACTTTAACTATATTTAGACACAATAAATTAATATTACAAACGTATATTTCGTGGTCAGTTGACCACGAAAGGAAAGGGAAGTCTTTATCACATATGACAATAAGTTTCATCGGACACGTTTTCGTGGTTGTTTTTTTATCAACACATGACAACTTAAATGTGTCAACGCTGGCGGACTGAGAGAAATAGAGTGAAAAAGATTGAATTATTTTATTGTATTGTTTTAAAAATGATAAATATAATGTTCGCATTAAACATCTCAAAAACTGAATTTTAAGTTGTGCACTTTAAATGTGCACTCAATATGAACTTGTAAAAAATAACTGCAGTTTGTACAGTTTGGATACACGATATTTTAAGTATCTGTGTCCTGCTATTTTCACTTTAATATTATAACATTTATTCCTAGATAATCCTTAAATGCTTGTTAATATCGAAGTGGCACAACGTTCGTGGTGAATATGTTTTTCATTAGTGTAAATGAAAAAAAAACTGTGATATAGATACAGTTATGGAAGCAACTGGGTTGACTCAGCTCACTTAAACATACAATAAAGCTTTCTTTACATACAGTAGCAGTAATCTTCTCAGGAATAAATAGCAACGGTAAGTTTGTCAGTAAAACTGATACAGTTTATTATATGATAGCGGACATTTTGGAGTCGTTTTCGTTTGTTTATTGATGTTCTTTAAAGAGTATTGAAGGGACACTTGTCCCATCTGTCAGGCTTTCTGAATAATACGATAATAATAAGAAGAATTCAATTCATTGACATTTTGTCTTTTTGAATTTCCGCTAGGAGACCTCAGGAAAAGTGTATAGCACCAAATAGCTGTGGATAGTTCAAATTTACCAAGCCCCTCTCATTCATATGCATTTACCAAGTGATTTACTTTACAATATATGAACTGACTTTACTGACTTGATTCTTGATTCTTGACTGTTAGTCTGTAGATGTCCACAAGAGGATGATGTATTGCTGGATTTTTCTATATTTTACTGATTATTTCTGTAACACAAAATGTTTAAAAAAATGTAAACACTTTGCAAGCCAATATTTATGACTTCTTAAAAGCCAAACGAGTGGCATGAATGTCCAATATAAATAAATGATTCACATATTTCTCTGTCCCGTGCTTGCGTTAGAATGTATTTGCATATCTTGGCGACCTTATAGTTCCCTTTTTCTTCCTTTTTCTGATCAATTTTCTTGTGTGCCAACTACTGCTGAGAAATGACCGACTATATGCGTTTTTAAAAATTCAAAGTCTCCTAAATCCATGCTTTCTGTCAACTGTTTTGTCAAAAAACAAATAGCAAAATGCAGTTTATAAAGGGACGTATGTTGGGTGTAATTGAAAAAACTGAACAAGATACGATGTTTGTCGTGTCAGTTAAAATAAACAAATATGATTTAACAGGATTGAAACGTGAGATTAAGCCATGCCTCCTGGGAGATACAGTTTGGCTTTAGCGCAGTGTCTTATTGAGCAGCTCTATAAAAATGTTGTTGTCGGTATGCGTCTCTGACACAATGCTGCTCACCAACATCACTGATTCTCTGACTGCAGGAGTGCCTCTGTCGGTAGACTTCAGCCATCCTGTGGATTATCTCATTTTCATTTTTCAGATTTTATTTGCCACAACTGTTGTTTTCGTAGCAGGACCTATAGTCATTACCATTTTTGCCACCAAAGAGCTCCGCCGACAGAACAGGTTTATTTTCATGCTGAACACCAGCATCTGTGACACGCTCATCGGGTTTTCAGTGTACTATGTCGGTTTGTTTGATGTTCAAGAGGGATATCCATCCAGAAATGGAACTTATAACATGTTAAACTATCTCCTTGGGGTAAATTTAATAACATTTTTGTTCGCGCAATTTGACCGCTATATTGCCGTTTGTCATCCTTTCACTTACTCTCGCTTCATTACGAGGGGCGTGGTGATTTCTGCAAACATCTATTGCTGGCTTTATGTCTATTCTCAGGCGGTTATTTCGATTTTCTTGCCCTTTTCCAAAGCAACACAGCTGTACGTGTTTGGTACCCTAACCTTTCAAATCATAGTGTTCACCAAAGTGGTCATGACTATTAAACTGTATGTTGTTGCCAGGTACCAGCTGGAAAGAGACCCCCCTAGTGCAGAGAAAGAAAGCACCAAGGAATCATTAAGAATAATCGTTTTTGTTGTCATAACCTTCTTATTGTTGTGGTGTCCCTCCTTCATTAACATCGTCCTCAGACTGGTTGTAGGGAGAGGGCTGATATTTAGGAATGATGCTACTAATCTTTTCGCCATCATGGCTCGATTTAATGCCTTGTGCACGCCGGCCGTGTACCTGTGGGGGAGTCCCTCTTTAAGGAAAGCCACGCTGAGGACGGTGTGGAGCAGACTGTGCCCAAAATGCAATAGCAGAAAAATCTTGTTTCAATGAAACAAGTAAAAATACACCTCATCTCATTCATAATGCTTGAGCCAGCCTATTGAATAAAAACAAAATGTTTAAATAAATCGCCACTATTTTTTTTAAATTTTCATTAAGGTTAAAGAATCTATTTTTATGAAGGTCAAATTTTTTTTACTGTAGCGTTTCTTATTTTGCTCAGGTGACACAGTTGACTGAGATGCGAATATTCACATTTTCTTCGTTTATGATCAACTTTCTGTGTTTTCTAACATGTTTCTGTATTTAATACCTTCTCATTATAAACAGTCTTAGAAATTTTGAAATGTATAAACTCTGATTATTTTTGTCTTCTCATTGGAAGCACGGGGACTCCATACCAGTCGTCTGAAATAAATAATTACACTAATGTGAGCTTTTTTTCTGCAGCGGGGTTTGTCTCGTTTGTTTCGAATCCTTAGCTTAGTTTGTTTGGTCAACTCTTGGGCTCCGAGTAGCTACTGCATGAATGAATAATGAAAGGCAATACTGTGATGACTGTCGCCATTTCTTCCCTTCTCTTTCTTTCAGCATTAGATCTGAACTGAAATAAACATGTGAGTCTTTCATGCTGCGGGTGTAGAAACGACATAATATGCAGAGCGGGTAGATTAAATTGTTCATATCATGTTCAAGTGAAGTAAGTCAATAATATAGCAATGTTAAATATAATGTTAAGTAATATGAAGACAACATGTATTTTAGTGACGTATCTAAGTGATTATTTTACTGGGGTAAAAGCTATTGAATAGTGTTGAAAAAATGACAAAATTGCGAAGGATTAAAATATTCCAAGAGCTCAACTTTCTTCATCTAAACATGTTTCAATCACGTTTTATCAGCACAAAATGCACAGGTTTATTGTGTGTTGATTTAACTCAGTTGTTTAAGTTTCTGCCAAATCAAAATATTTGTGTGCAACCAATGTCCACTATTGAATCAAGTAAATCTAACATGGCCTTTTTTTCAGTGTAGTTGTAGTGACGATTCCATTGTCCAAATAAACATCCAACAACCTAAAATCAACAAGCCACTGCTGTGCTGTGTTAATATTTTTTACTCAGGAAAAAGAAGTCCAATGTCCAAAGCTTGAAGGTTGCGTTGCACGGTTCATTTACCCAGTTTGGCTAAACAAAAGATCATTTTTTGTTGTTTCCTGGTGCTTCTCCTGCTCTGGTAAAAAAAACAAAAAAAAAAAAACATAGGCCCACCCCAGTGCATGCTGGTCCTATACCAGTCCCTTTACTTATAGGGCTTTGGAGCGTGATGTCACGGGGGTGGGCGTGGAAAGGATTTTGGCCCGATCCGCCATTTTGGGGGTCTAGCGCAAGTGAAAAGGGAGCGAAGGCACACACAACAGCCATGGTTCGTATTTGCTGTGTGGTCGGCTGCAATGTTCGATCGCACGACCAGCAAGAAAATAAGCTTGAAAAGGGTTTATCTTTTCATTCTTTCCCAACCTGGAAGCAACATGAGGCAGCTCGTGTATCGATGTTAGCAAACGAAGGCGTCCAGCCTGGATAGCAGCTGTGAGACAAGCTCCAGTTCTCTTCCATCTCCAAATATCTGTTGGTGCTCCAGACAGTTTCATTCCGGTAAGTTCTAAATATGTTCATATCACTCTTTATAGCCTATTAGTTTCATTTTCAATGCACTCTGAGCTCATAGCAAATTAGAACAAACATCCTACTGAGTGATTTTGCAGAACTACCGTCTATTTATAGAGTTGCTAATTATTTGGCATTATTGCAGCAAATCAGCCTATGAAATGGATGAAACATCGTGACTGGGTCCCAGCGCTACACGAGGGACCTGCTTCAAACAAACCACCATGCCAATCAGATTACTTCTTCCATGTGAGGGTGAAGAGGTGACCCTCCTGGATAAGATGGTGAAGGTTTGCTGCGTTTGGTGAACAGTGTGATAATAAAACCAGAGAAGAATGAAACCTGCTCCTGTTAAATGTTCTTAAGTCTTGTGCTGTTATTTTTTTCAAAAGATACAGTAAATAAAGTAATGTTAGTAGTGGGTGATATCATGTAAACACTCATGATTTTGTGTAAACATTTTGTCATTTGTAAACTATAAATGTCATGGATTCTACACTGTTACTGATGTGATGCTCTATAAGGTGGTTTTAATAAAATAAAATAAAAAGAGGCAAAAATTAGTTTGTTTCTTTATTCAACTTTTGAACAGTGGGACTCAGTCAGTACATATTCAGTAAATGCAAATTATTTACACGGCAGTGCACTACAGGCATACATCTAGACTCCTCCACAGTAGCAGGTGGGATTTTCCTTTTTTGAGGACGGCTTCTTTTACCTGTCACTACGGATGGTCTGTTTATGTTTTGATCAAGAGCCTTTTTTTGGGCAGCTGAAGAGGAGAAGTCTATCTTATGGCCAACCTCTGGCTGTATCTTGGTCACATTACCCAGCAAAACCCAGTAAGCAGGTTCATCTGTAACAGTCCTTGTGCCACGATCAAGACCGTTGCTTCTACAACAGAAGAGCAGCGACATGGCTGCAGTTCTCTGCGACTCCGGCCATACAGCTGCAGTGGGCGACTTCAACCTTCCCTGTGATGCTCACAGTGACCCGTGGCTGCAATGCTGGTTCATTCAGTCTTTGAGAGTGCAGCACCTGAAACACACACAGACAAAGTTCATTTAAAGACAAGAACTAATGAGCCATGGCCGACATAAATGTGTTTTATCTACTTTATCATAAATGTAACAAAGTGTTTAGAAAGTTAGCACATACATGTGATTTTTCATTTCTTTATGTGTCCATCGCTGCATGTTATAGTGTAAATCTGTCTGTTCTCTGTCAGAAACCTGCCTGCAGAGAATGAACCTAAAGTATGTAATGCAAGGATGTCATCACTTTAGAGATGGGGAAAGCATAAAGTGACAATTATGAATCACTTAATATGATAAGGAGATTCTGCAGGTCATTAATCAATGTATAAAACTAAAATAAAATGTATTTTTAGTGACACAGGATACAAACATGGAAGCAAGATGTATAATTAGGATTATTTATAATAAATATGAATAAATTAGTGCAATTTCTTTAACCATAAAGAATAACTAAATCCTTCAGGACAATGTCACATCAATGCACTGAACTCACTGTTATCCCTCTAACAGCCTCCACATGTTCTCACTGTAATTTCCCCTCATGAATGAATTTATGCTGCACTAATGTGAATGTTTGCAGGGAAATCAAACGCATTTCACACGCAGTACTCGAGCTGACTTACCTTTGTTTGAATAACGACTTGTACGCGCTGACTCCACAGACAAGGTACGAAAATATGTCAGGCTACGTCAGTAGCGCTAGGTGTTCGGGGTTTCTACTCCACGGCTGTATTTCATACGGGTCCACATTTCCAATGCACGCTATTTTCTGCAAGTACCGCTGCTTCGCCTCTGGACGCAATCGGTCTCTATACAGTTCACTCTCTTTTGAGCTGCTTTTAAGCATCTTTCTTGTAGTCGTCGTTCCAACACAGTGTGTTTTTTTGATTCGTAGACCCCGAAAATGGCGCTGCGCTCCCACAATGCATTGCGGCGTGACGTCAACTCCAAAGCCCTATATAAAATGGCCCAACAGTTCTTCCTGACTTAACAAGGTAAACAACAAAACAAAAAATGAAGCACGTATTAAACTACAAAAAACCTCTAACCCCAAAATATAAGTAAACCAACAACAAACTTTAACAAATTTGAAAATAGCAAAAATAAAAGTAGCTCCAACGCTAGTAATAAAGTTTACATTAAATTCTGGGCTGACAAAGAAGGTGCAGGGTTGCAAAATGAAAAACATAAAACCTTTTGTTTTTAAAAACTTCCCTTCATTTGATCCCAGCGAAACAAATACTCAAGCATATTAAATGCAAAAGAGAAAAGAAAAAGATGAAAACGACAAAGCGAAAAATCTGAAATGAGCGACGCTTTCTGACTTTGCTGCAGCTGATGCTATAAGTGCATATCCCGTCAGTGCTAGTGGCAGCTGGCCCACAGTCACACACGAAAGGACGAAGTAGCCGCCATGATGTCACCGGTAGTGAAGTCCTATTTTTATAACATAACTGTAAAATCAGACTGCAGGCCAGTTCATTAACAACTTGTGACTGACAAGTCATACGCCCTGATTAATCCTGACTCAAGTTTACGAAATTAACTTCATGTCGTCATTATAACCTGAGTTTAAGTATTTTCGAAATAAAAGCATGAGGCAAGATGTTCTCTTTAACTACTGGATAAAGTCTATTTGCAATCTGGAGATCTGCCCCTGGTGGCGATTTAGAGGAATACATGTTTCAATACTTAGATGAATTAAACAAGAAACGGAGTGAATCTAGAGGCCACAGAGAGAGAACTTCTACTCTTATTCCAGCGTGCAGTGTAATATTTTTAATAAATACACATATAATTTTGAAGTAGACTGCAATAGGTCAAGGCCACAGTCAATATAAAACAGCAGCTAAAGGTTAAGTCATGGTATTGCATTTACATTTATATGCAAAAGTCTGACTACAAAAACGGAAGGATGTCCAGGCATGCAAAAAGCTGTGGGTTATTGTTACCAGAGGTTTATACTGAAACCAGCGTGAGACCTTACCTCACCCTCTCATGCGATCTATTACGGGAGATGTGAGTGGGGGGTGAGGTGCCTGAGAAAAGATCTCAAGGCTGCATTTTAAGTGGGTCACTTTAGATTAGATCTATAGCCTGCGGTGTGCTGGTGTGTAAAAGCACAATATCAAAGAGCCAGTCAGGGCCAACGTAGGCTGCTTTGACTTTTATTCAGGTTCAGACGAATTTGCATCTACACATACCTACAGTGTGGATTTAAGGAGATAATTTAAAGGTCTCTTATATGGGATTTATACTATGCTCAACAACCATAACAGCGGCGTAATGCTTCCCCCTCTTAAACAGATGATGGAGGTCACAAAATGCTCACTGATAAAATTCTGTTACGTTATACGGATTATGAATGCAGGGAGTTGTCCACTATAGCTGGACACACATTCCAAATGCCCATCACTGCACTTAGGCTCATTAAGGAAACCTGCATACATTATCAATTACTTTATCTGCTTGTTTTTTTTTACAACAGTTCCATTAGGTTGAGGACCAAAACTCGCCAAATCGCTATAAAACCATTATATTCTTCTGATAAATAATTATTATAATCATCTGATAAATGGTTTAGCTATATAGGGGCCAAAAAAAAAAAAAAAACAAAACACACGAGTAGAGTTCCTTTGTCATCTCATGAGATTAATCCTGTGACTTCATTGCGCACATAAGAGTGTTCTCAAAAGCCACTTGCGCATAAACAATGCGCCTCTCTAACATGACAGAATCTTTGGGCAGGGCTGTGCCTCTGTCGGTGGACTTCAGTAAACCCGAAGATTATTTCATCTTCATTTTCCAGATTTTATTTGCCACAACCACTGTTATGACAGCTGGAACAGTAGTCATCGGCATCTTGTCCACCAGAGCTCTGCGCATTCAAAACAGATTTATTTTCATGTTAAACACTATTGCTGACACGCTTATCGGGTTTTTAGTGTATTATCTCGGTCTGTTCGATGTCGATTTGTCTAGAAACGGAACCTACTCTGTTTTATCTTCCCTTTTAGGCGTTAATGTATTAACGTTTATGTTCGCGCAATTTGACCGCTATTTTGCTGTGTGCCACCCATTTATCTACAGCCGCTTCGTAACGAGACAATGTGTGATATGCATTAATGTTTACAGCTGGGTTTACACTTATGGCCACTTGATCATCAGGAATATGCTACCCCTTTATCAAGCTATACAAATGTATTTAGTCACCATTCTCATGTTTCAAATCATAGTGCTTGTCAAAGTGGCCATGACATTGAAATTGTATCTCATTGCTCATTGCTTGAAAGAGATCCTCCCAGCGCCGAGAAAGAAAGCAAGAAGGAATCTTTGAGAATAATCATTTTTGTTGTCATAAGCTTCTTGGTGTTGTGGTCTCCAGCTTTTGTGAATATTACAATTAAATTAATGACAGGAGGTGGTTTGAATTTTAGAAATGAGGGCACCAATTTGTTCGCCATCATGGCTCGTTTCAATGCCTTGTTCTCACCATCTGTGTACATCTGGGGGAGTCCGGCTCTGAGAGAAGCCGCGATAAAGACTGTGTGGGGGAAAGTGTGCCCTAAATGCAGCAGGAGGTAACTGACACAATGCGCAGCTAATTTATCATTTTACCTCTGTTGTTTTTTTAATCCAGATGATGCAGTCAATACTCATTTCAATTCTCTTTCCTTCAGAGTCGCCTCTTTTCCTGTGAAGTCGTGTGTCAACAGGTGTAGTCCTGCCGGGACCCACTGATGCGACTTTCTGACACTTCTTTTTTTCTCTCCAAATGGAGGAAATAAAATATGCACATTTAGCTTAATCGCTTGAATTTCTTTTGACACTTTAATAGTATTGAATGCAATAGCATTAATAAATACAAACTTTTTTCTACAGTTGTTATCGTAATATTAAGGGTCTGATTTAGCAAAGGTCTGCGCCAGCCCCAAACCCTCTTTTGGCATCAAGTAAGCTCCTGTTGGGGTTTAAGAAGAGGAATGGGGTCCGTTTTGAGTTTAGAGTCGCCCTGTGATAGCTGGAATAGGCTGTCAGCCCCCCCGGGTTGTACAAAAAAAATAAAAAAATACGCAAATGACGCAGTTAGGAATAACCTTAATACACAGACGGTAACAAATGTATGTGTTCATCTGCACACTTTGAGGTCAACTAAAACTTCAGCTTTAACTCTGTACATACTTTTAAAAACTGTAACATTTAGAAACAAAAAACAGTTCAAACGTGTATGTTCAGGCGATACGTGCGACCGATATGCTGCGTTAACCAAATAGCGGCAGATTTAACAAAGACAACGTTGACTGAAAGGAAAAAGGGGATTTTGTTGTCCTTTTTTTTTTTTTGAGGGAAACGTAAAAGAAACTTTATTTGGTCGACAAATAAAATAAAAAAAAGTACCTTCCACATCAAATGTGAGAAGATTTTAGAGAAAAATTCTGGCCAAACCGAGTTCCAGAATCTCAATCAAGTTGTTCTAGTGGCACATTTATAGTGTCACTAGAATAATAGTATAAATAACTAGCACAGCAGTCTATGGTCTACACTGAAGGTATATACTACTCCTTTATCAAGCTATACAAATGCACATGAAACACTATGCCGCTCATTTATTAGTGTGCCTTAAAAAATACTGATGCGGTCAATGCTTATTTAAATGGTCTACTATACAGTCTGCTCTTTTCCTGTAAAGGTGAGTACCATTAAGTAATACATGTAACAAGGCCAGCAAGGACTCCACTCAGGGTGAACGGTCTTGGCGGTGGCTGCACAAGTGAAAATGAACAGGAACATATCAATCATCGGATATACGAACTTTGGGAGGAGAGGATTTCAATTAATCATGGGTCGAACAGTTTGATGCCAAATTTAACACTGGAAAAAGAAAACAGCATGATCTATTTTTTCCGTTGTGGGATTTATGATAGCCAAAGTATTCATTTATTTGAAATAAGACGGGGCGATGTTATCAGAGTGCGTAACTGTGACGCGTGAATGAATCACAGCTGAGTCCAATGCCAAAACCTTTGGCTGAACCGAACTGAAGGAAACGTGAGGAACGAGGGGAATCCTGGCACAAGCCTTCTTGTTTTACATGTAGGCAAGTTGCTGTTTACAGTGAGCCGAGTAGTCTGCAGCGTTTACAGTCTATACAGAGATCAGCGCATAATCGGTAAACGTCTCTGCCTGTATTTACTGAGCAGTGTGCGCACACGCAGGGACACAATCGCTACCATTTCATATACCATTGATACCATACGTCAAGAAAAATGCAGGTAGGGCCTCGTTAGTAATTTAAATTAATGTATGAATGTCTCAACATGTAACACTGACTTTCCTAAGTGCCTACAGTTTCAAACACCCTGCAAAAATAGCACTGCTGATATTTATGCATTTCTTCATAAACACAGCCTGATCTGACGGATTTAAAAAAAATATTATTTCCATCACCTATTTATAGTAAAGGTCAGGTGTTACACAATTTCTGCTTCATATGGCTGGGATCGTTTATAATACAGCAGCTCTCCTTCAGATAAATGCGCTCGATCTGAGTCACAGTCCATCAGGACTTCACAAAGCCCCCAGCAACTTCTAATAGAGTAGTTTTTGGTAGAATGCTGACTATTATTGAAATGAACCAACTGCGTCTTTGTTTCTAAACTAGCACATTGTTAGTACACCAGCCGCAAAACTGACGCCAGCGTATCCCATTTAATAAATATGGGCCGTCAGTGGCTGATGGAGTGGCGCCTGTGCAGATTCTTTGCGGCCTGTAAACTCATCAGGGCAGGCCAAAACAGGCCTTGGGCCAATCATTAGTGTCAGTCTGAGTCATTATGTGTTCATACATCCAGTCCAATTACGCAGACTTTTTTTTCCACATGGGTGTCAATTGCACAGCTTACACATCCTTACCATCATCTCTGGTTTGACAAAATATCCTTTTCCCCCCTGAGTGCTGAATTTTGGTGCTGATTTTTATTTTTGTCACCATGGCCACTGCCACTTTAGTTGTATGTGGTATTCTGATTTCATTAGATACACAACAATGAAGTATTATTTCTTCACTAACCTGGAGTGCTGCTTTGCTCCATTGTCCAAAGCACTAACTATTTGCTGAACTAGAGCATCTTTACTTTAAGCTGACCAGGCAAAACTTTTCATCCCAAATTAGTGTTGGTATTTATCTTCTGGCCAACAAATAAAGTCTTTACAACCTTAAACATACAACTTTATTTACAAAGACTATTCAAATCAGGACATTCTTAAAAATAAAATACAGGATAATGTAGTGGCAATTATTTTCACTAGGGTGAACTCTGACATGGTGTTTCCAGAGCAGTCAAAGCTCTCTTTAGAGCTTTACAATAGCTGCCTTCCAGTTAACTTTGTGCAGATTAACATGTCTTTGCAATATCATCACAATGTCTATTATTATTTTCAGCAAGGCTATTCGTGGCATCTCATGCTTTTAATTTTCATCAGTCCTGTTTACCGAAACTACAAACAAATGTGTCAGTGAACTAACTAAAATGCACAGACAAAAGGCACTAAAATATCAAACAAGTCAATTTTTCTTTTTTTAAATTGAAGTTTCTACTTATCCATAATGAGAAAATTTTTTTTCCATTCACACAAGAGAACCACACTGTTACAAGCTGATGCACATAAACAGGAATGTAATGGCCTGGTTTTTCCCCCCTGCAGTTTCGACTATTTGATAAAACAGAAGGAAGGTCGTTTCTGTTTCTCAACATTTTTTCACAGTTTCGTAACCAAAACGACATACAAAGCATCTGAACACAAGTTCCTGGAGACTGTTTTCCTGGACACACAAGTTTAGCTAAGCACTAAGAATGAGCATGCAGGTTTAGTTTTTTATTTGATGATTTGTTCCAGGTTCAGTGGCTAAACAAGTTTCTCCCATACTCTACAGGCTCTGAGTGCAATCATTCTATATGTTAGATTTAGTGACTTAGCGCAGGTGCACGTGCCAACCATAATCAGAAATGTCCTTGTGAGGCTTCAGATTTAGTTGCAATTTACATGTTGTGCACCAATGACAGAAACTGTTTATTGGATGAATTTGTGAGTGAGTCATTTCTACCAAAGAGTCCAAGGAGGCTGCTTGAATGGAAACGAGGCCAAAGCAGAAACATTGACAGGAATTGAAATGACAGCCCAAGGCAGTGCTTGTCTCTGAAGAGATCTTCTGATCATCATCCTAAAAATACAGAAAGACGAAATGGTGTCCCTGCTTTTCATAGGATAATTGCTCGAATGCAACAGAATTTATATGTGTGTGTGTGTGTGTCTGCATCTCTCACCCATCCCGTCCTAACAAGAAAAGAGCAGGTATGCTTGGTTTGGCAGTGCTTCCATCAGTGACCATGTCAAGGTACTGACTGTCGTTGTCCTCTGCGTTATCAGCAATAAGAACTGCTTTTCCTCCTGCTTCCTCTACATTTCGGGCTTTTTGTACAAAGGAGCAACCTCTGAAGTTTATAAAAAAAAAAAAAAAAAAAAAAGCATAACCAGTTTAAGATGTGCTGTCAAAGCTTGTTATAGCACTATGTTATAGCAAAAACTTTCGAAGTGGACAAATCTACAAATTGGCAAACAATTTGCTAAAAAACAGGATTGCACTGGCAAGCTCAGCAATGCCAAAATGCCTGAAAGAATGCAAAAGAAAACTAAAGTAAATTATCACAGATTATTTTATTGGTTAAGAATAAACCCTTCACAACATCTATCCAAGAACAACACCACTCATTGTCAAGGTCTAATCTAATTAACAGAAACATTCATGAACCAAAATACAGAAAGTGTACAACAAGCTGCTAACCACTGGTTAAGAACAAGGAGGCCAGATTAAACTAGTTGACTGATAAAAATGCCTTGATCTGATTTAAAATCTACTGCACTAATGTAGGGAGGAAAGTAGGGCTGTTCGATATAACGATATATATCGGATGACGATATAAAAACGTCTATCGTTTCATTTTACGCTATCGTTTGTTTCGTGGTGTCGCAAAATAAACTGTTTACGGCAATATTTTTTCATCGTTTTGATGGTCACTGTAGTGGCTATATTAATTTCTTAAAGTTCTCTCTTTCTCTTATATTTTATATAACCACACTATGGAGGGACAAGCGCCTGTTTTTATGCGTTGTGGTTAGCAACAACAAGGGTAACAGCATCGCTTGTCCGTTTGTTTATGTTCCACATAAACCTTTCACAATAAAGTTCAAGATCCTGTTGAGACTTTTTCAAAATAAACTGAATCACGTGAAAGAGCAGATAATTTACGGATGTGAATTAAAAAAGAGCCGCCAGGTGCTAAAAAAAATAAACCTTATACTCAAACGTTAGAACAGGCTTTTCCCCGCAGCACGCCGTGTAATAAATACTCACAAAGAAAACGGTGGCCTTTACAAAGGTTAAAAAACTCGACTCCAGCTACATGACGCGCAGCTGGAAACACTTCCCGCAAGACGAGCTGCCCGAGATTCACAGAATTTACAGAAAATGTTACATTTTTGTGATTTATATCGTTATCAGACGATAGAATTCTTATATTGGGATATGAGATTTTGGTCATATCGCACAGCCCTAGAGGCAAGATTACAAATAATGTCTTACTGTCCAAAAACCTATGGACCTAACCTAAGTAGAAGTGACAACAGTTCTTGA
The DNA here is from genome assembly GCF_057382275.1 of Copadichromis virginalis. Taxonomy (NCBI): domain Eukaryota; kingdom Metazoa; phylum Chordata; class Actinopteri; order Cichliformes; family Cichlidae; genus Copadichromis; species Copadichromis virginalis. The sequence goes on from NC_140629.1 coordinate 30,118,747, forward strand.
AATACTATCCTGAAGTTAAGCAGTGGCTATGCTTTCTTTGAAACTCTGCTGACTGTATCATTGTTGGTAATTATGGGTAAATAGCTTTTAGGCACTGTTTTGACCAAAGATTCAACATGATAGAACCAGAATAACAGCTCACTGAAGTTTCACTTGGTATCATGGACTCGATTACAAGACTATGGAGTTTGAAAGTCAATGTCCCGTGTTTGCCAAGAACTCTCCAGCTATGTATGAATCACTTTGCGATTGCGCAATCATGACTTTTAACTGTGTCAGCATATTAAAAATTTAAAAAATGCTTTCAGTTATGTTCTTTAAGTAAGAAATAGGAGTTCAACAACAGGGCAGGGCTGTCCACTACTCAATGTGAAATTATCAGTCTCAGAAAAGTTACAAAAGGGGTCCCCCCCATAAATGACAAACCCTCACATGAACAGATGAAAACACTGAGAATAATCTTTAATTTATCCTTTATTTGCGCCTCTCTGTGGATTTCTCTGCCTGTTACTGTTACTGTTATTCTTGTGTCTTTTAAGTGCTGTACTGCCAGAGGTTGAAAGGGATTTTTGAGTATTTTCTCACAAGTAATTGTTGCATTTGGCTCCACTATATAATGCAACAGGGCTCGCAAAATCGCTAGCCCGACGTCCCGGGGCTAGCGATTTTTCCAGTCGGGCTACCAAAAATCTATCTCTGCCCTGCCCGTCGGGCTATCGTAGGAAGGAAAAATGTATGTCAATGCTTTTGCATTCTTTCGGAAATGTAGCTGGGTAATTATGTCATTGGCATCGATGAGCCACTGTCAATATGTGACATATTGAAATCACGTTTTAATTTGCGCTTGTTTTTTGCTTTCACTTTGCAATCGCGTGAACTGTGTATAGAGAGCGACAGCACTGATTGGTGAGTGACGATCATTTGCGCACCAATTCCTCTGACATCGTCTTATCAATCGTTAGCTTACTATGCAAACATGACAAGTGAAATCTCCCGCAGCAAGCTTAAACATATGAGAGGTTGATCGCGCAGAGAATCGCTGACCGTTATGTGTGTGTGTGTAAAAGCAGCAGGATATATATTTTAGTTCTGCTGAGCCAAATAAGACAGGTCAGGGTGAAGAAGTGACAGCTAAAGAAAAGCTTACCACAAAATGGAAAAGTTATGACAAATCAGACTATGAGGCAAAAAGGAAGTGCAGCTTTATGGTTTCATGGACAAAAGAATTTCTGTGGCTGCAATATGACGAGCGAAATAACCAGGGCTGCACATAAGTGGTCCGCAGGTGCGGATTCGCTGTCAAAATAAAAAGAGCACACAAGATAAGAAGTTGCAACGCGTGTTTGGGTACATAAGATTTTCAGGAGGAAGACAGACATTTGTTTAGAACTCTTAAAGATGTCGAAGAAGCTCCTTTAAGCAATTACTTTGGTGTTCCTCCACCTCCAAACAAATGTCAGGAGTCCGAACCACAAAAGAAGCGCGTATTCTCAGAAAAGTGGTTGCAGGAGGCTCACCTGCAACCACTTTTCTGTTTGAAGCTCACTGGCTTCAAACAAATGATGAACACACAGAGATGTGGTGTGGAATGTGCCGTGAAAATCCCACTCTAGCGAACAAAAACAGTGCTTTTTATATGGACGCAAACGCGCGTTGCAACTTCTTATCTGGTGCGCGTCTTTTATTTTGACAGCGAATGCGCAAATGCGGACCACTTATGTGGGCGATCGTGGCTCAAGAGTTGGGAGTTCGCCTCGTAATCGGAAGGCTGCCGGTTCGAGCCCCGGCTTGGACAGTCTCGGTCGTTGTGTCCTTGGGCAAGACACTTCACCCGTTGCCTACTGGTGGTGGTCAGAGGGCCCGGTGGCGCCAGTGTCCGGCAGCCTCGCCTCTGTCAGTGCGCCCCAGGGTGGCTGTGGCTACAATGTAGCTTGCCATCACCAGTGTGTGAATGTGTGTGTGAATGGGTGGATGACTGGATATGTAAAGCGCTTTGGGGTCCTTAGGGACGAGTAAAAGCGCTATATAAATACAGGCCATTTACCATGTGCACCCGTGTAAATAACAATGTTCTGCCGGGTGTGTTGTTGGTTTTCCCTCGATTTCTGAGTCGACAAGCGCCTTTGTTACTGGGACCAGTAATTTGAAGAAAGGCCCCCATTAGAACCCATGAGAAATGCAAGAAATGCATTATTGCTCAGTCTGCAATATCTTTCCCAGAACAAATACCAATTGCAAATAACATACTAAAAATAAACCTGAAAATCTGTTTAAAACAGCGTACTATGTTGCAAAGAGTGAACTACCACTGGCACAATTTAGCAGTCTTTGCAAACTTCAAAAAGCAAATGGCCTAGATCTTGGTTCCACTTGCCTCTTACCCGCGACTTCAGTGGAAATTTCAAATTCAGGATCTGACACAGACTGATTCATGTCCTACACAGTTCTTACAAGTTCATAGAAATTTCTGTTTTCAATTAGAACCAAGTATTTGAGTTGATGATTGTAAGTTTTATACAATGTTGTAATTTGTGTTTCAACAATTTTTTGATTAATGTTTTGTTTCCGTTACAATATTATACGGAAACAAAACAGGAAACAAAACATCAATCAAAAAATTGCTCTCTTTTTTTATTCGGGCTACTTAAATTTATTTTGGGCTACCAAAAACTGAAGAGTCCCTGCCCGAAGGGCTACCAGGGATTTTGAAATTTTGCGAGCCCTGTGCAAGGTCTTTAAATTATAACATGGCACATCCTGAGATACCTGAAGATGTGAAACAGTCCTGGATCTGGTTATATTCCGATAGAACCGGATCAGCTGCTAAGTGTAGACAGCAACATGTGATTTTCACTGATATCACAGTTAATGGCTGTATTATCAGAAACAGACTGTATGTAATTGCCAACTTGACCCCATACACACAGACTGATTCGGGCTAATGGTAACATTTATGGCAGGTTTGAGTAAGACCTTTGGTATACTAGACCAGCGGTCCCCAACCCCCGGGCCTCGGACCGGTACCGGTCCGTGAGTCATTTGGTACCGGGCCGCGAGAGTTGAGGCTCAGGTGTGAAATGTATGGTTTTCAGGGTTTTCAGCGTTATTTTGTTATCGTTTTTATCGTTAACTCCGTTTTCTTGGGTCTTTTCACGTGTGTTATGAATAAATCTTCTTTTTTTCGGTACCGGTACTAGTTTTATTTTGTTATATTTATCTGCGACACCTTAAAGGCCGGTCCGTGAAAATATTGTCGGGCATAAACCGGTCCGTGGTGCAAAAAAGGTTGGGGACCGCTGTACTAGACGACCTCATTTTGCAACAAAAAACAAATAACTGAAGTCATAATTTTATCTTATTGGATAAAACAAATATTGGCAAAGATTAACTTTGAAGACACAATTTGCAGTTGAAAAAGGGGATAAATTAAAATGCACGTTATTGAAATACAATAATAAAAAAAAATTAATTAAAAATATCGTATCATGAGTAAGTGAACTATTGTGATAATAACGCATCGTGGGGCATCTGTTGATTCTCACCTCTTTTGCAACATATGCTCACATTTTAAATCAGTAAGTTTTTAAGCCAATCAGACGTGGTTGAGCAGAAAATGTTGTAAAATCTTGATGATTTGAGATGGGATAAATTTAGCTAAAGATAAAATTAGCTGCCTTGTAATTAGGCTATCTCCTTCCCTACACTTTTGCTGCTAGATGTCCAAGGTTATATTCTCAGTTCCTAACCCCTGGTTTGTGTTCACATAGTTTACAATTCACAATGGTACAGAGGCATGTATGCGTACCCCCTTTCCACCAGGATCACTTGTCCTTGAAGGATCTCTCTGTCCGTCAACTCTGAGCATCCATCTGCAGGGTCTGCTGGCACGAGAAAAATCTCATCGTAAAATGATGTCTGCGGGTCAAAGGAGAAGGAAAGAGTATGATTAGAGGGAAGGTGAAGTTGTGCACCTGAGACTTTAAAAACATTTGATTATCAAATTATTTAACAGAAGACTGAGGCCTCACGAAAGTGCCTCCAAAGTCTTTAGCAGGTGCAGCACTGAAGAGGTAGCCTATCTCCTCTGGACTGATGACCCGGAAATACAGCAGTTCATTGACCCCAAGAGCTGAAGGAGGTCCGAAAAGAAGCACTTATCATGCGTGACTTGTTTATATCAGAAATATTAATAAACCACAAACACTGCACGGATATGCCAGACAGAAACCATAAATAAATGCCACAATAAGCCCCTTAACTCAAGTCGCTGTTGTGCAAAAAGAAATACTTAAAAAAAACAACTCTTGCAGCTCATACGAACAGTTAGCTGTTAATTTCAAACGTTCCCATTTCTGTTTTTAGTCTCACCTGACAGACGACTGAACTGCATAAAGAGACCCCAGAGGTATAAAGCTATCGCTGCTGTTCGACAAACCTTCCCCATGTTCAAGGCATTAGTAAATCTCCCTCGCGTTACAGAGATGAGACTGTAGTGTGTCTCTTTGTGTCTTAAAACAGTGCAGCGTCCATTGTCACTGTGCTTCTGTCAGATCGCCAACCATTTCCGCCGTTCTCTTTCCGCGCATGCGCATGTCCCAGTTGTAGCTTCTGCTATGAGGCGACTGGGTAAGAAGTTGTGGTGCTCTTTTAGCACCAGTTTTTCAAACTACTGGTAAATGTGTCTCTGTGTTTTATTGTTATTATTATTAACATGCCTGCAAGATGCATATGAATATGTATGATGTTTATGAAGCTGGCAGTTACTTATTTAATTTATCACAATGACCTAAAAGTCATTAGTTGATCTCCCTATCGTGTACAATCATCAGAGACTTTGTTAGGTGCACTTTGCTTGTACTGTCACCTTTTACTTTAAAAACTCCCTTCATTCTTCATCCTCAGAGATTTAGGTTCATTTTGAACTTATGGCACGATATGGCAGCCTCGCTTCTGTCAGTCTGCCCCAGGGCAGCTGTGGCCACAACTGTAGCTTGCCTCCACCAGTGTGTGAATGTGAGAGTGAATGAATAGTGGTATTGTAAAGCGCTTTGGGTGCCTTGAAAAGCGCTATATAAATCCAATCCATTATTATGTCTGCATGCATAAATGCACTGACTTGCTGTCATGTGACCAAGTGTTTTAATATTTGCATTAACAAGCAATTATGCAAGTGCACCTAATAAAGCAGGTGTTTTTTCTCTCTTTATAACTTCCTGACCCAAAAAACTCTCGTGTCCTTCCTGACAACTTAATTGCTGTAAGAAATTCAATACCAGAAAAAAAATCAGGTAGAGTGTTAAACTAGAAAATAAGTACCTTTAAATCTAGGGGGAAAGACAAGGGAAAAATATAGAACCACACAGCTTGAGGGGACAGCACAACAGAGGGAGATACACAGGAGGAGAAGCGGGCAGACAGAGCACACCTGGGGAACACAGCTGAACCAAAGTCAGACTGATGAGACAGGGGAAGAAAAACTAAACATAATACACACGAGACTATCAAAATGGAAGAGGAAGTAACACACAATGAGACTCAGACTAAGACACATGGGCTTGAAACTGGGACTGGGGATAAACAGACATGGAAACGTGACAGATTGGAGAGACAAAGGAGCAAAACACAGAACAGACAGACACGGGTACATGACTGGAGAGACTGAAGGAATGACAAAACACGGATATGAGACTAGGACAGATATGAACAGAAATCAAGAACTATAAATACAAACTTAGAGGCACTGGAAAGTAGCAGGTTGTCCCATTTTACTGTATTGATTTAAACTATTTGCCAAAATGACAGAAATCAAATCCCAGTTAAATGAAAAAACAAAAAAATGTAATGCCCTAATAAAGGTTAATAAAGCTCATTTACATGTGAACTATCCACAAGCCTGCATGGCAAAACACAAACATTTATATCTATAACAGACAAGTCAAATACCTCATTAAAGTAAAGTTATTTACATAACGTAAAAAAAATAAAATAAAATAAAAAACCAACTAAAACCTTTCTATCATGCTGAATTCATCTGACAAAGATGTAAAGTTTGTCAGTGTCTCTTTAAAGCCCATTTCCAAATGCATTTATAAAATCTTTTAACCAAAGTATTCTAAATTTTATTTGACAAAACAAGCACATTAGTATTTATAAATGATTTCAACTGAAGACATACAAAAATCATAAACAGACAATAGAAAAAAGCTAAAATCAGATCAGTCATAAGAACTTATATGTCCCAAATCGTGTATTCAGTAAAGTCTGCTTTGAAATTTCTTCTTATTACAAACTTTAGTGGGAATAAAATTCCTGCATTTTTCATTTATCTACCAATTCACAATCAACCAAAAATATCACATAAACATTTGCAAATTTTGTTATTTATAAAGTTTGCCATTATTTATAAATGTTATAATATCACATATGTACTATTATGATGAAAAAATCATTTCAAAGCTGGACATTTATAATTATAATTATATAAAATAACAATAAGAATAAACTTAAATACAGAAAAGTTTTTTTTTTTTTAAAGTGTTAGCAAATCTTTAAGGGTTTAATATCTCCATAACTGGTAAATGAAGGATATATGGTTTGTAAGGGAATTAATTGATGATGTCATGTAATTTATACATTTAAAAAATCAAGTATAAAATCCTTACCATCCACAGTATTGAATCTCGACTCAAAATCAATATAGTTTAATAATTACATTTCATATATAAATCTACTCTCACCAAATGTATACACTAGACCACTATCAATCACTGTCCATGTTTTATTGTGGATAATATTTCACACTTGAGTTAGCGTGCGTCTTCCTTTTTCTCTTCTCTTCCTTGCAGTCATTGAAAACCTCAGGCGACAACTCTGGGCAACAATATTTTTCAGTTTTTTTGCATCGGCATAGTCGATGTTTTCCAGTTTTCACCTGCAATGAATCAATGACGTATTATTATGTCTGAAATGATAATGTGAACATTTCAAATGCAATGCTTCGTTTACAAATATTAGCAGTCACACCTATTCAAGTAGTAAGTAAGTAAAAAATTTTTATTAAGCGCTTTTCGTAGACAAGCAGTCACAAAGCGCTGTACACAAACGTCAAAATAAACAGAATTTTAGGTACCAAATTAGGCAATATAGACAATACAAAAGTAATACTGCATTCACACTATAGCACAATATTTTTGTGCTATATTTTGAGGGGTTTGTGTGTCCCAGGGATCCCACGGCTATGTTGTCGGGGGCTTTTTGCCCCCTGGTAGGGTCTCCCATGGCAAATTGGTCCTGGGTGAGGGACCACACAAAGAGCGATTCAGAAGACCCCTATGAGAAGACCATCAAGGGAACAGGGTTACCGGGGCCCCGCCCTGGAGCCAGGCCCGGGGAGGGTGCCCAAGGGTGAGCGTCTGTTGGCCGGGACTTAGTCCATGGGGCCCGGCTGGCCACAGCCCGTAAAAGGGGGCATAGGCCCATCTTCCTGCAGGCCCACCACCTGCAGGAGGCACCATAGGTGTCAGGTGCATCGACCTGGATGGGCGTGACTGGGAGAAACGGCCTGTTATTGGACTTCTGTGCAAACCACAGTTTGGCCATAACGAACACCATGTTCGAACATAAGAGTGTCCATAAGTGCACGTGGCACTAGGACACTCAAGGCCGCAGGTCAATGATCAATTTTGAAATCGTATCATCAGACCTAAGGCCATATGTTCTAGACACTTGGGTAAAGAGAGGGGCTGAGCTGTCAACTGATCACCACCTGGTGGTGAGTCGGATGTGGTGGCGTGTGAGGACACTGGACAGACCTGGTGCACCTAAACATATAGTGAGGGTGTGCTGGGAACACCTAGCAGAGGCCCCAGTCTGTGAGATCTTCAACGCACACTTCTGGCAGAGCTTCAACAGCATTCAAAGGGAGACTGGGGACATTGAGTCTGAATGGACCATGTTCAGCATCTCTATTGCCAAAGCCACTGCACTGAGCATGCTGCTGCAAGTTGCTTGGTGCCTTTCGTGGTGGTAACTCCTGAACCAAATGGTGGACACCAGAGGTGAGGGGAGCCACCAAGCTGAAGAAGGAGTCCTATTGAGCTTGGTTACCCTCTACAATGTTGCGTGGAGATCAGGGGCAGTACACCTGGATTGGCAGACCGGGTTGGTGGTTCCCATCTTTAAGAAAGGGGACCGGGTGATGGCCTCAAGCTCGCTTTGGAACGGTTCGCAGCCAAGTGTGAAGCGGTGGGAATGAGAATCAGCACCTCCAAATCTGAGGCCATGGTCCTTAGCCAGAAAAGGGTGGAGTGTGCACTATGGGTCAGGGATGAGTTCTTTCCCCAAGTGGAAGAGTTTAAGTATCTCGGGGTCTTGTTCACGAGTGATGGGAGAAGGGAGCGGGAGATCAGGAGACGGATTGGTGCTGCGGCTGCCGTGATGCAGGCGCTGTACCAGTCTGTTGTGGTGAAGAGAGAGCTGAGTGTAAAAGCGAAGCTTTCAATTTACCGGTCGATCTACCTCCCTACCCTCACCTGTGGTCACGAGTTGAGGGTAGTGACCAAAAGACAGAGATCACAGATACAACTGGCAGAAATGGGCTTCCTCTGAAGGGTGGCTGGCCACGCTGAAGAGATTATATCTCTTGGCTGGCCTGGGAATGCCTTGGTGTTCCCCCAGACAAGCTGGAGGAGGTAGCATGGGAGAGGGACCTGGCCTCAAATAAGAGGAAGAAGATGGATGGATGGATGGATGGATGGATGGATGGATGGATGGATGGATGGATGGAGTTTTCAGTATGCTAACTACTATGTGAAAATCAGTATGCTCTGGTAAAGCTTTGATAACCTTTCTTGGATTTTACTGTTAAATATTCCTGGCTGAAAAAAAGCTAAAAAAAAATTCAAATTGTATTGTGTGTTGAATATATGTATAAATTACTTGTGTGTTGTATCTATTACAAGAATTCTTTGTCCTTTACTTTTGAAAGTTGTCATTTTTTAAGCAACCTAATTGCAAAAACTGATTAAACAGTATGTGGTATGAGAAAAATGTAAAACTTGTTACTATTGCTGGAAATAGCAATATGTTTTTGTTTAAATCAATACGGGCATCTGTACTACCATAAGGTCTACATTCACACAAGCTTATCTCTGGGAATGATGTGTTTAAATGAAAATATTAATATTTTCTAAATAATATTCTAAATTTAAAAAAACTTTAAAGCATTTACATTTGTTTCTCAGTATCAATCCTAAGAACTTAACAGTGCATGTAACTTATCAATACAACATAAGGCATGTACTTATAAATAGGCTATAGTTCAGACATGTATATAAACTATATTTTTATATGCATGTATATTCCTCTTCTTTCAGCTGCTCCCTTTGGGGGTCACCAAATTGAAATGTGATGCAGTTAACTATGAAAGGAAAACTCAGTAGACCTACATGCTTCTAGTAACTAAAGTTTCATGACAAAACACATAAGTGTAGGTTTAAGTACCATTGCGTTACAGAGGAATTCTAGAGTTTCTTTTCTGTTTTGGTCAGTCACTGCACGCATGACATGAGCAACACATAAATGAAGTAGGAACGTATAAAAGGAAGGAAGCTCAAAGCTCTTTTAATAGCATGCTGATTTGCACTGTGGCAAACCACCAAATACACAGAAACGCCAACTCACTTGCACAGAAGTAACAAGAACATAAAGAAAAATGTGTGACCATTGCTCAAAGTTCAGCCTATTCAATGGCTCGTTCAAACTTCTGATTCATGTTTGAGATTGTGTGCTACGCAGATTTTCCTTAACCTTGATGTCCTTAAATGAGCAAAACTATAGAAACCCTTGAAACCTCAGCTGACTGCTAAATATAATTTCACAGTGAATCACACACCCGTCTGTGTTTTAAGTTGGGGCTGGAAGGCTAACAGTAGGTTTAAATATATTTAGTGTCTACGTACATATTTAGGTTTCCATTGACTTTCCCACAAAAATTTGGTCTTACTAGCCACCTATTTGGGGAATAATAGTGCATTTTTGGTCTATAATGGTGTTTACTTTACTTACTATATATGTAATTTCAAATAAATAAGTATAAATAAGCATTTAAATAAATAAAAGTTTGTGTCTTAATAAATAAAATCATTATAACAAGTGTGTTGGACAGATCCTTTGAAGTAAAGACAAAACAAAACCAAGTAGAAACAGGAGGAACACATGGCAAAAAACCACAGGGACATGAGAGGACATTGCAGACTTGTAAGAAGAGATAACGAGCAAAAGCTGACAGTGGTGGACTCAGATAATATCAGTAGGTTACATTTTTCCAGGGAGTCCACTGACTCCAGTTGGAGAGCACCAGTGAGTCTCTGGAGCGAACCCTGAGCTTGCTGATTTTCTTTGGTATCAGAGTAGATGATGAATGTCCGGTCTAAAATCAGACAAGAGATAAGAGATCAAAATGCAGTGGCTATAATGACAGACATTTAGATCTCATAAGATTTTGTTTTAGTGTAAGATTGTGCATACTTGGCCATCATCTCTAAGCACATATTCAATTTGGTGCTCCAGACTGAAGAAGCTGTAAGGTGCTGACCAGGTGGATGGTGGAGCAATGGTCACATTCACGTCCTCGTTCACTAACTCACACTTGACAATCTGGGGACTGTCAGGTTTAACTAAGAAGAAGAAGAAACAGTAAATAATATCGTCCATGTGTGTATATAAAACAATAATTTAAACACAAACATATGTGTATATATATTTAACATGAATCCATTTGCCTTTAGATTCAGTTAATGCATTAACGTTACTGTTTCACTTAAAACTTTATCATGCATGGACTGCATACATAGACTTTCTTTTTCATCAGAAAATGTTTTCAAAAGGGAAAAGGTGCTTTGTAGTTGATAGTCTTCTACTGAATGCCATTGATGTAGCTCAGTTTTACTCAGCTTACCAATGTCTCTGAGATAAAATCTCTTCGATGTCCTGAAAACGGACAGCTCACGTATAGCCTCAGCAGTGAGTTCAAGCATGGTGCTTTCCTCTGCGTAGGGTGAGAGGTCGTGAGACATCTCAAACTGCAGTTCCCCCTCTGCGAGCCGCCGACTGATACTAATCCACTGGCAGGACTCTGAACTTTTACTGCTAATAAAACAAGCAGTAAAAAAAAAAACAGAAAACAAAATATAACAAAAAAATCAAAAATACACACATCTCAGGTGATTCGTCTAGTTTGGGCATCTTAACTGTAATTTGTCTAGGTTATTATTTCTTTTTAAGTTTTAAAATTTACCAGTTATGACCCAGTCCAAGACGCACTGCTGTGTATCCTTTGCCTGTCCAAGTGCAGTTGAAGTTACAGTCATAAGACTTTGCCCGACAGTTAATGGGAGAATCTGTAATGATAAACAATATCTTTAAATTCTAAAGTAATTTAAATGTTTGGGTGAAAAATGACAGCAAACATCACTACATTTTGTAAAATGATACTTCACAGAATGGTTAACTTAAAGCCCTAATCTCACCTACTAGAGAGAGAGAGAGAGAGAGAGAGTGTTTTACCCAAACTGTCAGGCAGTATAAAAGTGTCTTTATTAGTGCTATATGTTGACTGTGTATTAGCAATATAGGTTCCCCTAGTTGAAAAAGTCCCATCATTTAGAGCATGTGAATGGTAGGATGAATGAAAAATGAAAGAGAAACTCACCAATTGTGTCTTCTTCATCAGCCTTCAGCAGCAGATAGGTTGAGGATAGCATCTCTTCACCTCTCCAGCAACTGTAGTCACCCAAATTTGGTGTACCTATATCTGACACGGTCAGGTTCTGACCATTTAGCTCTACATTTTCTTCATCTTCCAGTGGATCGCCATTCAACTTCCATGTGACGATGTCGTCAGGTTTTGAATTGCAGGTCAGTGTGTAATTTTCATTCCTGTTTGCCACCGCAACTACACAAAGATAGAGAAGATAGACAGATAGATAGACAGAGAAGAAGTTAGTAGGTGAACATTTTAAACCACAAATTAATATTAGGAAAATGTTTGGATCATAAAAAAAGACATACAGTTTTCTGGAAAGTGGTTGAGTTCGTGAGCTCCCGTGAGGCTGATCATTAGAAGCCCAAATGTCCACAGTGGAAAGGTCATCTGAGGAATTGTGTGACAGCAAAAAGCATTTATTGAAAAACAATTCATCACTTGCATTAAAATAAGTATCGTGTGATTTTTAGTGAAACAATATGTAAAGTGACTCATGGAACATTCAATTGGCTCAAAGTTAATTTAGTTGAGAAAATGCATTGAAAATAGGTAATTTGCTTCTTATTCTGTAATATAGATATGAAATTAAACTAACTAGAATTTAATTTATATATATGTATAGATAGATAGATTTATATCTGGAAAAGAACTCACCCTGAAGTGATGTCAAAAGCAAAAGTGCAGACGTTCTGTCACCGCGATCTTGATGATTGTATGGTCTAACTGCCCACAGAGCAACAACTTTATATTGCGATGCATGATACACATCATCGACACCTCCACCTCCAATGTGACACTTTGGGAGAGAGAAACTGACCGATCTAGTAAGTGATAAGAGTATGCACATTTCCTCTATACTGCTTTGCATGTCAAATTTTTTTACACAGTGAAGCTGTGACTTTCGTACAGGGGACTAAAAGATAAGAAATGTGGGTGTTCAGTAGGGTGGGGGGTTGCCCTTAGCCTTTAAGGTGAAATACAACAGTATAATACAATGTTTGATAAGTGCTTATCTGAGAATGGATTTAAAAAATTATTTTTAAAAAACTATTGCAATCACAAAAACAGGACACACAACACATTTTATGTTCAATATTAATGCGACCAAACATTTTCTTGGTTGGCTCTTTATGTGCTAACACGCACACAGACACACTGGTTCCTGCTTCTCAACTTTCAGTTTTTATGTTGGTTTTTTTATATAACCAGGGCTGTAAATGTGGGGCAATAGCACTCCTTGGTATCAGTCTATGCAACCTGTGAATAGAACAAAGAAGCACTGATCTTTCAGTCATCAAAAGCTAATGTAATACTATAACATAAACAACATTTTTTTTAATTCAAAGTCTTTTGAGAACAGGCTCAACCCTATTGACATTAATAAATACAGCTGGTAGCAAAAAATATATCAGTCACTTATGATTTAAAAAAAATAAAGCAGAATAAATGTGACATTTATGACTAGTAACCACCCTTATCCGATCAGACAAACCTGGGCTAAAGGGTGCATTTTTTCTGTATTGCTCTGAATCACATGCTGACTTTGCTACTGATGTTAAGAAATCCATGATCCACAGTAAATGCCTGTTTTTATAGTGTTTTTCACAAAACAAGCCGCTAAAAAATGTTACAGAGAGGTTACGAGAACAAGCTATTTCCACTATTTCCTCGCTCTTTGCAGTCAGAATGATTGCTCAGCTCATTGCAAAACATATTGTGAGATTAATCCAACAAAATTGCAAAACATAAGTGGAACATTTCTTTTTATTAGCTGCTTATATGTACACTGTCTTTATTGTAATTCCAGACTGAAATACCAAAAAAATGATCTAACATTTCTTTGATCAGATAAGCAAGACAGACCAAAACTGTTCTTTAAGAGGTTTCCCCCCATGATATTATCATTGTCATGCTCCCAAAACCTCAAAAACATGCACACACATTACACCGGAAAGGAAAGACGGACACAAAACAGGACTTTCCCTCTCATTAGTCATGTAGACCAAATGTCAGCTATGACCTAACTAGACCTTTAACTAACACTTTGGTCATGTTTTTTATTCTCGCACATACTATGCACACATCAAATGCTCCCGTCATATCTTTAACTATGTGAAAGGTACTTCCACAAAACTGTAGAGGGCTGTATTATTATTGGGTCTCAAAAATCTTTTCTGCCTTTCTACATGCTGGTTAAGGTTAACAGAACCTATGTCCAATAAATTCAGAGAAAATTGTTAGGCACTTTGAAAAGAAATCGTTTCAGGTTTCAGTTCCTCAAAAACCTAAAAAGCCGTATTATTCATTAATCATCTTTCATGCATGACTTCAAAGAGCTGCATAGTCACAGTTGCTCAAATTATTTCATACTTTGTGTTTTTACAGTTTATCATACAATACTTGAACCTAGTTTCTACGACTGAACTTAAAGCTTATTTTGATCAGTTATTCATTTAATGTGTATATATTACATTTCAACTTCAGCTTAAGAAATTTACAACTAAAATGTTTACTTACTAGTAATTGGACTTTAAAGGTCAATCAAAGCTCATAAAATAAGGTAAAGTTTTAAAGTCCCAGTTAATTCAGTGTTACTTCCGCATGAACCCCAAAACTGAAAACATTTGTATCCACTCCACATTCAAAACTGTGCCAAGCTCTGAGATCACGTCAGTCCAGATAAGATTCTGACAAACAGAAAAAAAAAAAACACTATGTCAAGTGTTTTGTCAACATATTAATAGTGATTAAAAAAAATTAAAGAACAGAAGTACACAACACTGAAGAGGAAAGAGATGTTTTTTTGCTGTAAATGAGTGGAATTCTCTAACTTTATAGACCACATGTTCTATTTACATTAGTGATGGATGCCTTTTATTCTGAATAGAAAAAAAACAACAAAAAAACACTTAAACACACTGGGGAATCCAGAAGAGGGGCTTAATGTGGTACTTTCCATATTAAGAGGAACAACACTGCCTGTTTATAGAAGCATATACAGGTATTTTTCTACCCTGAATGTGTTTGTTTTTAACCTTTAGGATTATCAAACAACTAGAAAGAGGTAAATATCATTTCTGCCTACACATGCCTCCTAATAGGTTACACACTTAACATTAGACTTTGTGTTTGACCGCAAGCATTTCAAATGTACTGTGGGGATAGCAAAATACTTTTCTTTTGAAATTTGAAAAAGAACAGCCAAAGCATATGATAAATGAGAAAAGTAATTTTTATTACATGATTCATTCCACCATAACATTTTTCCACGTGTGGACATCACAATGCAGAAGAGGCAGCGTGAGAAATAAAAAGGTTTGCACATTCCACTTAAATAATTTCACTCGTACTGCAGAACAAGTGACACGAAGGGCTTCGTAAAAGCTTCCATAAAAAGCTGATTTTACTTGTTTTATACCAACTGTAACACTTTGTGAACACAAAGCAAAAACAGATGAACAAAGCTGATGAACCTTCTGTGCCAAAGCACGGCGAGCCAGAAGGTTTTCCAAAATGTTTGCTGGTGGTTGTTAGTTTGCTTCATCCTTTGAAGCCTCATCAAAGTTTTCAACGAGATCTGAAAATGGAAAAGGGAGAATAGAGAGGGGTGTATAGCAGATCAAGACAAAAAAACAAAACCGTTGCCCAAGTAAGAATAAGCCCTTAGACTTAGAATTGGTGGCAGAAGCCTGCCTTACACTCATATCCACATATGTTACTAAACATTTTAAACCAAATAAGGGGACATATATCCCATGTGATCAAGTCCAGGATAGACAGACTTGAATGTGATGGTTATATTTTCTTACCTGGAACTTCATCATCTTCCTCTTCAGCAGCAACCATGGGAGCTTTGTTGTCTCCTGGTGTTTAAGAATGCGGGGAAGGAGGAAGACAAAGATGTTGAGAGAAAGAATTCAAATCTACTGCAAACAAACAGGTCAAGAAAAGAGCAGTGTGGGCACCTGGTTTAGGCAGATTCTCTGCTAATCTCCGGAGGCTGGTGAGACTGTCAGCTCCCAGCTGGTTTAGGATTCCCGGGAGCATCTCTGTGATCTGTTTGTTCTCAGCGTGTCCTGTGATTGTAAAAGTGTTGGCAGCCAAGGAGGCCTGAACCTTTGGGTTATTAAAGTGGATCACTGTCCCGTGGTTTGTGAACATATTCACCTGAAGTGGTGGTGGGGTGGGGAGTGGGGGAAGAAAACAGTTTAAGGTAAGTGTAAAAGAAGACAATGCACAGTCCAAACACCCTTTTCCAACCATCTCTCGGGTCCTCATCAGCTGACAACAACTGGTTTCCACTCAGATGGCTTACACCACAGATTCTCTTTTATTTCCTTAAAAAAAAAAGCTTATCTAAAATGTTGTTTTGTTCCTCAGAACCAATGAAGTTTAACATTTAAAAAGTACTTCAGTATCTTAACATTGCTTATTAATAAATTTCAGCACTATAAATCCATTAAATGTGAATGACTGCCTATGCTGTGCTGTACATTACAGAAAGAACCTGCTGTACCTCTTCAATGCCAGAGATATTGTTGACTCCCAGTTTCTTCAGGGAAAACTGCAGCTTCTTATCATCTGCTGTAGCCGTTCTGTGCACCACCTTCTTCTTTCTGCGAGCTGACCCCTAAAGAGCAGAAACGTTAGAGTCGATTTTAACTCACGACTCAAAGATTACACCCAGTCTCTAGCATATGAAACCGACTCACCTTGCCGCCTATGCGGACCTGAGCCTGCAGTTTGGCAAGCTTTTCCTGGTTCATTATCGACTCCTTCATCTAGTGTTAGACACAACAGATATATATAATAAAAGGTAGGTTAGTCTGGCTGTAAACAGTTCTTTTTAGTGTTTCCAGAAATTACTGTAGAATCTTTGTATCTTAGAAAAGTTGCCAAGGAAAGCCACCTGGGATTCAGTGCCAAGTGCCTTACTCACGAATGTCAGTCATTTGGGGGAAAAGAAAAGAAAAATCTCCCTTGACACAATTACTCAGAACTAAATTTGGTTAACTACTCATTTTTCATTTAGAGGCTGAGCAAGATGTGGGACTTGCGAAAATATAAAACATGCAAGTTTGTATGAAGGATCTCTCTGGATACCCTTATGACTAACACAGAAGCAATTTCTAAAACTATACGCCATCAATCGATGACATAAAACATGAAAACGGTAATAACGAAGTGCCAACTTCAAACTTCCCCAACTCCCGACCTGAGCTATGTTGTCTCAAGAAATTAACGAGAATGCACAACTGTCCCGGCCAAAAATAGCTGCACACCGCAAGTCTCGGCTGAAGCCCTTCATGAATCAGAGGTGGTCATCTGAAGTCAGTGCCCTGAAACGTCATAAACCCGCTTTCCCAAGATGTTCTTACGATGCAAACTTCTGCTTTTTGATCAAACTCTGACGGCATGACACTTATTTAGTCTAACAACATTCACAAATTATGTCAAAGGAGCTACCTGCTAGTTAGCAATTCGAGCTAAACAACTAGCCCAGGCCTCTTAAACTGATGTTAGCATTCAGGTACAGCTGATGCCTTCATTGCGTTAAAACCCGTAATACAACTGTGGAGGGGATGTTCAAACGTCAGGAGTCAAACTTTATGAGTCTAAGACATCTAAAAGGAGTAGACGGTAGTGAACTAACCTGAGAGTGTGTAAACACGCGGGTCACACCGTTGATAAGGGACAGGAAAAAGGAGCGAAATCCGGAAGTGACGCCTTTAGATGCCGGATGGCAAAAAAGCTTACAAATATGTCCAGTGATTTTAAAAACAGCGTTAATCCCAGTGTTATCGAATAAAAAATAGTTAAAAACTTAGAAAACAGCTACTTTTAATGTAGTTAAAAATATGGGATACTACTGACGATGATCAGATTTCATTAGCAGAAAAATACATATATTTACTTAATATCCAAATATTATCGTTCTATTAGCTTTATTACCAATCACATATATTAACAAAATTACATATAAATATAAAGGCTTTCACTTTAAGTATTCATTTAGTGAACATTTTACGGTATTCCACAACGGAAGTAGTCACGCATGTAGTCATGGCGTCCTCCTGTTCACGAGAGACAACGTGATTACTCGATAACATGAGAAACTTTTTGTTTACTTAGACAGCCAATATCAGTATCATCCAATTTCAGCATATCATAAGAAAAAACTACGTTTGCACTTCTGGACTTTTTCACTTGAAAGGTGAGAACCGTCAGAGCTCAGTTTAAAGAAAATGCTAGCTGGCTAAAGTGCAGTGTGCTAGCTAAGTTGTGCCTTACTGAACACGTTGGGCCACTGTCCGAGTAATTAACTGTGTTTGATTTGAATGTAATAACTTTGTAAAACTTTCAGCTATTCGAGAAAAACTGCATGTCTTCGATTGTTATGTACAACAACGCGTTACAGTGAAGTAAAGTCGTTAGGTCGCCAGTTCCAATCTCGGGAAGGTCTAATATTCGAAGTAAAAGGTGGAGAGCACTCCAATACAGTCCGCGTTGAACAGAAAAAAGGTTTAATTTAAAACTGTTTAAATGTTGTTGAAAAATCACAGTGATACTGTCACATTCTGAATTCTGCTGTACTCCCAAACTGAAGCAAAATCATGTTAATGTTATCTAATCTGTTACAATCGAAATAGAATTTACCGTTTTAGACAGAAATGTACGTTTGGATATTGTTGGTCACAAAAGGAGTTCTTGTTTTTCTACCTGCAGTTTTTAAGAGTAAATATGTATCCCTGTTTTTATCCCTTATTTATCTTCACAGACGTAAAGTGATTAGCACAGAAATGGCTTCATTTAAACCCACAAAAATTCAAGTTTATCCAAAACTTGGAGAGAAAGTCACTCAAGACACACTCTACTGGAAAAACTACAAGGTAAGACTTTTCTCTCCTATGCGGTTTATTATCAACTAAAAATGTCCTTTATGGTATAATCACTATTTTGGTTTGTTTATTGTCCCCTAAAACTTGTTATTTTAAGACCATTCTATCTCAGTAATGCGTCATTGTCAATGTAATAGCTTAATAACAGAGTTACACTTTTCAGAAGACTAACTCTTCAGCATATTCAGACTTTGGAATTGGACTATGAATAAATAACAAAATATGTTGAAAGAAAATGACTAATTTTAATTACTTTGGCACTGTGCTGTAGTTGTTTGCACTTCGCCTCACAGTAATATGTCCAAAAACATGCTTAACTGGTGATTCTAAATTGACCATATTTTTTAATATTAACCTGATTGGTTGTCTCCATGTTAGCCCTGAAACAGATTAGTGATATCAGATAAGACAACGGAAAGAAAATGGATGGATGACATTTACTAATAATTGCTTTAAATCCTTTTCTCGTCTTACTTTGTTTCTCTTCCTACAGGCTCCAGTCCAGATAAAAGAATTTGGCGCAGTCACAAGCATAGACTTCTCCCCGGTGACTCCACATAATTTTGCTGTGACAGCATTCACAAGAGTATGTTAGCTTTGCTTGTATTAATGTAGAATTTTCCACTCAGTTTAATCTGGGTTCACTTTAACAATTCTGGCTTATACTCGCTTCTTAATGAGTAATAAACTTTTAAGTATGCAGGATGTGTTTAAGATGTCTTCTAATTCAAACACTCATTTTGTTACAGATCCACATTTATGGGCCATTTTCCCAGGAGCCTGTCAAGTCATTTACCCGTTTTAAGGATACAGCTTACTGTGGGAGGTTCAGGTCAGATGGTCAGCTCCTTGTGGCAGGATGTGAGGACTCTGTCGTGCGACTATTTGATGTTAGTGGCAAGGTGGCCCTCAGGCTGTTTAAAGGGCACACAAAGTAAGTTTTACGCAAGCCTCTGTCTGACTGTGACAAAGTGTTCTGTCATAGAATTTAAAGGAAGGGTTACAAAATAAGCTTAATTTCAATTTGCTGATGCACTTTGAGGTTACTACTATTCTTGGCACTCTAACTATCATCTAATTGGCTATGATGGCAGTTAGGAGGAAATGCCTGTGTATCACATTTTCTTTGCTCACTTTCAAATCCACATATAGCCTCTATAGCACTAATGTTGAAGGAACCAAAACAAATCATCACTATTTAAAGTTTGTGGTTTACAGCATGTTGCTGTGTGGTGTTTTTATCTTTAATAATAAAATGTGAGTGAATTGTTGAGGATTCTTGCTTTCAGCAGCCTAATTTCTTTCCTTATGTCACTTTCACCGGTAGTTACAAAAGTAAAAATCAAAACATGTTACTAATGACCATTGCTGATGATTTATTTTATTGTTTATTCAAACATTTTTGACGATTTCAAACTTAATTTTAGTCTTATTGGTTATTACCTGTTCACCTGCAATACTTTTATGACCCACCAGGTGGATACTCTCCACATTAGAAATCAATGGTCTACCACTAAAACCATAATGCTGATGTCCTGTTAAAATGTCTGATTGACTCTGATGAGCTGGCAGTGTCTTATGAGGTTGTTTTTTTTAGTAAAGGAGTAGTTGAATGATGATTTCTTGAGTGATCCATCGACTGAATTTGATGATGACATCAAGAATTCTGACAGCCTGTATTTCTGTCTTATAAAAGTGCAGTCTCAAACGTGAGCTGATATTAATCATGTCATTTGTTTTTTATTTTTTTCCCAGAGCAGTACATTTAACAGACTTCACCTCAGATCGTTACCAGATCCTCACAGGGTCGGATGACTATACTTGTCGACTTTGGGACATTCCAAATGCCACTGAGCTCACCACCTACACAGAGCACACAGATTATATTCGCTGTGGTGTCACAAGCAAACTCAACAGAGATCTCTTCATAACTGGTGAGATAGAAGCTCATTTTTAATTGTGTGTGGAAATATCGAGAGGAGGACAGGAAGTTAACATTTTGCCCTGTTGGCATCAATCACACTCATTTTATATTTCAATTTCGAGTGCAATTTTTACCAACAGTCATGTAATGAAAGAAAAACATCTCCTGCACCACATAATGGAGGATTCAAGCAACGAACAGTAATCTCATTAATGTAATGTTAAGACAGAAGTACACTAATTCATATTCAAAGTCAGTAACTGCAGAAAAACTACATAATCTCACTCCAAATGCTACCATCTATTGTTGAATCAAGTGACGCTGCAGATGGCCTGATTTTGTGTGACTAACATTTGATGCTCTTTTTCTAGGATCATATGACCACACAGTGAAACTGTTTGATGCCAGAGTGGAAAAGAGTGTGATAACCATGGACCATGGCCAGCCAGTGGAGAGTGTCCTCCTCTATCCCTCTGAGGGACTTCTTGTGTCTGCAGGTAGTCACCAGTATAATTCATATAATTCAAACACTGACTGTCTGCTGAGCTAATTTTAAGCTTCACACCTTTTTTACTTCCTGGAATTAGTTGGCATACTTTTAGTCATCTGCAGTTTAAAATCATCCTTGTTTATCTTGCACTGGGCCTAGGTGCTGCCCCTAGTAATAATCTATTGTCTGGAACTAGACATGGCTACGAATAGCCTACCTTTAAGCCAGTACTCTTCTTAGTAGATGGATGGAGCTGCTGTGCTCACAACCCTTTTATGAAATGACAATTTGAAGGATGACCGACACAAGAGTAGGAGAAAACTGTCTAAAACTGACCACTTAAACCCGGCTGAAACCTGGGTCTGTTTGCCTATACGGATTACCTGTACATATGCTGACTTCATTATTTGAAACCTTGGCCATGTTTAATATGAGCATCCACCATCCTAACACTACATATATTGTAGAAAATAAGGAAAAGCATCATAGACCGCGATTTAATGATTTCATTCTTATGTGCCAGTTCTAAGGCTGAATAAATGGGAAAGTTGTGCCAGGAATGGTATCTGGTGCAAAATCTATGCCAAATTATCCAGCTGCTATGGCAACTACTTGGAATAACTAACTTGTGTTGAGTACTTATTTAGTACTTGTTAAATACTCATTTAGAACGTAATTTTCTTGGACTACAACATAGGGCAACAACAGCAGTCCATTTCATGCTTCACTGTGGCTGCAGTTCAGACAAACGTTACAATAATTTTATTTTATTACGTGCCCTCATCTACAAACCTTACATTATATTTAATCATGGTTAACCACAGCATTAAAAAACCTTCAATCCCTTTTTTTTCAGGAGGGCGCCATGTGAAGGTTTGGGATCTGCTAAAAGGAGGCCAGCCTCTGGTGTCACTGAAGAACCATCACAAAACTGTCACAAGTTTGGCTCTCAGCAGCAACGGACAGAGACTGCTGTCAGCTTCTCTTGACAGGTAAATGTCAAACGCATGCACGTCTGTCATAACAAAGAAAGAGGAAATGTTCTAACTGGTGGAATCAAACGTCACAATGCTGAATATTTAGTTAATAGTACATGTGTAAATCATGTGCTTGGTTTTGTTCTGTGTACCTAGGGCGTTCATGAAAGGAAAGTTGATTTAATGCATATCCCGTGTTTGTCTTTCAGGCACGTGAAGGTGTACAACACAACAAACTACAAAGTGGTCCACAACTTTGACTATGCTGCTTCTATCCTCAGTCTGGGTTTGGCTGTAAGTCATGCACTTGAGCCTTTGTTAGTTGCTAAAATATATATTCTATTTACTATTTCAACCTTTCTGTAGATGAAGTGCATTCACTGAATACACCACCAAAGTGAGCTTAGATGGGCGAGATCAGCTATAAGAATTCATTCTGTTTCTTTAATTGATAAAAGTAAAACTCTGAATATCTTTTTCTTTTTAGCCGGATGATGCGTCCATTGTTGTGGGTATGACCAACAGTATTCTGAGTATCAAACACAGGAAAAACCAAGAAGATTCAAAGGAAATAGCTGGCCAACAGAGGCGCCGTCCATCGTATCGTGTCTTTGTGAAAGGGAAAAATTATGTCCCTAAACAGGCAAGTTCACGATTAGTAACACGTAGAAGGTGTGAAAATCATTCTCAGATGTAATGCAAAGTGTTAAGTGTTAACACAAAATCAGATTGACTCATGAGACTGTTTGATTTCTCACCCTTGATTCATTCAATTCTTGGTTCTTCTCTAGGATGATTATCTTGTCAGTAAGCCTGTCAAAGAACATTTGGCCAAATATGACAAGCAACTTCAAAGGTTTAACGTATCCAAGGCTTTGGATACAGCTCTGGGGGTATGCAATTTATTGATTTATAGTGTTATCATTATATCATTGCTGAGGTGCCTTTTAGTCTCCGTGTTGTTCATTTTACAGTGGGCAGTACACAACAGTATGTGCAGTTATTTTGGAAAAATAAAAGTTTAAAGTATTATTGTGTTTAATGTTCAAAGGTATTGTTTTTTTTGTTTATAGACATATATTAGATTCAGAAAGCCTGAGATCACCGTGGCTGTTATAAAGGAGCTGGATAGAAGAGGAACACTGAAGAATGCACTGGCAGGAAGGGATGAACGAGGGCTCTCTCAGTTACTCAACTTCATCATTGGGTGAGATGCCAGAGAAAACTGAGCCATAATGTTAGCATTATGACCCCTCACAAACGAAGTGAATAACAGCCTCAAGGTCTAAAAAAAAATTACACTAATTATTTGATCGGTCACTTTTGGACCACAGACACTTTTGTGTAGTTCCTCTAATTCTTGAAAGACGTCTCTCCAATTTTGTGTGTCTGCACTGCAGGAATTAAAGTGAACTTAGGGAGTTTTTTATTTTTATTTTAAGTACCCGTTTCAGGGTAAAGAACCTTTGGCACAAAAAAATCCCCTTTGACTGATGTAAGTGTGATTTACGAATTTGTAGGTCAACACTTGGTTCTAAAATACGCACTATTACTTTACATCTTTTGTCTAGTGTAGAATTTACAAATAGCTGTCTGAATTCTGAAAATGCTTCACAGAAAGTACCATTGCTCCCAGCGTTTTTTGTTCTTTTTCTGTTTCTATCATGGATAGTACCCCATATAAAACATGGGACACAACCACACGGTAATTACCACATAACAACAGTGCAACAACAGTGGCTGCATATTTAGGTTCTGTCGTAGGGGAATCTACAAAGATTCCCCATGGAAGTAGAAATCAGGTCTTAGCTTGCTCTATGTCTGTGCCTCAGCAGGTTAGAGCTGTTTTGGTGGCACAAAAAGTACCAAAAGAGAAGTCATAATGTTTTGGCTCATTGATTTGAATGCTTTGAGTTTTATAGTTTGCAGCTGTACAACAGATCATGCAGAAAAATGTTTCCCACATTCATTCTTTTTTTTCTGTTTCATCCAGGAACTTGGTTGATGCCAGATTTACTCCTGTCCTCGTAACAGCAGCCGAGATGATCCTGGACATCTATCAGTCAGTCATTGGCCAGTCACCCGTGGTGGACCGACAGCTGCTGCGGTTGCAGGACCTTGTGAAGAGAGAGATCGAGTTCCAGAAGGACCTTTTGGAGGTGTTGGGAATGTTGGACACAATGTTTGCTTCCTCCCTCCCAAGAAAGGAGGTGCCATGCTCTGGCATTGGCAGGTCGAATGGTCTGACTCAGGGAGAACCAAGCACCTCAAAACCACAGCTGCAGGTCACCTGAGACTTATAAGCTACTTTAGACTGGGTTTAAGTACCTTTTAAAACATTTCTTAATGGACCATCAGACGCAAAGCTCCTGTCTAGGACATTTCGAAAAAGAAAGGTGCAAGTTTTAAGAGACTGACGAAACCACAGTCTCACTCTGGTGATTTAATTCAGTGTGACTAGCACAATAAGGATCAGAGAGACCATACATTTACTGTATGAAGAATATCTGAATGTGTGGATGTAAAGCATCCACACATTGTATTAGAAAGCTTATAATTGCAAGTTGAATTGTAAATGCGAGTCTGTATGCATGGTAGTGGCTGAGTTCACTGTGAGTGTGTATTTTTATAATGTAAATGTAAATGTTTCATGAGCAAATAAAAAATAAGTCGTTTGCCATTTCCACACTGACTGATTATAATTGTTTAATTGCTTTGAACAACAGGCGCAGTAAATTTCCATTGTTAAAATGAATGTTTTTGTTTATATAGCCTGGCACAGTTTTATCGCCCTCCATTGGGGGGCGCTGTAACCTCAAAGAAACTGAACTTTCACTCGTAAAGGAGGAATTTGCATGTAAGCAGACGGAAGACCGAAGGCTTAAACAGAGACAGGAGAGGATGCTGTGTCAGTGGAGGCTGAGGCTCAGTCTGAAAGCGCATCAGCACCGACTGTCGACCCCTTCCCAACTTGTAGCCTAAATACGGACAGTTGAATTAGCAGTTAGCAAAAGGAGGATGAATCCGAATTAGAGGGATTTTTCTCCCCCACATATAAGCGTGCTGCCAAGGTTCTGTCGGAGTTTGAGCCCCTGTGCAGGTGGGTGCGTCAATATTTTACTTGAGGAATTAGTTCAGTGTGTGTTTTGCATGCAGTCTTACTGACAGTTTGCTAACTCGTTAAGACTCCCAAAACAGCGTAATTTAAAAAGCTTTTAACAATAAGTAAAATGACTTTGAGCCATCAAGAAAAAATACAATTGCACCTTAAGATAGGTGGAGGATATTTTATGAGAAATAGCCACTGACGTCCCAACTGGGATGAGCACTTCTGCTGTGTCATATAGCTAGCATATTTACAAAATAGCGCAAAGTCCCCCTACCCCCTTTAAATTGTTTTTCCTTTGACACTCTGATATTTAGTTAATGTTATTTAAAATATATATACCATTTTAAATGTAAATGCAATGCAGTAATTAAAAAAAAAAAAGCAATTTTTTTCTTTAAAAATAGTTGTTTTACAGGGATTGTGTCCAGTTTAGGAAGTGACCACTGATACAGAACCGATCTGAACCCTGCAGGCTGAAATCCAATCGATTTCCTACTAAACACGCAGGCACACACACACACACACACACACAGCAGATTTGGGAACATTTGGCGTTTCGGTGCTTCAACACACCAAGGCAGAATAGTATCATCATTAAAATCATTATTCTTGGGATCAAAAGATTATCCTGTCTCATCACAGGACCCCTGACTCAGCACGGCACATAAAAGGTTTGGTAATCTCTTCAGGATCAGAGGAAAAAGCAGAATAACCAAAATAACAAAAGAGGTAATGGGTAGTCACATGGCCACTCCAAGTGTGCAGTGTGTTTTCTCTTTTTCATTTTAGTCTCTCAGTTATCTTTTTGTTTTATGTTTGTCTTCCCTGCAGATGGAACTGAGCAGAAGAAAAGTGCCTCTGTATGTAAGTATGCGCCCCAGTTTGCAGCCTAGATCAGCTTCTTAAATTAATCTCAACAGTTAGTTTTCCCTCTGGAAAATCTCTAAAAATTGAGTTTGGAATTCAGTGAGAGATCAGCATCCTTGTTTATAAAATGAAAGTCACTGACAGATTGTGCTGTGTCTGAAAGGGTGTGACTGATATGTCTTCCTATGTCTGTTCATCATGTTAGCTGTAGTTTCTCTGTACGATTTATTTAAATGTGAACCCAGTGACCCTTTCACTGTGTTGTTGGAAATGGTGTTTTCAGACATATGAATAAATCATTTCTGTGTTGTTGTTTTTTTGTTTGTTTGTTTGTTTTGCTGTTGAGCGCTAATTCAAAGTAACTCAGGGAAAAAAATAAACACATCTATCAGCACATACAGTGGGGCAAAAAAGTATTTAGTCAGCCACCGATTGTGCAAGTTCCCCCACTTAAAATGATGACAGAGGTCAGTAATTTGCACCAGAGGTACACTTCAACTGTGAGAGACAGAATATGAAAAAAAAAATCCATGAATCCACATGGTAGGATTTGTAAAGAATTTATTCATAAATTAGGGTGGAAAATAAGTATTTGGTCACCTCAAACAAGGAAAATCTCTGGCTCTCACAGACCTGTAACATCTTCTGTAAGAAGCTTTTCTGTCCCCCACTCGTTACCTGTATGAATGTCACCTGTTTGAACTCATCATCTGTATAAAAGACACCTGTCCACAGCCTCAAACAGTCAGACTCCAAACTCCGCCATGGCCAAGACCAAAGAGCTTTCGAAGGACACCAGGAAAAGTATTGTAGACCTGCACCAGACTGGGAAGAGTGAATCTACAATAGGCAAGCAGCTTGGTGTGAAAAAATCAACTGTGGGAGCAATCATCAGAAAATGGAAGACATACAAGACCACTGATAATCTCCCTCGATCTGGGGCTCCACGCAAGATCTCATCCCGTGGGGTCACAATGATCATGAGAACGGTGAGCAAAGATCCCAGAACCACACGGGGGGACCTGGTGAATGACCTGCAGAGAGCTGGGACCAAAGTAACAAAGGTCACCATCAGTAACACACTACAACGGCAGGGAATCAAATCCCGCAGTGCCAGACGTGTTCCGCTGCTGAAGCCAGTGCATGTCCAGGCCCGTCTGAAGTTTGCCAGAGAGCACATGGATGATACAGCAGAGGATTGGGAGAATGTCATGTGGTCAGATGAAACCAAAGTAGAACTTTTTGGTATAAACTCAACTCGTCGTGTTTGGAGGAAGAAGAATACTGAGTTGCATCCCAAGAACACCATACCTACTGTGAAGCATGGGGGTGGAAACATCATGCTATGGGGCTGTTTTTCTGCCAAGGGGACAGGACGACTGATCCGTGTTAAGGACAGAATGAATGGGGCCATGTATCGTGAGATTTTGAGCCAAAACCTCCTTCCATCAGTGAGAACTTTGAAGATGAAACGAGGCTGGGTCTTCCAACATGACAATGATCCAAAACACACCGCCCGGGCAACAAAGGAGTGTCTCCGTAAGAAGCATTTGAAAGTCCTGGAGTGGCCTAGCCAGTCGCCAGACCTCAACCCCATAGAAAATCTGTGGCGGGAGTTGAAAGTCCGTGTTGCTCGGCGACAGCCCCAAAACATCACTGCTCTCGAGAAGATCTGCATGGAGGAATGGGCCAAAATACCAGCTACTGTGTGTGCAAACCTGGTAAAGACCTATAGTAAACGTTTGACCTCTGTTATTGCCAACAAAGGTTA
The DNA here is from genome assembly GCF_057382275.1 of Copadichromis virginalis. Taxonomy (NCBI): domain Eukaryota; kingdom Metazoa; phylum Chordata; class Actinopteri; order Cichliformes; family Cichlidae; genus Copadichromis; species Copadichromis virginalis. The sequence continues at coordinate 30,146,548 of NC_140629.1, forward strand.
TGTTACAAAGTATTGAGTTGTATTTTTGTTATTGACCAAATACTTATTTTCCACCCTGATTTACGAATAAATTCTTTACAAATCCTACCATGTGGATTCATGGATTTTTTTTTTTTCACATTCTGTCTCTCACAGTTGAAGTGTACCTCTGGTGCAAATTACTGACCTCTGTCATCATTTTAGGTGGGGGAACTTGCACAATTGGTGGCTGACTAAATACTTTTTTGCCCCACTGTAGGTGACAATAAGATCCTGGCATTTGTGTAGCTACCTACCAAATTGGTAACTCCGTGATTCATTCGCAGTGATGTTTTTTATTTGTATTTTACTTGATGAAAGAGAAATTGTAATTGCTGTGTATTTGATATGTGGCGTTTTTGATCATGGTAACCCTTTGAACCCCTGCTGCCTGTGATTAAGCTGTACACAAACAGGGCATGACTTGGTCAAATATTATTTTTATTGGTTTGGTGGCCAAACAGTGCAAGAAAAATCATGCTCCTTTCGAGATCAAAGGCAGATGTTTTGCTCACATTTAGTTCAGTAATCTATAACTAATGTCATGCCCCTGATAGTTATTACAATTTTTAAAACTCAAAAGCATGTGTCTGAAAGTGTGTGTCTGTTACTATTGTGATCATTGTCCTGTTGCATGACCCAGTTTCAGCCAATCTTTAACTGTTGGGACAGTTTGACTCTAGAATACTTTGGCATACAGGTGCTCCACTCAATGACTCCAATGTGCCCAGGTCCTTTGGCTGTTTGTGCTGATATGCTGTGCTTGTTTTTTGCCAAATGGGGCACTGTGCATTATGACCATCTCCACTTTGGTCTCCTCTGTCCAAAAGACGTTGTTCCAGAAGTCTGTTGATTTGTTCAGGTGCAACTTTGCAGACTTTATAGGATAATTTGATCACATACAGAAAAATGCTTTGTTGTATTAGTGCAGATCACTTAGCAACACAACAATGCATTTGACCAAGTGTATGACACTGGATTTCTGCATTTTCTGGATAATATTTTTGAAACATAACATTAACCTAAGTATTATAACAAACCAAGCACACCCCTTTGCGAAAACAAGACAAGTGGTTTTGATATTGTAGCTGATTGGTATATGTGCTCACATCCACATAATAATATGCTATCCTTCAAGGTGCAAGACAAAGTAAAAAGTAGCATATGGCCACACTGGCACACTTCATATCATTGAAAGCACCAGAAATAGTTTTGTTTGAAAGTCTGCTCCAATCCATTCTTCTTCTGCCTCTGGCATTATCAACAGATATTTCCAGTATTTCATTTAGTGACCACATTACCATTAGTGGTCACGGTCTGGTCAATCATACAGATGTAGAGAGTCTTAATGAGGGTCCAGGAGAAGCCTGGTTGACGTTTGAGGATTTGTGGTCAAATAGAAATCTTCCAGACATGAAGAAATAAATAAGTGAACGCAAAGGTTAGATTAGGTGAGACAATGAGAAATGGAGGCAGGATTACTCAAAGTGTCCTTATTTTAGTCAATAAGAGGAGTGAAAGCAAAAAGCCTCTGGTTTTATTAACCATGAGAAATCAGGTCAGCTGTTGAGGCCAAAAGAAAGACTACTGAAAATACACTCTTAAGCCATCTACACTAATCTGTAATGTATATTGCATTTCACGGTAAACCTTACCTTTAGGACCTACATTTTGGCTGCAGCTTTTTTTGCCTCAGGCCTGTTCCTCTACTCCCGCCTCAGTCAGTCTTTTGATAGGTTTCCAAGAATAACCCACACAATATGTCTTGTGGCCTCAATACACTGGTCTATTGAGGCCACTGTAGGTGGACAAATTGATATTGTCTACAATAGATTTCTTCCCCTGTGACTGTTGGATGGTGGTGAAAAAGCAGCAGCTCTGTTAAAAGACAACTAGCCTGGGAAGCTTTTATTTTGTAGCTAGTGAAGCTAGTTCATGTTCAGCCTTTATACTTGAAATCTTTTGGTTGCATTAGTTATAACCACGTATTCAAAGTGGAAGCATCACATGAAGACAACAGCATGGACCCAGAAATGTGCAAAGATGCAGAAATCTGTTGAAAAACTTTGGAGACTGCAAAAAGTAGCAACTAGCCAAAGAACATAGTGGATGTATTTATATGTACTTGTGAGTAAAGAGTGAGTGCTAGACTTTCTCAAGTGGTTACTAAGAAGACTGATTAAATGCTAGTGTTGTTTATATTTACTGAAAGTGTGAATAAGCAGCTGTTTTCTCACAATTGCCATATGAACAGCTTGCCACTTTTTGGCTGACAAGTTAAAAAAATGAATAGCTTGTGCTTTCAATATAACATAAATATTATTTCAATATATAAAACCTCAAGGTCTCAGCAAATCAGATTTCTGGGATCCTTAAAGACTTGTATTGTTTTAATATAATTAACAGAACAGTTATAGGATGTCTTATTTTTAGATGTGTACTAGTTGATTTATTTATTTATTATTATTATTATTTTTATTTGTATCATTCTTTCTTTTGCCTTAAATGAGAAATCTAAAGTCTTGTAGCCTGTCTGGATCAGGACAGGTCTTTGAGGAGGCGCTAAGGCATTCCTGTTTTTATTGAGGAGGGATGGTTTATTGTACCCTCGAGAGGAATGCTATCAGGGGATTTTGTGTACTTTACAGAAATCTAGAACATCAGAATCAGAATAAAGTCTTGCTCTAAAATGAGCCTGTATACTTAACAATAGATGTATTTTTTTGATCGGTAGCGTCTTTCTTCTTTGTTTTTCCTCTCGACCTCTTCCACCTTCATTTATCCCAGGGCGAAGCAAAGGTATTTGCATTGCTGGATGGTTTTGACTCTGCGCCAGAAGATGCAGAGGTTTACATTGTTTTGGAAGGATCCACACTGATCCATGTCACCAGGGCTCACAGTGATGTCATGCTCTGCTTTATTGTGCCCGGTATGTTTATGACTTTCTGATGTAAATTACACAGTGATTTAAGACTGTGTAAAAGTCTTAAATCACCCTCTATTTCTTTGTATTTTCCTAGGAAAATTAGAAATACATACAGCGAACATACATGGAAATATAGTTTCCTCACTGTTTCAGTACCTTCGGATGGTTTCTTAGATCAACTGAATAACAAGATGCTTCTCTCGGATCCTGTGTCACAACTTTGCTCAATTTTTTTTCTTCCTATTTCTTAACATGGTTTTCAGATAGTGTTCCTCCATTTTAATGTTTGTTTGTTTTTTAGGCCTTCCACTTCTTTTGTCCTTGACTTATTTGGATATCCTGAAGCTATTGCTTAAAGAAAACTCATAAAAATTACATGAAAGTTTGGCTCTTTGGAAGCAAAATGTAAAGAAATGACGGGTGCTTTAGGATTTTTGCACAATATTTTATGTTCTCATGTCTAATGCCGTATTTTGGTATTTTACGAAGCCATCGTCAAACATTAGTATATTCTAGCAATCCCATGTTTTTCCACTTTTTCACTTCCGATTATATATCAGAATACCTAAAAGAAGTATGTATTTGAATTTGGCTTACACATAAACATGTCCCTACAGTGGCTTGAGGTCTGACAGGGTGCAGAATCTTAGCAGCTTCCACATAGGAGTGAAACAGCTCCATGAACAATATGTCATTATTACTGAGCCTCTGTGTAGGTTGACTCAAACAACAGGCAGTCCTGCAGGCTTTGCACTCTCAAACATACTAACTCAATGCAGAAATGCAGAAAACAAAAAGTGCCTTTGTTAGCATCCAAAAAGAAAAGCTGATACTCAAACATATCCAAGGGCTTGGAGGCATTCTTAAAGCCCTGTAACCATAGTGTGTTTTTGTAGTGTTGACTCATTTCTCACAAACCATAAATCCTTTTGATAGATTTCCTTTCACCCTTTTGGGCTTCTATTTCTGTTTATTAAACACAGTTTGAACAAAAAAATCTGTAACTTTTGGAGTTTTTTGTTCCACCATATAAAAAGATATTGTTTATTTAACTGATGTTAAATATAACTTTTGTTGTGCTTGCTTAGGCCATAATCTGGCAGAGATGGTTTCTGTCCAGGCATACCTGTGCTCTGAAACTATACCTCTCACCTGGGTAGGCGAGGCTTCATTAGAGTATGTTCATGATGATGCTCAGGTAAGAAAAGCCAAAAAAAGTGTGCTTGTGGTAAAAATTACATGTTAATACAGTTTTTTCTTGTGCACGTGCTTTTTAGTTCATATATAATTGATAAGAATTCTACTGACATTTTTGTATTGGAATGGGAAACGCTCCAATACAAAGGCAGCAGTGAAAATAATGTTTTGTAGAGCTCTTCAGTTACACCTGATTGTATCTTATTCACAACTGGCACCCTTACAGGACCTCGCAGAGCACCTGGTAATCCATGGACATTGTCTGAACTCCACGGATCACAACGAGCTGAGCAGCCTCTTCAACCTGGGCCAGCAGAGCTCCCATTGGGCTATGGATCACCGAGTGGCCCTGGCTATGGCTAACCTCGATATCCCCCCAAACTGGAATGTACTCGGGAGCCACAGTGGAGACGGTGAGAGCTGCACTGTCTTATCTTGCAGAACAGGGATTCCTACACAGTTATGCTTATCAAAGACACATAAAATGCAGTTTTTATTTCATGAAAAAATGTATTTAAAAATACAAAAAATTGAAAATTCTTAAAATGGTACACTCTGTTTATCCAAACAAAGTTGTAGCTTGGAAAATGTCATGTTAGAGGGAGGGGTTTTAATTAAAGAGTGGATTTACAGACAAGGATAATATATTTAATTATGTACACGTTTATTCATACAAAAAAACAAAAAAGAGGACAGCTATAGATTAGAAATGTAGCTGACGGCCTTTGTCATAATGCATCACTCAGCACTGTCCTGGTAACTATACCAGGAGGTTGAACTCTTCAACTCTGCAACCCCTCTGCCCACCTTCTCCCCAGCCATTATTCCCATTTTCCATGCTCACCAGGCTGAAATCGGAAGTGAACATGGTCCAACGTGTTCCTCTGTTAAATTCATCAAAGCCAATTAAGCAGCATGTAATGTGGTTAATAGAGCCTTTCCATCTGGAAGTAGCCCTAGGCAGAGCTCAATAAATCTGAGCGAGCATGTGTTTGTGTGTTTGCGTGTGGCCTGTGTGTGTGCTGACCACCAAGTTTACTAGATGCCACCATCTGTTTGTATGATCTGAGTGTTTGTGTAGGGCCACCTACATAAATAACAAACTAGATTTAGCTGTAATATAGTTATGGCAGTCTGTTTCATTGCAACGTCTCTCTCTAAATGTCTGCAGTTAATTTGATAACACTGCTTATGACATCATTCTATTGCCGATGCTTAATACAGCTCAATGATCAATCCCCGAATCTCCTAAGTACTCACTGTTTGCATGCAGTGCTTTCAATAAAAATTTAAAAGCACTGGAACATCTTAACAAATCCTTGTTACTGTCACAAAGACAAAAGATGACACTGGAGGTAATCATGTTCTTCCTGAGAACATTTCTTAAACTGAGCATACTAGAAAAATTGTAGCGTTGTATTAACGTGCATTTCAATGCTCCGGACCTGCAAAATGCCAAAACGTCTGTTGTTGTTCACAGTTGCTGATGATCAGTTAATGAAGTGCATTTTATCAGTCACACCTGACTGTTACACACTCTCTTAGTTCTTATGGAAGCAACAAGTGTGGCCTTAGTCTTTCACAGGACTGCATGGAAAGCTGTTTGTTCTTCACATGGCTGTATTCATTATATTAAAAATAGAAGCTGCACAGTAGGAAGTCAGTACAGTCAGTAGTAGTCAGTGCAGCTTTCATGACATTTGCATTTTTATTTTTACAGTATGTCTTCTGTCCACCCTACTTTTCAAATATGCACTAAATCCTGGCATGGATGCCAGTGTTGCACATTTTTGGAGAGAGATTCTGTCATTCTTTTTCAGCTGTTCTTTCTTAGGTTGTTTTGTTCTGCCTTTCTCTTCACATGTTATTATTGGATTTAGGTGGCAACACACTTGAGCAAGTCTTCAAAATCTTTACTGATTCAGTCATTGAACTTTGGATTTTTGTCAGAGGATAAAGCCTAGTACTCCTCTCCTGACAGGTTTCTGGAGATTAGGAGTCATTTTATTAGGAAGCATTCTGGTTAATTTTCAGACATTAATGGCTCCATCTATAAGTCATCTCCTGACATCTTTTGCACTCGCCACACTGTCACCTCTGTGCCTCATTATTTCAACTTTTCAATTCAAGTCAGTTTTATTTATATATTGTATTTATAGCACCAATTCATAACAACAGTCAGCTCATGGTTCTTCTGTGTGTATTTACTCTGGTAGTCCTGGCCAAGTTCATGCTGCACCCAGTCAGAGCTGTAAAAATGTATCTCACCCAGTATTCGTCAGGCACCTTTTCATGTTCATTAGCAAAGTTTAATCTTGCAGCAATGTGCTGAACAGCAAGCCAGGACATTTTTTTTCTTGGACTCTCTCCACAGAGGTTGTTATGCAATGTTCTTCATACTGAATGAGCTGTCACAAAAACTCAAGATTTCAATTGGTAAGCCTTATGCTAAGTACGAAGCGCTTCCTGTCTGTTTTATGAAGCTAGATTCTTCACATCATGCACCGTCTTTGGCATTATTTCAGGAGGAAGCTCACAGCAGCCTAATTAGTTGTACTGTGACTCATTCTCATTACTTCTACAAGTATATAAAAACTGATATTTTTAGTTATTGTTTTTACTATTTCTTCTTTTAAAAGTATAAAATCTTGAAATAATTATTTTTTGTTTTACTTTTGCTGGTAATTTATTTCAGTGTGAACCCATGTAAATCCATGATGCACTTATGCATCGTGATAGAAACATCAAAGTATAAAAGGAAGAGAAAAACTAAACATGGGACCATTCTGATTCTTTTATAAAAACCTTTTCTTTAGTTAGTATAACTGGAAGTCACAGGTGTATTCTCTTTATTTCTACTTTTGGGACTGAAGTTTCAGTTTAGTTTCTCTAAAGTATGTTTTATCCTCTGTAAAGGGAAATACCCTAGTTGTCAGCTTAGAAATATTGTGATTCTGAAAAGGTGATACAGTCCTGAATTATTTGAAGTTTAAGTGCTCTTGCACAGAGCTTGACTCATTTCTCATCATCCTGCGGGTATTTCTTAATCTTTACACAGCTACCCATTACAGTAAAAAGGGCAAACTGTATGGTATCACAATGTAAAAAAAAAAAAAAAACTACCATTTTTATGATGAGATGACAATTTTAAGTGATACCAAGTGTTGCTTCTGTTATATTTGTATATTTTTCCTGCAATTTATTCTTTTCAGACAGCATTTGTAATTTATATCGGAGTTAACTAACGTACTTTAATGTAAACTTATTCTCTCTTTTAAGGTATAGTAATAAGATAAAAAAAAAAACTTGTTAGAGAGTAAAATGTTTTTCGGCTGGAGCAGTTTTATCTGGTACAGATAGAAATCTTGTCGGACTGCATTAAATGGCAGACACAAATCTAAGAAGTCGTCACATTTGTAGACTGTCTGTTGTCACGATCTTGTTAAAAGGCTTCTGTTGCCTTAAAATAGGTCAGTGGACCAGAGGGATCCAGTGCTGTGTAAGAATAGAAATCAGTTAGTGACAGTTCAGATAGTTATCCTAATTAGACGGTTATCCAGATTTCTGACATGCTAGTTTCCTCCTGGTTAAGCAGTTGTCTTGGATCCCGCTGCATTCTTTCATGTCTTCAGAGATGTCATTTTTTAAAATTGTAATATATTTTTCTCCCTATTCTCCAGAGCACTGTCCCAGAGAGTCTCCCCTCCACCTAGCTGTTCGATGGGGTATGTGTCGACTTGCAGAGCTGTTGCTTTGCCAGCCTGGGGGTTTGATGGCTGTCAATCTGCCAAACGAAAATGGAGTCACGCCGCTGCAGCTGGCACAGACAGCAGGCAACACTGAACTGTTGGAGCTGCTCTCCAAGTAAGATTATAAACTTTAACGAGGTGCTTCCAGGAGAGACTCTGACAAATGAATGACTGTTTTGATAAAACATTGTGTATTCAGGGTAGAGGTTTCCTGTGCTCCTGTCAGGGCTCTGTGTGCAGGCGGATGGAGAGGAGGATCCAAATGCGAGACTCTGAGACTGAATTGAAACTGAGAACCTTAGCTTTATTGCTGGTGATAAAATTCTGAGGGTACGACGCGACACAGAGCATGGGAAAACACAGGGCTTATATACACAGGGTAGTAATGAGGAAATGGGCAACAGGAGGGAAACAAAGCTGGGAGAGATCAGGGCTAACGAGACAGGGGGGAACAAAGCTGCACACACTAACCTAAGACAACGACTTCCACAATAAAACAGGAAACACTACTAAAAGACACGGACAGAAAATAATACATGAAACCACAATTCCTAAAACATGGATAACAGAAACATGAAACTCTAATAATAAACATCATCATCATCACAACAAGAGAATGAGAAAACAAAACACCAAGATAACTGAAACACAAAGTACCAGAGAAACATGAAGAATAATCCATGATGCCAAAGTAAACGAAAACATAATGAACTCAATTGCTGGGTCCAACGGACCCAGAACCATGACAGCTCCACACTAAGGGAAAACTTTCCTTCAACTATATACACAACCCAGTTTTATGTTTGCTATTATCCTATCCATCCATTTCTAAATTACCAAAATACTGTGATTATATTGAAGTGATGAAGTGCATTTTGTTATTATATGTCACCTGTTTGTGTTACCTGAAAACTCCACCTCTAACTGGATCCACACCCTTACAGGTTAATTTATTTTGCCTACAAGACCAGATCATATGCACTTAATGACAGTAAATGTGATATGCAATATGTTAAAGACGTTTGGGAAAATAGTAAAAACAGTATTCGAAATATCAACCCTAATGCCTAATATTTTTTTCTGTTGTTTTGCAGCCCACCCAATCCACTAGCTACACCTCCCGCTGGTCTTTCCCAGGTGTGGGCAGACAGATCTCGCCTGCTTAGGTTCTGTCATGACATGGGGAACCTGACTCTGACTGTCAGACAAAACCTGAGGTGGAGCTCGGAGGAGAGCCGACATGCTGACATCCTGCTTCTCAGAGAGCGACTGAGAGATGAGGACTTCCTCAGAGGGGTGAGCAGAACAATATTATGATGGTCGTAAAGATTGTAAAGGTGATATTTGTAAACACAAGAATAAATTAGAAAAAGGTAGTTGATTACAATTATATAAAAGCAAAACAAAAAAAATTACAGATTAAGCTTTTGTTGAGGATGTTTTTTTTTTTTTTTTTGTTCAAGGTTCTTAAAGGTACTATTAAATTAAGGTTAGGTAGCAGGTGTGCAACTAACTAAACAGAAAAATCAAAACCCATAAATACAATACTTTCTCGAATCTTTTGATTTAAATGCTGCTTTTTCTCCTACAGATCAAAGCACTAAGGAGGGAGCGGGTGGAGACGATCTTAGGGAAGGAAGAACTAGTGGATGATCCTGCAGACAGTGGTATCATACACATTCAATCTGTCTGATTTGTGGGATTTGGAGGCCTGATTAAACTAAACCATGCAGTCTTAGCTCTCCTCTTTCATGTTGAGATGATTTGCTATTTTTCACTGTATTGAATCTACACACTGTGGTGTCATGCAGACTTCAGTAGAAATTGACTGCCCTCATCTGGGCTTTGTGGGTACTGCAAAGATATGGCAAAAAACAAGTCAACTGTATGAAGGTGGTGGTTTGTCATTTCTTTGCTGAATAGATGATCAATCGTTAGTCAGTTATCAGGGAAATAATTAAAAACAATAACAACAGTCTACTTCAAAACTTTCTGCTTAAAAGTATTTCTCATCAAACATAATCATTTAAAAAACAAGGTAGTTGAAGATATTTTGTTTATAAAATAAAATGTGGGAAGTTTTGGGCAAGTCTGCTTAATCATTCCTTCCAGTGGTAGATTTGGATAAAGAGTAGAGGATGGATTTACTACTTCATCAAGCAGATATAAAGGAAGCTCAGTAAAATAAAGAGTCCTTCAAATCTGATGTAGGCCTTGTTTTTAAATGTGGATATTTAAGGATATTTAAATAGATGAATAAAAACTTTGACCTGTTCCTGGTGCTACAGGAAAACTCAGCATGGCATAAAAATTCTTATAAAAATTCCCTACATGAGGCCTGTGGACATTAAGTAGGGAATTTTAAAGCAGTTTACCCACTAGTATTTGGCATATTCCACTGAGATCCCAAGCCACATCACTAGTGTGATTGACAGTATCTTTGACAGTATCTGAGCTAGTTTTGTTTTTATTTTTGAAATATTTCATCCTTCTCTTTTTTGTCCCTCTGTCTTTGTCTCTCAAGCTCTGGCACTACTTTTTCTCTTCTCTCTGAAACTCTGTTCCAGCCTATCTATCTTTTATGGGCCACTTCTGCTACATATCCTGCCTTCATTTTTCAACATCACCCAAGGCCACTAATCAAACCACCCAAACACTAATTTCCATGTATTTCTGCCTTGTTACTGGTAAGCCATCATACACCGTGCCCTTTGATCTAGGATGAACATGGTAATTAAATGAAAATGGAGATCAAGGCCACACAGTAAAAATAAATAAATCCCCCAGGTTTATGAAAAGAAAACAAAAACCTGCGTTTACGTGGGATCATTAAAAACTGGCAAGCATCTGTGCTTACTTGTGTTTCTTTTGAAGTTTGATGGCTGTGTCTGAAAATGTTGTCTTTTTTTTCAGCACTGTATCCTGACATAAATGGAGAAAACTCTGCCGTTGAAGAGAATGTAAGTATTTAACGCACGGCAGTAAAACATTTTTATAAGGATTCACATGCGTACAAGTCTATGGATTACAATATGATCCGAATATTCTTGACAAATTCCGTGCAACAAGAGGCGTTCCTTCCAATTTTCCTGAATATGTTATTACAGGTGGCATTTTAAACACACTTATTCACTTTCCATGAACATCTGTACCAGCTAGTGGCAAGCACTGCTACAATAACTGTGGAGCATTGTCTGCTTCTCAATGCTCCACAGTTGTTGTTTGTTTTTTTTCACTCTTATTGTCAAGGTGCTGGATTTGGCACCTTGCACACACCACTGAATAGCTGACTTTGTGAGCGGTCAAGTGTGTGTTTCGTGTTTTGAGAGGTGTGGTGTGTGCACATGATTCTTGTCATCCAGTAGGAACAGTTTAATGTGTTACAGATGGTTAACTAATTGATCTGTCTCACACACCTAGGCACTCGCCAAACACTGGTGTTTTTTTACTTAGTTCTACTCGTTTTTTTCGGTTTTTGTGGTATGCTGGAAATGTGCATGCTGTTTCGTTAAAGGTTCCCAGTTTCTACTCCGAAGTATACGAGGAGCCGCTGATGTTCTGTCTGAATGAGGAGGACGAAGAAGACGAGCCTTCACAGTCTGACTCTGGTAAGATTTTCTTTCAAAGTAATTTTGTTTTTTTAGAAGTCCGTTTTTAGCTGTGGTTTTAATTGTAGAGTTTGTGGTACATCAACTTTTGTGCAGACGGGAATCGATCACTGTTGTTTTAGGTGCTGTTATGTTCATAGGAAGTTATCCAAGTAGCTTCAAATTATTGAGTGAGTTCAAACTGCAGGAAACATTTCCTTTCCTGAACAGAACTTGGAACTCTAACCATCATCTATGGCTGCCGACTGTCCCCGCTGACTATAGGATCACATTTCAGGCCCCTGGCTTGTCTTGCCCCCCTCTCCCTGAAGTTTTTTTAGTCGTGTCAATCTGTGTTTACAGTTATTGTTGAACCGAGCAGGATCTTTTTCTTTTTTCTTTTTTAATGAACACTTCATCCTGAGTCATCCTGCTTCTGCCAGTAGTGACAGGAGACCAGAAACAAACCAAGCCAATTCCTGACTAAATGGCTGAAGGTGGCTTCACTCTGATGTACTCCTGGATTGCAAGAGGAAGGATTTGAGAGTGGGAACATCCTGTGGGTTAATAATTGGCTGGTATTACTGCAGACCAGACTGATGCCTCAGTGTAAGAATGCTGTGGTGACAAGCCGAGGCTTCAGACTTTATAACACTTGGCACTGAACATCTGTAATCTTAGCATCCTGTGGTGAGTGTAGTTTTTCATGCTAAATGGTTAAGCCATTTTGTCCTCTGTGTGCATGTTTCTCTGTGTTTGTTAGCTGAGTGGAAGCTCTTCATCATTTTCGTGTAGCCTGTGATGTCTGCCTCCCTCTGCCCTCTTTTGACCCCTTAAATCACCTTCTGTGGCTCAGATCAAATAATATTGGTCACTTGAATGATGTTTTGCACAAGTTTCCCCTCAGTGGGTTATGTTTGAATGAACACAGCTCAGACTGGAAATGACTCAGGTTTCATACATGCCATTCTTCTGGGATAAAGGTGCTCATTTGACCCTTAAAGAATTTAAATTCTTCAGTAAACATTCCAGGCCTGTCAGGTATCGTGAGTGGCTAGAAGGTTTTTACATTTTTTAGTGAAGTAGTGAAGCTTATATTGTGATTCTGGTCTGTTTGTTAACACTAACAATATGGCTGCATACGTTGAGCGAATGCGTCATCGAGTACACAGACAGAACTTGTGTATCCAGCGCTTCAGCTAGGGATGAGGAATTTCGAATGTAGCTGTCATCTTTCCCCTATCTTCTTGATGTCATCTTTCCTGTCTCCATTTCAGATTACTGTAACTTATTTGACATGACTGTATGTACATAGAAAACTTTTTTTTTTTTTTTAAGGTTTTACTCTTTTCAAGATTCATATGATAATTTGGATTTTTTTGAGAGGGATAAAGGACTGTTTGTCTTCTTCAGTCACACATTCTCCCATCTCTGCCTTCCTAATGCCCCCGATATTTAAATACCCCACCCAAAACACACTCTTGCACCCAAATGCCTACATACAGACAAATACACATACCATTCCCCATCACATCCTTCCAGGTCAGCATTTTAATGTGAGTTTAGCGAACAAATAGCAAAGGCCACTTCATCCCGAGGAGCGCTGCTCTCCTCCACAGTTGAGGAGAGGGAAGAAGTTTCTGTGTGCGTGTGTGTTCACTTGTGTATTTGATTGGAAGAATTCAGTAGGGAAGAGTGCTCTGAGTGGGACAGGGGTATAGGGAAGTAAAAAGGGGGTGTTTGTGGTTGAATGGGGGTTGCCAGGGCTTTGCTGAATGCAGTTTTCCAGCAGCTTGTTGAGATCTCCAGGGAAAGGAGAGCAGAGGAGTGTTAAAGCAGTGTGTGTTTATGTGTGTGTGTGTAATAGGGGGGAAACTGTGAGAGAAAGGGATTTATGATATGGATAGTTTGGCAGGGTGTCAACAAACGATAAGTGCAGCACCAGGAGCGCAGAGAAGAGTCTGCGACCCCGACTGTGGGATCTAATTGGAGAATGGAAAAAAGGATTAAACCTCACACAGACCCCACAAAGGCAGCATTAATGTTCACTAGCCCGGTGCCAACACCCTCCATCACCCCTCCCCATGCACATACACAGAAACTTTCTATAGTCACAGTGTACCTCTTTTTCTACTCTTCGCGTATATTCTGCCTGCAAAACCCATCTCATCTCCTTTCTCTCTCTCTGTTTTTCACATTCCTTCATTTATGTGCATTTGTAAACCCATGCTTGACCTCTTTTCACAGTGCCATTGTCCAGTTTGTCTTGTAAATCCTCTTTACCATCCTTTTTGCTGATCTTCACTTGTATCTGTGCTGATGCAATTGGAGCACTGTACTCCTGCAGTTTGGCAAGAGGAGGAAACATGGATGAAGAAAACAGCAGCAGCTCTCTGTGCTGTCTCCATGGAGAAGCTGCTAACCTGGCAGTCCCTCCTCCCCTCTCAGCTGGGCTTTGACATGCTAAAATATAGAGAACGAGAGAATGGAGTGATTGAGAAGGACTCTCTTCAGATGGCATTAGGCATATTTGGGATGAATTGCCAGTGCTTTTAACTGGGTAGTGTTCAGCTATGCAGCCTGGTATCTCTCCGAGACAGTTATGGACTCACAGGGTTAATGATTTCTATCATGTCTGAGACTCACTTTCAATAAGCAGTCTGGCTTCATGTTTCTCTTCGCTGCCGGTTCTAAAGTCATTCCTATATTTGACTGTTTCTCTCCCTTCCTCAGTCCCTCCTTTCAGCTGTCAATACCCTCCTCCCTCTGTTGCTGTCAGCATGTGTATATCTCGCTCCCTCTTTCTCATGACCGTGTGTGGTATATGAGCAAAGAAGGCAGAGACTGACTTAGTTACCTAAAAGTTTGCTCAGATGTAAGAAGAGCAGACAGAGAGGAAACTCAAAAAGAAAGAGTTCAGCCCCGGCTCTGCTGGACAGTTGGTTGAGAGCTGTGGAGGGGGAAGGGGAGTAGTTTAGGGGGAGGGGTGGTTGGGGGAGACAGAGGGGAACATGCTGGCTCACTCCTGAAGTGTCAGAGTGTCTGCAGCAGGGCTCCGGGAAAAAAAAGGAGAGTGAGTGCTACAGCTAGTCCGCAGTCTGTTCAGCCATGTGGGAATAGACGTAACTGCTCATTTATTCATCACACACATCGAACTGTTCGGATGAAGATTTTCTATAAGATCGTAACTCATGGACTCTGATTCCGACTGCCCTTTCAACTACTCCTGGCCTTCTTTTCCCAAGATGAGGATGCGCCGGAAGATGGGGAAAAAAGGTAACGCAGCATTAAAAACCATATTTAAAAGTAGTTTTGCTATTCTGTCGCTTTGACAGGTATAGTTCTGCGAGTGTCCACAAATCTTAATTCACTTTTCACTTCACTGTCATTGACGTCCTTAAAACACATTTCTGACATGTTGATGTCTGCAGTGTTTGACAGACACAAAAAAGATTTGGAAAAACATGTGGAATCATTTTTAAGTGAAAAATGTTAACTTTTTAAACACAGATTAGGCAGCTCTTCTGGCAAACTCAGGACTTAACTTCTAAATGCCCTGTTGGCAGGCATGTTTCACCATTCACTGTGGAACAATAAAGTTAAAATTAGACTTTTCCCATTACACACTCTTACTCGCAGACATCCACTGCAGCACCGAGTCTGTCAGAGAGAGCTAACTGCATGTTTACCAGTGATGTAACCTGATACCTGACAGTATGTTGGGGAATGTCAGATGTCCACTCGAGGCTGATTGAGTGGTTTGGGGCTTTCGCCATCTTCAAACTGTTGTGTGCATCTAAACCCTGCTGAGAAGTCGTGGCCTCATGTGACTGCTAGGTTGCAGTGCAAATGGGAGGCCCACTGTTTAATATGTGCGGTCATATCCCTAGCCTCAGGGAACTGCACTTGATAGCTCTAATTGGTTGTTTAGGTGTCAGTGAAAGAGTGACTGTGATTGAATTGAGTATTGGTTTATTATCAGGCACGGAACCAAAATCTGGTTAATACTTCATCCTGGCATAAAAATTTGTTATTTCATTGTTAGTCATGGGAGAGTTAAATTAAATGCTAAAAATAGTGCATGATTAAACCAGAGTGGTTAAACAGTCCGTTGCTTATGTACAAGTGATTCTGTGTTTGTTGGGAGAAGCGAGAAAGAGAGAGGGAGTTAGGATCAGAGAGACAGACACGGGGAAAGATTATGTTACTGCCACGGCTGTGTCATGGCTCAGCTCCAGTTGTCTTTTCCTCATCTTTCACCATAAACCTCTGCAAGATTATCTATGTTATTGCTTTGTAATTGTGATTGACACAGGCTAGCTTTATACACACTGCTGGCCCATGCTCTCTCAATGAGGAACAGAAACGGTGGCACTGCATCAACTTTTTGAACTGAACTGCTTCTACTCGATTTCGACTTTCTTTTTTTTCTGGTCTAACAATACACCTGCAAAGTGAAATGTGATTTCAGGTGCGCACAGGCAGACGTTTATTTCTTTGCTCTGAGAGTTGCACGGCTCGTTCTGGCTTCACCTTTTCCTGTAAATACAATGGGCCTGTGATGCTTGGATTGGGATGTTTGACCACAGGTGTCATAACTCAGAGTGGTTTTGTGGATGTTGGTGGACAATTGTTCTAATGATTTAAAAGTCCCGAACACTAAAGTTAAATAAATGCCTCCCCTATTTTTATAAGGTAATAAGACCTCCTGTTGTGATTCTTTGAGACTTGGCTTGTTATTTTACTTTCAGCTCTCATCAAAGTGACAGCTGTTTAGTGTGGTCCTTGTAAAGCAAGTTACATCATAAAAGAAGGAACAGCATGAACAAATAATCCATTTATAATTATAATAAGCAAGCCTAGGTGTTTATACGATTAATCATTGTTATTGTATGTTTATCTTGAATTTTATGTTTTGCCCTACAGCTTCTAAAAGGAGTGAACCTTGAGAAAGAAGCCTTGTGGCTGCGCTGCCTCCCCCTCCTCTTCATCCTGCCTACCTCGGTCTCCCTCTCCCAGGGGTGTGCATGGGTTGAAGGGTCACTCTCTGTGTTTAACTGCCCTGGTCTGGAAACCTGGCACTGACTGCTGTCTTTGTCTGTTTTGCTATAGAGTCTCTCTCGGTCTCTGTTTTTCTCGCTGCTGCTACTTTAGGCATTGCTACTGTATACGGTTGCTTCTCACTAAGGGACATGCTCTGAATATCACATCACTTCAGCTTTACTTTTAGCGAGCAGAAATCCTACATAAATAGATCCGCATACTGCTCTGCTTTTCTTTAAAAAAAAACATCCCCTTTCAAGTCACAGCTGATTGACTGCTTACTCTGCCTCGGGAATAAAGACAGCTTTTCCAGCAGGACGAATTACTTTTTGCTTTTGTAACTTGTTGGCAATATGAACACCCTGCTTCTGTTATTCCCCCAGTTAACTAATGTTAAACACAGATCACACTGCCCGACAGTAATGTTCACTGAGCCAGAATTTATGGGTCAGAGGTGTGTGAATGATTGAGGCCACAGCAGCCAGCTGTGGCTTTGGACCCTGCCCAGAGCCTGAACTATTAGGTCTGTCTGTCAAGTCCCTAAAGTAGGTTTATATGAAATTATATCTGCTTTCAAACAGCAGTTTGACCCACATCCAGAATCTAACCCCATTCTGTGGATTTGATGTTGGACTAAAACGAATCCTTTTCTACATAGCAGAAAGTTTTATGTGACTTTGCGCAGGTACAGTGAATTTGGTTTGAGGTTCATATACAGTATAATTTCTTCAGGTGAAACTAAGAGAATCCAGACATTTTTAACAATGGAGAATCAGGTTGTAAAAATGTAAGAATTTCGCTGAGAGATATAAAAACTTTGGCTGTCCTGGAGTGATGTGCAGTCGTCTCTGTATATGCTGCAGTACTTAAACTTCGGTTAATTCGTTTATGTTTAACATGGATGTAATGGGAATCATCTGGTGTCCTCATCAGTGTTAGCTCAGCTCCCTCTTGCCTCTCATATTTATCTAACTTGCAGCATATAGGAAGCACAGCCAGTTTCTTCTTTGATTTATTCACTGTTACAGTTGCTGAATGCCTTTTTTTATTATTATTCTGCAGTGCTGGCAGCTTGGACACCATGGATAAACTATTGATTTACTTTAAAAGAAGAATGTTGAGTCTTGCTTTAGTAACTGCTTGATGAGCTGAGATTTAAAACAGCAGTGCCAAAGACACTGTTGGAGGCAAAGCTCGGTCACGGCAAGGTGAGAATGTCATTATTAGCTTAATAATGTAACTGTGCTAATGAGACCTCCTCTTCTGGTTACTACGACCAGAAATGCACCAGCTGCTGGTGTGATTAGATTTTTCTGTTGAATCTTCAGCTTAATGTAAATTCCTCTACAAGTTTTCTTTCTTCAGACTGATGACTTTTTTTCTTTTGTTAACAAGTAATGTAATGTAATGGTGGTAGTTTCGCAGTTCAAGTAATCATAAATTGACTTACTTTGGCGATTAACCAATCATTTTACTGTATGTCCCATTTTCACTTTGATGCTTTGAAATCAAAAAAGGCAATCGCTGAAACATTTGTGCTCTTTTTGTCCTGTTCCTGCTACTTGTGCACATGTGTAGTTCACCTAGCGAGATGGCATAGAAAAGAGAAACCTTCACTTTGAGGAAGTTAACAGAAAGTAAAACAATAATCTTGTAGCTTGTTAAGCATTTTACTTTTAAAAGTAATATTACCTAACACTGGCAGAAACACACATTTTGCTGATGGTTATCTAGTAGCAGTAAAAAAAACTATATTAAAAAAAGTAAAGTCAGTGTACCTGGTTAGTGTTTAATAGAGATTTTTTATGAGCAGTCAGAATTCGCAAGTAAGTTTGAAAATAATTGTTACTGTGGTTATTTTTCACATTAAAAGCAGCAGCTGACTATTCAGTCTCACCTGATTTCTAGCTGTTTTATAGCTTTTGAGCATTTTTATCTGATGCTAACCATTTTATATACATTTTTTTTGTGTGTAAAAAATTATGATTTTATGACCTATGTGTTTATTTTGCTGCCAGTATCATTTTAAGTTACATTTTAATAGTACTCTATAAATAATGACTATTTTATTGTTGTTGTTATTAGTAAAGAACTAGTTTGTATAGAGCATTTAAACTTTCTTAAAAGATAATATGCCCATTAGTGTCTTACCAAAGGTTTATTGTTATGTGTAGTATTACTGGTAACTTTTACCTTCTTTGTTTATGTGAATCGGTTATTTTCAAACCTGAAATACTTCATAAGAAACTGAGTTGTGGAGAGTGTGTGTGCTTTATACAGAGCAACATCCCAGAGGGAGCTTTGCGTGTTTTGAGAGCAGGAGTGTTTTTCCCCGTTTAACAGTAAAACCAGGCTGCTGCTCACAGTGGCTCTTCTGTGTTGAAAGGATTCCTCTCAATGCTACTGTGTGCTCACCAGGAGTTATTTCCACTCACCCACTGCATCGAAGGCAGGGTGGAGAAGAAACAAGCCTACAGATGTGTACTCTCGACTCCGTGCACGCCCTTTCACGCGTGTGTGCAAAGAGCCATTCAGATAGAGGCACACACATGCACACACACATACATGCACACACTCATACACACACAAACGCATACAGAGACTCTTAGTCCTGAACAATGACAAGCAACTGCCCAGGATGTCTATGTCACTTCCCGTGTTTGTGAGAAGTTATTTGGTGTTGCTGTGGAAACTAAATGTAATATTGAAAAATCCCGGCTCTCTGTGCATTCTTCTCTCACTGTAGAGAAAAGCCAGTCCATAAGGGAGAGCCAGGCCTCGTCTCCAACACTGGCTGCAGCTGCCAGACTGTCAGCGATGATACACGGCAAAGACCAAGTGTATGCCAACGCCATGCTGGTGGATCAGGTGAGTTGCTCAAGTTTTTCTATACAGTGTCATTAGGTAAAATGCAGTTTACGACAGGGATATAATTTAGAACAGCGCATGAACAACAGATTTTGCTCATAAGATGTGAATCGTTTCACTGGATGAGCTGCAAATCATCTGGTGGAACAGTTTGGGGTCTCATTGCATTCTCACTTTTCTTTTCCAGGTGGACGATGCTGACATTAAATACCGCTCTCCAGGGGAAGAGGAGGTCAGCCCTGCATCTCATGCTGACAGCTCCAGCTGGGATTCGTTCTCTGTGACTCCCCCTAATTCAGGGAACTGCTCCCAGAGCCGGTGCCTATCGTCACCCCACAACAGGCTGAGGGGAATCCAAGGTTCTGGCCTGGAGAACCACAGAGAGCAGTCCCCTCTTGTCTCCCCCCCCTGTCCTTTCGCTTCCTCCCCATCTTTTCCTTCCTCGCCCCTGGCTTCCGCCCTCCGTTTGTTTGAGGAAGCACACAAGCGTCAGCCGCAGACAGGCTTGCCACGCTCTCCTTCTTTGAGTCGTAGAGGATGCAGCTTCACAGAGGCAAGCCGAGGCCTGAGGTAGGACACAATTGCAGTTATTCTTGAAAAGGTTTAGACTATTTCTTCTATTGAGATTATGTTAAAGATCACTCTGACCCACTTCAGAATCAGATCAGAATCAGAATCAGAAAGGGTTTTATTGCCAAATGTTGGGCAGGTTTACAACATTAGGAAATTGCTGCAGTGCTTCAGTGCAGACATACTGTCATAAATTACGCTAAAATAGACATGAAAATAAAAATAAGAATAGGAATTAAAAGTGCTAAGTAGATAGATACACTGTCAGTAGGATTTTTAAGTAAATCTTTATAGCCAGTTTTATTTTGTTCTTAACATAATGTGGAGGAAAGTATTAACAGTCAGTCACTTTTAGCGAATGACAGGACCTTAACCTAGACACGTGTGTGTTTAAATCCGTGTGTGTGTGTATGATTGTGCACAGCCCTAGTCTAGAGTGTGACAGTGGAGAGGAGGACATACTGGGACATTCCTACCCATCCTCATCTATAAGGCAACAGTCCACTCTGCGCTCTAGCTCAGGAGAAGAGAGAGACTCTTTTGACGCTTCTCCAGATTTCAGTCGTGCGCAATCCGACATCACGCACAAATCAACCAAGGTATACCCCTTCCCTTCTGGTTCACAAAACATTATCATAAGCTTGTATAAACTATGAATTAAAAATGTGTCTTATTAAGTCACCATAATATCCTCGACACAGTTTTTGTTCCATTTGAATATTTTCCTTGATTGTCTTCTCTTTTTTTTTAATTAATCATCAATTTTTCAGTAGGAAAAAATGAAAAACCCATGTCATACAGTGTATGCTAAGCATTACAAAAGAGACAGCTTTGCCTTACAATCTTTAGTAAATAAGCCCAGACTATAAACAGCTCAATAACATGGACGAAAGGGCAGAGTCTATTGGTCTGTTTGTCCTGCAGGTTTCTGATGCACTCTGATTTTGCTGTTCACAGGATTGAATCTGTGAACTTCTAATTACTGTTGTGATTTGTTTTCTCACCTAGAGCCCAGAGGAGGCTGAGGTCCGTCTTCGCTCCTACTCCTACTCCTCCCCTAAAGCAAAGCCGTCACGGCCACTGCTAAACCGCGATGCAACAATCACTGATTTGGAAGAAGGTGAGTGAACTTTGCCCCCTTTGCCCCGATAGTTCCCAAGAGGCAGCTGAATGGACAAATGTGCCACATGTTCAACAGTGGGAAGACCAGACAGGTGTCAGAAATCAGCTGAAGCTCCATGAAGTATATCTGTGTCAGCTTTGCTTCAGAATAGATCTGCTTGTGAGGGTGTTTGTAAGTAAAGGTCATGCTTTATCCTGTGTAGATGGAGCATTCAACAGCAGCGGTCGTTCTCTACTTCAGGCTTTATCTCTTTCTAAATCCCTATCTCGTCTCAACCAAGTTAGTAAGTACAAGAAAGACGTCGAGCAACAGCTTGAATACTACGGGCTGGTCGGAAAAAAGCATTTCAGTCTCTTTCTGGTGAACCATGGGGCAGGGCTGCACAATTAAAATTCATATCTGGTATCTATAAACTTTTTTATGACACACTGTAAAAAGTATATTTATGCAAAGCTGAAAACCCTGCAATAGGAACTTGTGAGAAGCAAAATCATTTTACTACACTTTGTGTTGTAAAAGGATTTTTCCAGATATTTTCACACAAACAAAAAACATGTTTGTCATTGTTGCATAAATTGTGCAGCTCTGCATCTTCTGTGGGATTTAATTTTTGGTACACTTACATGCACAGTTTTCTCTAAAACTAATTAAGATTTTTTTTTGTAATAAAATAGTAGTTCTCCTGCCTTATATAAAAAATGACTGAGCAAAAGAGGACTGGGGCATTGGAAGAATGAAGATCTCCTTTAGATCATCTAATAGCAGAATTGTTCCTGTCCTGAAGCTTTTGTTATTCTTCCATTTGGGTACATGTTGCGTTTCTCCTCTTTGTTTTTTTTCCTTTTTCCATCGTTGCTATCATCTGGTTTTTCGAGGCAAGACTTGCTGCTGTGTTTGTTCTTTCTCTGTAGGGGTTTGCTGGCTCCAGACTCTTTCCATGATCTCTATATTAGTTTCTGACTCAATTTTAAATGGGGAAGATTTTTTAACCCTCTCTGCTGATTCACTTTGGATCTATGCACCGTATTGACATCTATGTCTGGCATACTGATATGCTTGTCCTTGTTGTCGATTACAGAGCAGAGAACATTCAACTTGACTGAGACGCCCAGAGAAAAGAGGTAAAGCCAGTGTGTCATTTCATGAGCTCAGGCAAGAACCACTCAACTGTGTAGGGTCCTGCTCAGAGGTTCCTCCCTTTTTAGGCAACAGTGCTGACCAGTGATTAGTGATTGGTTTACATGGGGGTCTGTGTGTGTGTGTGTGTGTGTGTGTGTGTGTGTGTGTGTGTGTGTGTGTGTATGTGTATGTGTATGTGTTTTCCTAGATTTAAACCTGTGGTTGGTGTCTAAGTGCACAGGATGTGACATGCTTCCTGTTGTGAGGCTGGGGCCAGCATATTCTCTGATTACAACCTCAAAATAACCCTGAGCAAACAGTAAAACTCGGGGCTTTCTTGTATGTCAGACCTCACAAACATTTTGCAAAATTCTAGGCCACATCAGTGATGTTGAAAGGGAAGCATGCACATACTGTAGTATTTATCTTGGATAGAGATTTTAACAGTTACTATGAATTAACATTTGCTTAACATTCCTGCTCTGTAACGCAGGGATTCCCAACCATTGTGTACAAGTGCTTCCCGGGGTAGATAATCAAAGCTAAACAGCATGCAGAGCCAAAATACATGCAGAACTGATTAAAATAGATTTTAATCATTTATCTCAACAAGAAGTGAAAAGTGGTTAAAGTACAGTCATGTGAAAAAGACTATGCAGTCTTCTGGAAAACGGAGTACATCCCATGTGCATTCTTTAGCAGCAGTAACTTGAAGTGATAATTTTCTCTATGACTTTAGCAGTTTTTCGCATTGTTGCAGAGGAATCTTGACCTATTGAAGTTTGCAGTTATTTGTTTATGCACAGTTTTCTTAAGGTTCCACTTCAGCATTTCTTTGGGGTTGAAGTCTGGACTTTGACTTTGACTTTTGATCAGTCCAACCAGGTCCTGCGCTATTTGATCATAAGTAGCTGCACCTGGCTGCTGCTTCTTCTTAATTTCTATGGAAGTATTAAGGATATAGTCTAAGGAGTTTGGGGAAAAAAAATAACTGGACTTTTTCACTTCAAATTCTTGCAAGGATGTACTCGCACTCAGTATTCTGCATAGACTTGTTTGGAAACCTTCTTTTTGACATGACTGTAGCTTGATTTTAAAACAGGTAGCTGAAAATATGGCTGTTACAGTTTAAATCAGTAGCTAAAAAGCTCAAAATGATATCTAAACATAACTAGAAAGCAGATGAAAAAGTGAGCTAAAATTATGAATAAAGGGTTGAAAATTATTAGCTAAAAGTGTTGTCAGCTATATAAATTGTTTGCTAACAGTTTAAATAAATAGCCGAGATTATAAGATAGGCTCTTGGATAAATAAACACAATGAATAAACATTTGAAACTGGTCACTAAACATAATGGATAGCAGTTAAATGAAGTAGCTGCTATTTAAAGTAAATAGTTGAAATGGTACGCCGGTAGTTATGGAAAAATGGTTGAGATAGTTTGCTAATCTAGCCTACTAGTCCTCGTGATCCCATGTGATAGAAAATGTCCCTGGCTTATGTATGCCTGAATGGAAGCTGAATGGGGTTAGGGTAATTGATAAGCTAAAAGTAGTCCTGGTCCAGGTTAAACTGAGGTCAAATGAACACATTTATACGTGGTGCTGATGAGGGGCTCTTGTGTCCATCTGACAGGGCAGAAAAAAGGTTGGGGACCACTGTAGTAACATTGCTTGTTTTGATTTCATTTAAGAAATGCTTCTATCCATATCTATTTTATCATCGATTTCATCTCATTGCCTCATAAATTCATCATGTGCTAATATATTTTGTTTTCTAACAACCATTGCTAACAGAGGAAACACTGTAGAAGATCATATTAGGCAATCAAATTATATTACACCGTTAGATTATTGTATTAGGATAAATTACATTTATATAACCACACCAACCTGATTAGACTCACCAACTGTTTTTGTCCTTTACGATATCAGAATCCATCTGATTTAACTACCACTGCCCAAAAAGCGCTGGTTAATATTTAAATGTTCAACTAAAAATAGCAGATAATACAAACACCAGTGTAACTCTTCATTGCAAAACCTGTAATTATCTTAATTTTCCATTCCCACACTGTTCTAGGAATGACTTGTAGACTTTAGAATATTATTGGCATTTTGAGTTACCTGATGAGAAGAGACACAACAACTTGGCCTGAGGTGCTTTATATCCATGCAGGGTTTTGGGTTTCCGTAAGCGGGCCCAGTCAGCAGAGGAGGAGAGCAGCGCACCACTCGAACACCTCACCCTCACAGAGTTCCTCAAAGAGTATGTTATTCACCTAAATGGCCTCACATGTGCATGTGTGGCTTAAGTCATTTTAACCCCGCTGTGCGACCGTTCCCAAGCTCATCCATTAACCATGTAGGTTTTTTCCCAGCTGCATCTGATGATGTAGGAATCTGCAGAAGCAGATTATATTAACACTTCTTATGACGGGTGGCTGCTGTAGGTTTGATGTGATAATGCATGGTTGTTTGTTTTTACGTTCTGTCATTGTTGCCTTTCACCTAGAATGCCCAATGTAACTAGCATAACTCGCTGAAAATAGATGACACGTATTAATTGCATTTTGGCAAGGTCATACTATAAATAGCATGCACTAGAGTCCATAGTGACTTCCAAGCATGCCGAGCATGTTGTGAAGAGTAATAATCCGTAGACTAGGGGTCCTGGAAGACTGTCTGGACATTCTTTCATTCCGGCATGATACCAGTGTACCTTATTATGCTCTCTTTAGTCTATTAAACTACTAAAATTATGATGTCTTTTTGTTAGTGTGTGCATGTTGGATGGTAGTACTGCAGTGAGGAGTTGTAATGACCTCTGACTAAAGCATTTACACTAAAACAGGATCGAGGATGAGGACTGGGATAAATACATAATCCCATCTAAGGTCGAGTCAGAGAAGTACAAAGTCAGCCGGACCTTCAGCTTCCTCAAGAGCAGGATGTCGAGCACTCGCAGCAAGACTAAGGTGAGACAGTGCAGTGGACTTTCTAATTCATGCTGGCTGTGATTTCAGATCTACTCAAATGTCATTAAAAATGCCTACAGTTAAAGGTTACGATTAAAAAAAACACACACACACACACACACACACGGCTTAAAGGCTTCTAAAAGCAGTGCAGTAAAAGTTTACCACATCTCAGACATGCCAGGTCGGAATTCTTGTGCTGGGGGGGCCATTGTCTGAGCACAAGTCTTTATTTGGTGAAGCAGAAAATTCTCTCTCTCTTCAGGTCTTAGCAACAAGACACAGTGAAAATATTCTCTTACATAACATGTAGACCCCCGCTCCACACACACACAGCATGGGGAACCAAAACACATTCTGTGCTGCACTCCTAATCTTGTGAACATATGTGCGTGTCTTTAAGGATGTGCATGTTTTTAACGACAGTGTTTCCCTATATTTACGGAAACACAATGCACATGAAGACTCAGAAAACAAACACATTTTCTAGACCTCCTTGCAAAGTTTCAAAAGATAATAAACATTCTTCTATCGCAGCATACACTGAGGACACCCCCCTCCCCTCCATCCCAGTGCCCCCTAATGATAAAGCACCATAACAGCAGCAGTCCCAATGGACCTTAACAAAGTAAACAAAAAGGCTCACTCAGAGGCCCCTTTATCTCAACTAACTTCACTTTAACAGGTGTTTTTCAGCAAGAAGATGGCCGCTTTAAGCCTCTTTTTTGCCTGCTGCAATGAGTCATATTATTTCTACTCTCCTGCTTTGCATGTTATTATGGCATTATCTGCAATAACTGTCAGCTGAATGAGCACATTTAAAAAATATCTATCATTTGCCTCTCAGGTGAAGGGTAAAGAGGTGAAGGAGGGAAAGGAGAAGTCAGTCACTCCTAATTGTCATCAGTTTGTTCCTGTGTCTCCATCTGGTCCTGCTCTTTGTGTGGCCTGTGATAAGTCTGTTTCTGGGAAGGAGCTGTTGCAGTGCTCCAGTAAGTATTACACTGTCAGTGCTGATGTTGTTTTATGTCCTGTGGTGGCTGAACTGTTTTGGATTTGTTTAAATCTCTTTGCACGTGCTGCTGTGATGTTTTGTTCAGTATAAGACATGAAGTCATTTTTTTTTCTTTCATAAAGTAAACATTTCTAGTGACAAACAACAGTTTGTCTGCCATCTGGATACTGGATTCACATATGTTGTAATAACTCAGTTCATGGAATTAACTGACATTTTATATGTGCTTGTCTGCAGACTGTTTACTGAATGTTCATAAGAACTGTCGGGAGTCTGTTGCAGCCTGTGCAAAGGTAATCATTAACACAATGCACCTCGTTTGCGCTCAGAGCAAATAAGCAAGATTATTGATTTAAAAATAGTTTTACAAAAGAAAAAAGTCAAGCCAGAGAGCTTCACAAATGTAAAAAAAAGAAAAAGAAACAGCTGCTGGTGACAGACTGCTTCATGTTTGATGTGCTGTTTTAACATAGTTAACAATGTTGTTATTTTATATTTGGCAGAATATAAAGTCCTACCTCTTTCTTTTTTTTTTTTTTTTAAATGTCGCATGTTTTCATTTGTCAGCTGACTTCTTGGGGACAAAGTCTTTGTCCGTTTCTGTATGGCTTACACAGTCAGCCAGGGATGAGGTCAGTTTTACAAAAATAGGTCAGGCACTTTCAGTTAGCACTAGTCAGCCTGTATAAATAGATGAGAACGAAAAGGTTTGTTATGTTATAGATGGTGTTATGGAAACTGTAGGCTCTGACATTACTAAAGCTTGACCTACACTCTGGATTGTAAGTACAGCTTTTCTTCTGCTGCAGATGTTAACTTGTAAACTATCCATCACTGTAGTGATCCTTTATTACCTGAACAGACCACAATGCTGTAGAAAGAGATTTTATGCCCTATGCATTAAACAACACATTCATTTACTTTTACATCTAGCAAACACGTTTGGTATGTAAAACACGTGTTTATACTGGTTGTTTTGCGTTCATTATTTACATCTGTGTTCAATGTCAGCTAGCAGAATGGTGTCAAACCACTGCCCACATGTGCACACAAACACTCCTAAAAACATTGTTGTGTAGCACTATTTGGACCCAAAATCCACAGATTGCATTTAAGTACATGCTAGCTAAACCAGAAATCTGTCACTCAGTCTGTTACTGTGTTGTAGCTAGTTATCTAGTTTTAATCATTCCCTTTGTGTTTTCCTGTGTCTCTTATCACCCCTGTTTTTGTTGTCTAAAGAGGGCAAAATGCAAGAAAAGAAGGAAAACAAAGAAAAAGTAGTCAGTTACTTTAGTAAAGACGAGCAGAGTGAAAGTGGGTACTTTTTTCCACAGGAAGAGTAAATTCCTGGACATGGTGACAAAGGAACTCCGGGAATGTGTTGATATCACAAATTAGTCATGCATAAGTACAATATCTCCCAGCATGTTTCTCTTTAACTGATTCCAGTTTTGACTAAATTTGTTGTGATTACAACCACATCCTCCTGTTATTCAAAGCAAAAACACTCAGATTTACAACTTTTGGTGGCGATATGATTATATCTTTCCAGAAACTGCAAGACAGGAATGCATTGCTGATGAAGAACAAGGCCTTTTCTCTCCCGCAGAGTGAGTGCCCCCACTGCTCCTCCCTTTGTCTTTGATTCATTTAGTTTTCACCTGTCCTCCCTTGTCCTGTAGTAGATAAGTAAGCCATTGCTCTTCACCCCTCGTCATTCCTCTTCTGTTGTTTTTCTTTCCTGTTTAAAAAAAAGAAAAAGTTAAATTTTAATCTACCTCAGTGGGGGATCTGGTCTGGATTGTGTTTACGTGTGCATGAGAACACGGGTTGAGTGCTCTATTTGCACTAACATAATCATTTTATTTCTTCAGTTTAAGCTTTCTGTCTTCTTTGAGTGCTTGGTATTAGACAGAGGTGTCAACATCTGCAATGTATTGTCACAACTGTAATCAAACTGCAGTTAAACAGTGAAAGATTATAACAGTTTAATGATCCTGTAAATTTTATAGCAGTGACTACATAGATATAAACAAAACATCTGAATACTAAACAAACACGCAATATTTATTTTTAGAGTGGGAAAGCTTCCAGTGTATGACGTATTTCTCCTCCTTTTGATCTTCCTTTTTAGACCCTGTCAAAGAAAACCCACCATCCTCCATTTTCTCTTCTTCTTCCTGCCCGTCCTCTTCGCTTCCAACAATGAACAGAGAAAAAAGAGAAACAGTCGCACCGCTTACTAAAAGCCTCTCTATCTCTGCAGACAGCAGGTAGGCTGGTTATGATCTGGGAAAAGAAAAATATTACCACCGGTATGAAAAAAGCATTAAGAATGAATGAACTGCATTCATTTTGTCTTTTAATTCAATTTGTTTACTTTTAAATGTGACCTATTATGCTTATTTCCAGCTCCATGTTTTTACTCTCATATTCTTTTAGAGATGTTTTCCATGATTTATAGGTTCGTCCATAGTTCATCCACTGTATGAAACAAGCCATCGTAGCTTCCCCTCCCTTTAAGCCAGTTTTCTTCTGATTGGCTGGCCCTGACAAACAGGTCTGAACAACAGGTTGATGGGGTTTCTGTACTCCCAGTCAGAGCTGTCTATCTGAGATGACCACATTGGGGATACTCCCTCATGTTGATGTCACACAGATCCAGGAGTAGAAAAAACATTTGGAAATTAAAAAAAATGTATTCTTCTGTGCCCTACGACAGCTGGGATAGGCTCCAGTGCCCCCCGCGACCCTGAAAAGGATAAACGGAAGCGGATGGATGGACACAATTGAGACTTCCAAAAAGCAGACTCTATTTTAGTAT
Source organism: Copadichromis virginalis (assembly GCF_057382275.1). Lineage (NCBI taxonomy): Eukaryota > Metazoa > Chordata > Actinopteri > Cichliformes > Cichlidae > Copadichromis > Copadichromis virginalis. The sequence goes on from NC_140629.1 coordinate 30,175,567, forward strand.
GCCTAAAAATAAATGAAACCTAGATTTCCACACAGGCTCTTCTGACCTGGCTCTCTTTCCCTCAGACGGCTGAGCGACTCAGCAGGTGCGGACTCTGAGTGTGCTGCTCCAACTTGCACTATTAGCTCACTGTCTGATGACGGGACACCAGTCACAACGACTCCCCCAGCCATCGACCTGCCAATCACCACACAAGGTGAGGAAGAACAGAGAGGCTTGGTACATGCATCAGTTGTAATAGTGATCCAGAAATAAGACGCTATTCATCACTTTCATTCATGTAGATACTGTTGATGCTCCTTTACTGGGCGACCTGTCCGCTGACCTGCTGGGACTTGAAGCAGAGTCATGGAGTCTTGCAGTCACTGCCGAATTTTGTAGGCAACACGACAGACACACAATCAAACGCCAGGATGTTATTTATGGTGAGAAAATCCAGCCGGCCTGGAATTAACAATAAATTAACAATACTGTTTTAATATTTTATATAAAAGCACTGTATACTGTACAACCAGGATCTGTAATCATATAGCTGATTATGTTGGATTCTGTGGGCTGAGTGAAAAGCTAACTTTTTTTGCAGTTTCCAAAGAAATGTGTTTCATTATTACTTGTACCACCAGTGTTGTCAACCTTTGTGTGTTAACATATCAAAATCCTGTGAAGCGCAGATGGTTTATTTTCAGCCTGTGAGAAACCTTTGCCAAACTAAACATTGCATCTACAGTTTGAAACATAAACCCTGCCAGATATTTCAGTATCCCTTACCCAGTTTGGCTGTTCTCTTTCAGAGCTGATGCAGACCGAGCTGCACCATATCCAGACCCTAACGGTCATGTCGGAGGTGTTCAGGAGAGGCATGCTGGAGGAGCTGCAGCTGGATTGGGACTGTGTGGCCCGGATTTTCCCCTGTTTGGATCCCCTGCTGGTCTTCCACAGGAACCTCTTCAGAGCTCTGCAGGAACGCAGACAGGCTGAAACCCAAACAGAGAACTCCCAAAATTACATCATCCACAGGATTGGAGATATACTGCTTCAGCAGGTTAGTTGATATTTAGTTATGTAAAATAAATATACTCAGATGGACGTCTGTGCTCAGCATCTAGTCTCTCTCAGTTCTCAGATGAAAATGCTGAGAAGATGAAAAACTTGTATGGAGAGTTCTGCAGTCACCACATCGAAGCTGTCAACGTCTTCAAAGAGCTACAGCAACAGAACAAGAAACTTCAAAACTTTGTCAGGGTAAGCCCCTGAATCCAGATCCACTGTTTTTTTTTTTTTTCAATTAGTTATATTACAGTTAAATATTTTGAGCAGCTAAAATTCTTTGTCTCTCACAGCAACAGAGCAATAACTCGCTGGTCAGACGAAGAGAGGTCCCAGAATTTATCCTGCTTGTAACTCAGCGCATCACCAAGTACCCAGTGCTGCTGGAGAGGATATTACATTATACCAAGGGTGGGTCTACTCTACTGTGACTTGTGCAAAACTGCAGATATGCAAATGTTAAGTCTGTTGCATATTTGTTGAAAGGAGAAGAACAAATGAAAAGCAAGAGGAAGTTTTAGTGATTGCATAACAAAATGTTGGCCTAAAAGTTTAGCATTTTAAACCACTTCTTAAAAAATTATTGATTTAAAGACCTAAAACGGAAATCTTTTTTAATACATTTTAATGCTGCTTATTTGTCTGTTATCAGTTAAGAGATCGTAACAAAAAGCTGCATTATTGAAAAGCTGTTTTCCAAATTGGATTATTCATATGACCTCTGGCTATTGTTTCTGTTCGTAGAGGGAAGTATAGAACACTCTGACCTGTCAACTGCCCTGGCTCAGATCCGTGATGTTGTTGCAGCAGTGGACCTGACTGTAAATAAATATGAGAAGTTTCAGGAGCTTCAGGAAGTGCTGGCCCGGCTGGAGAACAAAAGCTTTGCCAAGCTTAAGAATGGCAAGGTGTTTCGCAAACAGGACCTGCACAGCAAACATAGGGATCTGCAGCACAAAGGGCTGGTCTACTGGAAAACAGCCACAGGACGTCTGAAAGGTGGATATGAAATCATATCAGGATCTATGATGTGTTGTTTATTTAGGTTTTAGACAATCAAACTATTTGTGTCCACACTTCTCTTTTCAGATACGTTGGCTCTTTTGCTCACTGACATTCTAGTTTTCCTGCAAGAGAAAGATCAGCGCTTCATATTTGCTGCTGTGGTAAATATCAACCCCTCCCCCTGAAAAAAAAGAAATCTTTTAAATCAAAGAAACTAGATTAAACTGTCTGTCCATGTGTCTCTGTCTATTAACCAATCTGGTTCAACCTACAGGACCAGAAGCCTCCAGTAATCCCTCTACAAAAGCTCATCGTCAGAGAAGTTGCCAATGAAGAGAGAGGGATGTTTCTCATCTCTGCATCCTCAGCGGGGCCAGAGATGTATGAAGTTCATACCACCAGCAGAGAGGAGAGGAATGCATGGATGAGACACATTCGACAAGCTGTAGAGAGGTACATGTAAGCACAAGTCAAACCTAGGGTGTTTGTGCAGCTTAGACGCCATGTGTAGGTCCGGTTAATGTGTGTTAACGATTGTCACAAATTACTAGCTGCCCTGAGGAAGAGGAGGAAGATGAGCGAAGTGCTGAGACCGAGGAAGCCAGGCAAGCTGCAGAAATGAGAATTCAGAAGATCACCAAGTTCCAAGGTAAAAAAGGAAAGTGTGTTTGAGACCAGAAGATTACTTTAGAGTTTATTTGTTCATATCACAGAGAGTTTGTGCAGTTATGAAGCATAACAAGACCCATTCCTCGTAATCTTTTCGTTCATTTTGTGTAGAAACGCTGTTGGGTCAAGACCAACGAATCTGCAACAGCCTGGAGGAGAAGTTACAGCTTTATGCTGAGCTTACAGAATTAACCCTCCAGTCACCAGAACCTGTACCACATCGCCACCTGCTGGTAGAATCAGTACCATACACCGACAGTGAGACACCAAGACAGGCCTCTTCACTGCTCACAGCTGCACTCAGAGAAGGTATAAAAGGTCGAGTGTGGCAGCAATTTTTGATTTTGGAGGGGATTCTAAATAAAGAAATGTTCTTGGGAAATAATATTTTAATGTAGCAATATAAGTTTAGTTGATTTCTTATAACGAAAATATTCGTTTTAACAAGTATATTAATTAGTATTACAAACTTGAATAAATTAGCAAATTATAAAAAAGTCTATATAGTGCACGCTAATGTAGGAAACAACAAATAAATTGAAATAAAAGTGTTGCAAAACATTAAGTTTTGATCAAAATTTGCCTTTCCTCCAGCTGAAAACCTGATCACCATTCTCCAGGCTCGTGAGGGCATCGCTGTGCAGAGTCAGAGCTCTCCTGTCCGAGGCCCTGAGTGCTGCAGTTATAACAGCCACGGCAGCAGCATTCAGGAGTCTCCGTCTGAGCGTGAGTCACTGGCAGACACTGCAGCATTACATTTTCTGGGATATGTGTCACACTGCAGCTGATGTGTCAGTGTCTACTGTAATGTCTACTGTAATTTCTTGACCACATTGCATATATGCAAGCTGTCACATCTCCTTCCCTTGTCCCTACAGCGGATTATCTGAGCACGCTAAGCATGAGCTCCACCTCTCTTGGATCTGACAGTGAATTAGCCGGGATGGACAATTCGTTGTGGAGCTCCGCTGTTGAGCTGAGAAAAGGAGAGAACAAAGGGACACTGGTGAAGGTTCAACCTCTTTAGTCCCCCCATGAACAGTGTTTGTTGATGGATTAATATACATTACTGTTTCACTGTACTGACCCATTGTTTTCTGTAGGTGGCAGAGAGTGTCCAGAGCCTGACCCAACTTCTATACAGTCTACAGGTGAGAAGAACAAATATTTTACCTAACTGACTGAAAGACTATATGTTTTATGTGATATAAGAATAAAACAGTTCAGCTAAAATACTTGTTACATGTTAACTCAGTGAGAAATAAATCTCTTAGGAACTTTTACTGGTTTCTTTTGCTAAATAGTGAATTTGTAATCTGCCATAACTTACATTTTCAGACTCTAAAATAAAGAGGTATTTAAAAGGTTGTAGATAGATATAGATAAGGGATTTCAAAGACTGTGCATCTAATAAAGCCTTAATAGCCTTAATATAGTCCCGATCAAAAGTTTAACACCACTTGAAAAATTGCAGAAATTCATATTTTGCATGGTTGAATCTTAACAAGGTTCCAAGTTGAGCTTGAACGTGCAACAAGAAGAAATGAGAGTGAGACAAAACACTTTTTCGAGCATGCAATTGATTGAAAACGATGCTTAAACTGAAACAGGCTGTTTTACAGCTGATCAAAGTTTTAGGACCACATGACTTTTAAAGGCCAAATTCTGCCAGGTAGTCACACTGTCGTGACGTTTGTTTGCAAAGGCAAAAAAGATTCCCTTTTTGAATGTGGTTGGGTTATTGAACTGCAAAAGCGGGGTCCATTGCTACTGAGGTGGGACGGAGTAAGACAGTCATGTGGAATTTTTTAAATGAGGGTTATGGAAGAAAAAAGTCAAGTGGAAGACCCCCCAAAAATTTCACCAGCACTGAGCTGGAGGATCCAATTGGCTGTCCGTCAAGACACTGGACAATCCTTGAAATTAAGCCCATTCCTGGTGCCGACTCCAGCCCCATAACCGTGAGACGGCATCTGAGGTAGAGGCGTGGTCCTACCTCTGTAAAGCTGTAAAGCCTGTTTGAGTTTAAGCGTTCTTTTTAATAAATCGCATGCTCATAAAAATGCTTTGTCTCACACCCATCTCTTGTTTTTGCATGTTTAAGCGCTACTTGGAACCTTGTTAAGATCCAACCATGCAAATATGATTTTTTTGCCATTTTTTAAGTGGTCTTAAACTTTTCATCAGGACTGTATGATGATGCTTATGTTACATTTAGTAACTGGAGTGTGATTAGTTGTCTCCTTATGTTTGCAGGCAGCTGTGACCCTCCAGGACAGCTGCTATGAAGTCCACCAGCTCCTTCTTCAGGAGGGAGAAGGACCTCAGCTCCGAACCCTCGCCTCCCTTCAAAGCAGCCTGGTATCAGTCACATCATACCCACTGAAAGCATTTTCTCAATGTAAAACCTTACACGTTTTGAGGAAGCTGAGATTTTAGAGTTACAGTGGGGCAAAAAAGTATTTAGTCAGCCACCGATTGTGCAAGTTCCCCCACCTAAAATGATGACAGAGGTCAGTAATTTGCACTAGAGATGGCACGATACCACTTTTTTATGTCCGATACCGATACCGATATCATAAATTTGGATATCTGCCGATACCGATATGAATCCGATATAGTGTTTTTTAATCAACAAAACTGTTTTTTTAAATATCTTGCTGCATTTTGCAAGTCTGCAAGTTCATACTCAAGTTTAAAACAACAACTACACTAAAGCTATTCTGTTATACCTGTATACAAAAAAAATATTTCATAGTTCAGCAATACTGATCAATCTAATAAACTTAGACCTACACCATCCTCCCTATTCTGGTATTTTAAAGAGTACTTAGCGTAAATATTAAGCAACCTAACTAATAGGGTTCCAACTCCCAACAACAACAAAAATAAATAAATAAAAAATAGGGAACCACCCCTCACGCGCCACCTCATGATGCTTAATCGACGTAATCAACCTTAATTTGATGCAGTGTGAAAAAAAATGCACAGAAATCAATTATTTTTCAAGAAATATTAAATAGATTCAACATCTTTCTTCAACAAAATTGCAGACTGCACAGATGGTACCTTCCCAAAGTAAAAAGTACTATAGCTTACTAGGGTATATATATTAGACTTAATAGTCACTATATACAGTAATTGACTTCTATTCATTTTACATCAAATTAAAACTTTGGGTGTCAGATAATTATTTATTAAAAGCTCGACATTTTAAATGAGAATAAGAAAGAAAAGTATGTCTTTGTGCCCCCTTTTCCCTGTTAATGCCCTATCGGCCCCCCTGGCTAAACTTTGCTAGATCCGCCCCTGCACAGTTACCAGCCGTCAGCTACATAGAAAGTAATATTAAATAAATTCTAACAACAGCTTATCAAGCTTAAACGTGCTGCTGTTGTTCAGCCGCTGGTTTCCTCTTTCTGGTGCAAAGTGGGGCAAAAACAAACAAGAGAGACGGACTGCCACAGAAAAGCCGATCAGCTGATCATTAGCAGTTTCACGATTGAAGTAGCAGCCGGAGAGCGAGAGGCAGTCGCTCGTTAAGCTTAACGTGGGAATGCTTTACAAACATTCAGAGATGGACTTACACACTTGCTTTACTTCTCTCGGGGATAACTTTGTCGGAGATGAAATGCCAGGTTGCTAGCGAAGCTCCACATGCTATCCAGACCACCGACAGGTCCCGCATGCCACAGCCGCTCTATCACGTGATGCATACTGCTCCGACGTGCTAACGTCGTTCTGAGGCGAGTTACGGCGTGTTGCAAGTTTTGTGAGGTGCTTTCGTGATATTTAATGGATCGGATTACATTTTTTATTTTTCTCCGATATCCGATCCAGTAATTTAGGTCAGTATCGGACCGATACCGATACGTGATATCGGATCGGTCCATCTCTAATTTGCACCAGAGGTACACTTCAACTGTGAGAGACAGAATGTGGAAAAAAAATCCATGAATCCACATGGTAGGATTTGTAAAGAATTTATTCGTAAATCAGGGTGGAAAATAAGTATTTGGTCAATAACAAAAATACAACTCAATACTTTGTAACATAACCTTTGTTGGCAATAACAGAGGTCAAACGTTTACTATAGGTCTTTACCAGGTTTGCACACACAGTAGCTGGTATTTTGGCCCATTCCTCCATGCAGATCTTCTTGAGAGCAGTGATGTTTTGGGGCTGTCGCCGAGCAACACGGACTTTCAACTCCCGCCACAGATTTTCTATGGGGTTGAGGTCTGGAGACTGGCTAGGCCACTCCAGGACTTTCAAATGCTTCTTACGGAGCCACTCCTTTGTTGCCCGGGCGGTGTGTTTCGGATCATTGTCATGTTGCAAGACCCAGCCTCGTTTCATCTTCAAAGTTCTCACTGATGGAAGGAGGTTTTGGCTCAAAATCTCACGATACATGGCCCCATTCATTCTGTCCTTAACACGGATCAGTCGTCCTGTCCCCTTGGCAGAAAAACAGCCCCATAGCATGATGTTTCCACCCCCATGCTTCACAGTAGGTATGGTGTTCTTGGGATGCAACTCAGTATTCGTCTTCCTCCAAACACGACGAGTTGAGTTTATACCAAAAAGTTCTACTTTGGTTTCATCTGACCACATGACATTCTCCCAATCCTCTGCTGTATCATCCATGTGCTCTCTGGCAAACTTCAGACGGGCCTGGACATGCACTGGCTTCAGCAGCGGAACACGTCTGGCACTGCGGGATTTGATTCCCTGCCGTTGTAGTGTGTTACTGATGGTGACCTTTGTTACTTTGGTCCCAGCTCTCTGCAGGTCATTCACCAGGTCCCCCCGTGTGGTTCTGGGATCTTTGCTCACCGTTCTCATGATCATTTTGACCCCACGGGATGAGATCTTGCGTGGAGCCCCAGATCGAGGGAGATTATCAGTGGTCTTGTATGTCTCCCATTTTCTGATGATTGCTCCCACAGTTGATTTTTTTCACACCAAGCTGCTTGCCTATTGTAGATTCACTCTTCCCAGTCTGGTGCAGGTCTACAATACTTTTCCTGGTGTCCTTCGAAAGCTCTTTGGTCTTGGCCATGGCGGAGTTTGGAGTCTGACTGTTTGAGGCTGTGGACAGGTGTCTTTTATACAGATTATGAGTTCAAACAGGTGCCATTCATACAGGTAACGAGTGGGGGACAGAAAAGCTTCTTACAGAAGACGTTACAGGTCTGTGAGAGCCAGAGATTTTCCTTGTTTGAGGTGACCAAATACTTATTTTCCACCCTAATTTACGAATAAATTCTTTAAAAATCCTACCATGTGGATTCATGGAATTTTTTTTCACATTCTGTCTCTCACAGTTGAAGTGTACCTCTGGTGCAAATTACTGACCTCTGTCATCATTTTAAGTGGGGGAACTTGCACAATCGGTGGCTGACTAAATACTTTTTTGCCCCACTGTATGTCAACACATATATTGTTGTCCAGGAGCAGGAGAAGCAGAGGAGTATTGAGAAGAAAAAAGAGGAAGTGGAAAAGAAGGGTTTAGAGAGGAAGAAAGAAGAGGTGGATGAGGTGCAGAAACTCCAGGTGAAGCTGAAACAAGAGCAACAACGTTGGGACAAAGAATGTCTGGCCAGAGAGAAACAACAGGTTAGCTTCATGCTCGTGTTCTTTAAAAGTGATTTTATGTTTCTCAGTCACTTGTCTTTCTGGTCTCTCTGTCTTTGTTTCATAATAGTTTGGTCTGGCACAAAAAAGCTCGGTTTAGTTATGAGTCTACGCCAATGGAAAAACGCCCATTTCTTTGATCTTTACCAGGTTATAAATAGATCACATTTAATTAAAGCAAACAAAAGCAAACTGCAGTGCTAGATGAGACACTAGACTCTTGATAAATAAAATACATTTTACATTTTCTATAATTACTTCAAATTTCAGTAACAAAAACCGGAAACATGTCATATACGATCAAAATGTGTGACCTGTGAATTTCTTTTTCAAGATAAGATATTTTTAAACATGTGTTGTAACCTCATTTTCATAGCTGCATGTGCATCTGCCATTTTCTATTATCTTATTCAATTTCCTGTGCTGCTGTTGCCATGGTTATATTTTACTAAGTGCTAATATGGAACAGGTCAAAAAGGCTGTTACCTGCTTTCAAAACCTCAACTTAAAACCCAAGTTGTGGTTAAAGTGCTTAAGTTTCAAATATAGTATTAATCTTTAGACCTAAGCAATGTATGAAGTCTGTTACAACAGTAGAATAATAAGCCTTGCATGCTTACAGAGTGAACAGGAGACTTTGCTGGAGCAGCGGGAGCAGCAGTGTCTTCTGGAAGCTGAGCGGCTGCGCTGTGAGCGTGAGGAGCTGGAGGCCCAGCTGCTGGAGTACCAGCAAAATCTGGACAGACTGAGGGAGGGTCAGAGGAGTGTAGAGAGGGAGAAGGAGAAGATCGAAGCGCAACAGAGACTGCTCCAGAGCTGGAGACATAGCCGCCAGAGCAGCCTGCCTGTTATGATTCCACTGGGTGAATACAAGGTAATTCAGGAAGCGGGAGATGATACAAGAAAGTGCATTAATGCAGGGGATAAAAGTACAGAAAGATTCAAGTAACAAAATAGATAAATACATAAATAAATGAAAACAAAACTAGGAACGATAGAAAAAATAAAGCCAAAAGAATTTGTCACCTCTCCTTCTATTTCATGTCATTTTGATGTCCTAGGGGTCTACCCACAGCCGCTCAGGGAGCCTGGATGGCAACTGTTCAGTGTACAAGAATGAGGCAGCTTTGCTCACCTCACTCCAACAGAACCACCTCCACCAGCCCACCAACAACAACCAGCACCAGCATCCTCTCTCCATGCCAAGAAAAAACCACGAAGACCCCCTGCACAGTTCCACCTATTCGACCAACCTCGGCCTCAGTGCCAGCCTCTACAACAGCCTCAACACCCTGCTGAGCCAGACACACAGCAAACAGCCGCTGGATGGCATGACATACCCGAGCTACGGTAACAGTCATGACTGTCCTCAGGCCCTGAATGACTCCATCCACCCCTTTGGCAGCAGGATCACTACACACTCACAGGAGACCAACACTTGTAAGACTACTTACTATATATAAAGCATGGTAGAAAGTGCATGCCTTTTTAAATGAGTATTGTACATATTGTGCTTTTTCCAGCCCTCATAAACAACATCTTTGTCTTGACAGTTGAAAGTGATTCTTTTGACTTCCTGCAGTGGGTGTCTGGACCCACACAGGAACGTGGACACACACTGAACCCTGATCTGTGGCACTGTATGTGTCTCATTTGACATTGCCTTGCTCTGTAGCTCTATTAAACCTCATGTTCCTGCGAGGTGCTGTGATATTATTAACCCATCCACTGCTGTGCATTTCTCTGCTTATTTCAATCAGAACTCTTGAATTCCTAAGTCTGTGTCTTTAGATACAGAGAAGCTCCGCTGCTGGATGATGCTGTGGCCTTATTAAAAAGCAGAGACCCCAAAACTAAATCTGAGCCCTGGCTAAATGAAACAACTCATGCCTGTCAGATGTGAATGCCAAAAAGCTGAAGGAAAGTGGGGGGAAAAGGACATGCCTAAAAGCTGCTTTTGACACAGTGAATTATAGTATTTTAAATATTGATTCTCACATTTCTCAAAGAACGTTTTGTGTTAGAACTTGATTTCAGATCTTCCTCTGCTCCTTTGTCTTGTGGGGTTCCGCAGGGCTCGATACTTTAGAAAGCAGAAAATTGCTTTCAATTGTTATGCAGATGATACTCAGATTTATGTGCCCCTAAAACAAAAGGATGTCTACTCCATACAACATGCGACCGTGGCTCAGGGGATTGGGAAGCTCATCTGTAACCCGAAGGTTGCTGGTTCGATCCCTCTGCTCTCTCTGTCCTGGTCGTTGTGTCCTCGGGCAAGACACTTTACCCTACCGCCTACTGGTGTTGGCCAGAAGGGCAGATGGCGCGATATGGCAGCCTCGCTTCTGTCATTCTGCCCCAGGGCAGCTGTGGCTACAACTGTAGCTGCCTCCACCAGTCTGGAGTGAATGAATAGTGGAATTGTAAAGCGCTTTGGGTGCCTAGAAAAGCGCTATATAAATGCAATCCATTATTGTCATACAAACAGCTAAGTACTTTGAGGAATCAAATGAGTAGATGGCGCTAAACTTCCTAAATTTTAACGAGAATAAGACAGAAGTTGTGTTTGGGCCTTGTATCACTGGTCGGCCTTTTCCTATCGACATAAGCCCGCTGGCACAGCCTGGGGTTTTAGGATGGACAATCAGATCAGTGCACTGGGATAATCCAGCTTCTTTTAGCTGAAACAGCTGGTTAAAATGAAAAACATTCTGTCAAAAGATCACTTTGAAACAGTAATCCATGGCTTCATTATGTTTGTGTCCTCTCTGTCCCCTCTTAAGCTGGTGCAAAATGCCCCAGCACGACTTTTAACTGAAACACGAAGAGAGAGCATATTACTCCTGCTTTATCCTCACTGCACTGGCTGCAGACCCATTTTAGAGTACATTTTAATATATATATATATTTTTTGTTGTTTTTAAGTGCTTAAATGGCCTTCCCCCAGCTGACCTCTCTGAGCTGCTGTACTTGCACTCCCCTTCCCGGTCACTCAGATCAGCTCACCAACTGCTCTTGGATGTCCGAGGACACGGCAGCTGCTCATGGGGGCAAGGCTTTTGTTGTAGCAGATCCCAACTTGTAGAGTTGGGAGCTGGAGTAGATGGGCCTCCTCAATCTGAATATTTAAATCTGCTCTTAGGTTCCCTGACTAACTTGTTTTGCCAAACAAAGCACCTCTTTTGTTGGGCATTTGACCCAGTTTGAGATTTTTATTTGATTTAATTTTGTTTAAATTTTTATTTTATTTTATTTTATTTCTACTGTTTTTACTGATGTGTCATGTTGATGTCCTTATTTTGTTTAGTAATTTTTATATACATATATATTTTTCCTTTTTTTTGTATTCTTTAAATTGTATAAATAATACAAAACCACTGACCAAAACTTTGGTGTTTCTAAAGGGCTTTATAAATAAAGTTGGCTTGACTTGACACTTTGTGTTGTTCTTCTTTCAGCAAACTTCAGACCAGTGGTGGACAAACAATCCCCGGATCTGTGGAGGTCAGAGGTCACAGGGCATAGACTTTATGAGGACGGCTTCTCTTCCTCTCACTCTCTTAACCCTCTCCTCCCCCCTCAGGCGTACCTCTCTCTCGAGGGGCAGAATAGGGATGAGGGAGTTGAGGAGAACATTGTTTACCTCTAAAGGTCCATGAGAGAAAAATAAACAATATAGGCCACCAGTTGTATACTGAACAAACAGTAATATGTCTGTTGCTTAAATGTGTGTGTGTGCATATATGTCCATGTAAATATGATGGATTTATGTTCATCTTTTAAAATCGGAGTACAGTATGTGCCTTTATCATTGTATGTTGTGAACTTTAACCATTCTCCTCCTGTGTGATCAAACCATTGTGCCTTTTCACAAACAAGCTCTTTGTAAATCAGCTTTTATATTTGTACTTCTCGTGTTTTCACTTCTACCACAAATCTTTTAAGTATCTGTGCACTTGGTTTGATGACAAAGGTACCTTTGTGCTACAAACCTTTTGACTTCAAATACAAGAAAGTCAGGACAGATTAAAATTGATGTAATTTACGTCTTGAGCACTTAAAATGAAATAAGAATATATGAGAAGCCAATCAACCCCTTTTTTAAACTATATATAGATTATTTCTCCAAGTGATCTTTAATGATATTTATAAGGGATTGTGGGCCTCTACGAGAAATAAAAATAGACCTATATTGTGTATAAATATGAAATACATGTATAGTTTTTCGGAGCGGCTACCTATGCACAATATGTTGAATTGTTTTCTCACTTAAGTGCCAAAAATATATTGCTGTCTGATGCTGTAGTGTCTGTGAAGAGAGGGTGTATTTTTTTTCCCCTGTTCCTTGAAATTTCAGATAATTTATTGCTTAAAAATTGCTTCATGCACTGTCAACGTTTATAAGATTTTGTTTGAAAATTTGACTTGTAATCTTCATAATCAGAACTGTGTTATCATATTGTGTGTGTGTATATATATATATGTAATATATATGTATATATATATATATATATATATAAAACTGTTGTGGCAAACATCTGTTTTTGGTGCATTCTTACTTATGTGAAAAACGGCACAGCACCATTGGTTTAACATTTAAACACTCCTCTCTTGACTTCCGATTATACATTACGCAACACTCGCACTTCTACTCATACTAACACTTGCTGCTGACTTATTAGGCTTTCAGTTGGCGTGCTCAGTGAAAAACGGTTCACATGAGAGGATGATAAATGTCAGGAAATCCTTTTTCAGCCTTTTCGGGTTGTATCTGATATTTTCGAACACTGAATGTTGCTTTGACGATGGTAAGTTGGGTTCGTTTATGTTCTTTCTGATCATTTTAAAGTTCTCTCAATATGTCATCTTGATGTGTGCTCAATCACAGGTAAAGAAATTCCGGAAAGTTGATTCTGTTCATTGTCTAAACAGGACCAACATTCTGGGACCCTGAATGTGTAACTTTACATCCTTCTGTTCTGTCATACGCCAGGCTGTTATCTGCCAAAACCAAACATCACTCTGAAAGCTATTAATGACAAGCAGACCCTTGTGGTGAGCTGGTTGGTAAAACACAGCAGTTTTGTGGGTGACATTTATGAGATCGAGCTCAGCCGCACTGAACAGCACACCGTTATTTACACTGTGAGTATTGAGAGGTGTGTTTTCTGTTTTTAATGCTGTTTAAAAGTCATAGAATACAGTCAGAATGTTACATATAAAAGATAATTTGTATTTTTTCTGCCAGGTCATCACAGAGAAAGACAGAATCTTTTTTTTTCCATTACCACCACATTTAATTGATTCTGTAATCCTGCTTTTAAGACCTACCAGTGTTATTATGAACAATTATTTCCTGTTTTTTAACCTAGAAAAATGTGAGTGTATCACCTGGAGTTTCGGCCAAATACACATGGACATGGATCTCTGATCTGCCTCTGGAGTGTGTTGATCACTTTGTCAGAATGCGATACTATAATCAGTCTGACCAGAGTCCTTGGAGCAACTGGATAACCAACTCTGGTGAGATGTTATGCTGATCATTAAATGTCAGCCTACGTGTTTTACTGATGAGGTTAAAAAGCAGCAGTTGTCGTTTTCTTAGGAATGAAACGTTTCTCAACATCTACAGTAATTGCAAACGTCTCTTTCAACATATATCTTACGCGTACAATGCAAATATGTACATGGTTGGGAAATAAGGTGTTGTCTGCAACACTTTTTTGTTTTTTTTAGTTTACTACCTATAAGGGAAGTAAAGTAAAAAAAAAAATGTAATAAAAATTAAACTTTTTAAAAATGTTATAGTTTCTGTGGGTCATCAGTCTGGACTCAAGGCAGGGTTGTTGTTTTTTTGTAATAGCCAAGCGAGTCCAACAGCGAGTCTGTTTGGCATTGTCTTGTTGAAATAAGTGAGGCTTTCACTGAAAAAGACATTTCATAGATGCATTTATTACGTATTTATCTTTTAGAATGTTGGTTATCTACAATTAATCAGGCAAAATGTTTACATTTTGCCTACAGGGTTTACATGAGCTATTATATATATTATTTAAACTGCATTTTGTTGCCTTGTACTTGTGACATGTGCAATGACAATAAAGTTGAATTCTATTCTATTCTACTGTATTATACAGCAATTTTTTAATATAATTTCCCGTTTTCAATGACTCAAAAGGAATCGGGCACATTTACTACTGGACACAATTTTAAATATATAGATTTTTGTTAATTCTTGGATGAAAATTATTTTGAGTCAATGACAGCCTGAAGTTTAGAAACCATCACATCACCAAGTGCTGTATGTTCTCCCTCCCACTGTTTACTGCAGTTTGTTGCTTGTTTTTCTGTCTCTGTGACATCCTGTGTCATAAAACTGCTTCTTCCAGCAATCATATCATGTAACACTTACAGTCGTGTCCATGTCATAACATTGCCTTTACCAGGTGTGACAGAATACTTTACTGCGTAAAAACATATTTTTCCTCTTTTCTTTTGTGTTGCTTATCCTTGTGGTCAGACATGTTTGAGAGAATACTTTGAGTCAAAAGGTGTTTATTTCTTCTTCTTGGACTCTTTTCTTGGGGGGAGGGGTTGTTAAGTTATGTAAATTCTAATCGATTTCATCTTTCGTCTAAACAACCATTCTTCCGTTTCTTGGAATCTGTATAGTCCTCAGGTACGACGTCACTCATGAAGTTAAAAGAAATTGCCCATGCCGTATTGCACTAATCCAACCCGATATCATTAAGGATGGTGAATGAACGACACACTAATGACAAATCAGATGGCCTCTCTCCTCAATAAGCTGGAGGATGCAATGTTCATCATTTCCAAAAAAGAAAACAAAAGTCTGAAAGCTTTGATTGGTCAGACTACAGAACAGTTTGCCACGCAGCCTTAATCCACCTTAATGACCTTGGGTGCAAAGAAAGCAGAGGCATTTCTGAATCCCCTTTGTTTTTTGTGTCTCTGTCAGTGCAACAATACAATTTTTGTTCCCCTTTTAAGAACCCTAGAACATACCAAGGGATTATGCATGAAATTCTGAACAGCTCTTCATCAGACTGCACTGTAACTTTACTTTGTCTTGCAGGATTCAAAGCAAACGATAAGATCCACATTTTCCCCTCCAGCCGTGTGCTGAGGCAGGGCAGCAGTGCCATGTTCTGCTGTATTCCCCCAACAGGGGTGAACGTTAAAAGAATGACCTTCAGGAACGAGGAATACCGTCTTTTGAGCATTGGAGGCGGAGTAAAAGCTATCACTGTAAACAACCTCACTATCCCAAAAGGAATAATTAAGCATTTGTTACTGACCTGCGATGATGCAACAGGCAAAAGTTTTCCTGTCTGGAACTATATCAGTTGTAAGTTTGAATCTTTCTTTTTTTGTATTCTTTATTAATTTAATGCAGAACTTGTACATGTATAACTGTATATGTATATGTGTGTATATTGTAGTTCCACCCCAGAAACCCAGAAACCTCAGCTGTGTAACCTTTGACATGGTATCTGTCAGCTGCACATGGGATTCACCCAGAAAGCGACTCCTGCATGATCGCAACGTGCAAATTTACACTCTCCACATAGAGTAAGCACATGAAGTACACACCTTATATTGTAACACAATGTAAGGCATAGATGGCAGTGATTTTCATAATATTGGACTGATTCAGTGCTGTGGAAAGGTTTTGAGCCACCAGCCATATTTTTATATTTTGTTTCAAAGGAGCGACACTTATTGAGAAATTTTGAGGTTTTCTGAATGTCTTATAAGGTTTTTCTGGCATATATGAGCATGTCGTGCAGTGTGTTCCCAACAAATTTGAGGAAACTGGAAAACTGGAGTGCAAAAAAAGAAACAGCAGCCCCCCACCCCCACCCCCCCAAACCAAAGTATCTACAGCAGATAGCTCAAAGTCACGTCTCCCTGAAAGATGAATCATGGGAAAAGTCATCAGTACAAATTTCATAGGACACAAAAGATTTATTAAGCCTAATATAAAGTAATCAAACCATAAATATTATTTCACAAAAGTGTAAGCTGATGTGCTGGATGTGTTTGACGTCTTTTCCAATTCTATTGTTTATTAAAAACACAGAAACTCAGACAAGGCTCCCTTCACCTGTGAGCAGTCATCATGTACTTTTCCAGCTGTGCCACACCTGCAAAATTATAACATCAGTGTGTGGGTGAAGGACAAGCTAGGAGAGGAGATGGAACGTTATAGCTTCAACATCTCAGACAGAGGTCAGGGGTCATCTTTGTGTATACAACATATTCTCAGTTATGTTTTTGAAGGCATAAAGACACGTACATGTCAATTTAAACTGCTCTGTGGTTGATGCTTTCACAATTTACCTACACTGTGTAGTGAAATCAGCGTCAGTGTTGTTTTTGTACTGTTTGAATGTTCACTGCACAACCAGAAAATACACTGATATAAGATACAGTGGGGCAAAAAAGTATTTAGTCAGCCACCGATTGTGCAAGTTCCCACACTTAAAATGATGACAGAGGTCAGTAATTTGCACCAGAGATACACTTCAACTGTGAGAGACAGAATGTGAAAAAAAATTCCATGAATCCACATGGTAGGATTTGTAAAGAATTTATTCGTAAATTAGGGTGGAAAATAAGTATTTGGTCACCTCAAACAAGGAAAATCTCTGGCTCTCACAGACCTGTAACGTCTTCTGTAAGAAGCTTTTCTGTCCCCCACTCGTTACCTGTATGAATGGCACCTGTTTGAACTCATCATCTGTATAAAAGACACCTGTCCACAGCCTCAAACAGTCAGACTCCAAACTCCGCCATGGCCAAGACCAAAGAGCTTTCGAAGGACACCAGGAAAAGTATTGTAGACCTGCACCAGACTGGGAAGAGTGAATCTACAATAGGCAAGCAGCTTGGTGTGAAAAAATCAACTGTGGGAGCAATCATCAGAAAATGGGAGACATACAAGACCACTGATAATCTCCCTCGATCTGGGGCTCCACGCAAGATCTCATCCCGTGGGGTCAAAATGATCATGAGAACGGTGAGCAAAGATCCCAGAACCACACGGGGGGACCTGGTGAATGACCTGCAGAGAGCTGGGACCAAAGTAACAAAGGTCACCATCAGTAACACACTACAACGGCAGGGAATCAAATCCCGCAGTGCCAGACGTGTCCCGCTGCTGAAGCCAGTGCATGTCCAGGCCCGTCTGAAGTTTGCCAGAGAGCACATGGATGATACAGCAGAGGATTGGGAGAATGTCATGTGGTCAGATGAAACCAAAGTAGAACTTTTTGGTATAAACTCAACTCGTCGTGTTTGGAGGAAGAAGAATACTGAGTTGCATCCCAAGAACACCATACCTACTGTGAAGCATGGGGGTGGAAACATCATGCTATGGGGCTGTTTTTCTGCCAAGGGGACAGGACGACTGATCCGTGTTAAGGACAGAATGAATGGGGCCATGTATCGTGAGATTTTGAGCCAAAACCTCCTTCCATCAGTGAGAACTTTGAAGATGAAACGAGGCTGGGTCTTCCAACATGACAATGATCCAAAACACACCGCCCGGGCAACAAAGGAGTGTCTCCGTAAGAAGCATTTGAAAGTCCTGGAGTGGCCTAGCCAGTCTCCAGACCTCAACCCCATAGAAAATCTGTGGCGGGAGTTGAAAGTCCGTGTTGCTCGGCGACAGCCCCAAAACATCACTGCTCTCGAGAAGATCTGCATGGAGGAATGGGCCAAAATACCAGCTACTGTGTGTGCAAACCTGGTAAAGACCTATAGTAAACGTTTGACCTCTGTTATTGCCAACAAAGGTTATGTTACAAAGTATTGAGTTGTATTTTTGTTATTGACCAAATACTTATTTTCCACCCTAATTTACGAATAAATTCTTTACAAATCCTACCATGTGGATTCATGGATTTTATTTTTCACATTCTGTCTCTCACGGTTGAAGTGTACCTCTGGTGCAAATTACTGACCTCTGTCATCATTTTAGGTGGGGGAACTTGCACAATCGGTGGCTGACTAAATACTTTTTTGCCCCACTGTACATGGTTCGTGTGTGTGTTGCCATTAGTGTTTCCTGTTGTGAAGTCGCTGAGAGTGAACCGCGGGGTGACAGACGCCACAGTGTCCTGGAGCATGCAGGAAAGCTTGACTCGTATGAACCTTATCTGTCAGGTTGCTACAGTCCCACTCGGCACCGTGGAGGTGAATTCATTTAAGTTAACAATAATAATCATCAAACTGTTGAGTGTAGATTTGACATTTTAGTGCATGTTTTTTTCCCCATTTACTTCTGTAACAGCTGAGGTGCAACAACATTATGAGCAGTTTCTGCGACACAAAACTGGAGCACCTGGTTCCCAACACGAAGTACAATGTCAGAGTACGCTGCACTGTCAATGGACGACTGTGGGGAGAAGGGGCAGAAGAAACCTTCATAACAGGTAAATATAAATATAATTAGAAAAAATGTTGTTTTACAAATATCATATCGTGTTCAAGTCCAGATTTAATAAAGTGTGAGAAAGACTAAAATTATTGAAGGGCAAAAATTAATTTTCAGTGTTTAGCTTTTATCTGCAAAATGATGCTGCATGAAGGAGCAATTATTGCATACAAACATATTTTTCTTTTCTCTTGTGTTGCTTATCCTTGTGATGGGTTTGTTCATTTGAAAAGAGACTTAAATGCAACATTTGTGTTTGCAGTTGTTTTTCTTAACATGATCTTCACATGAAAAGTCATCAGTGCACAACGATTTATTAAGCCAGTTATAGAGTAATCAAACTACAAGTATTACTTCACAAAAGAGCAAGCTGACACTTTGCTGGATGTGTTTGAGGTCTCTTCCAATTCTCTTGTTTGTTAAAATTACAAATACTTGAAAATATCAGTAAAGTAAAAAGCAAGAGCTTAGCAACAAACTCCCAAAGAACTTTCATTCTTTCATTTTCTTTCATTCCCCATGTACTATCAGGCTTTGATACAACACTTTTCTTTTCTTACTGACCACTCAAAGCCACATTTCGCCATATATTTTAATCTACATGCTGTAAGTACTTTATCTACTGTGGCCAATTTAGAATCACCAACTAACCTAACAAGTCTTGGTCTCGGCTTGCTTTGGTACATACAACAAACAAACAAAGTGCTCTAGTTCAATGATCTGCTGCCTGTTATGCTCTAAACAAGTCATTTTCCTCAGATCCACTGGTGTCCTTGGATTTATGGAGAAGAATACAGCCGCTGTCTAACTCGCGCACTCGTCAAGTTACTCTGATGTGGAAGCCAGTAAGTCATTTTTCTGTGCCCTTTAAGCACAAATACTTGGTGGAATAGTACTCTGGTTTTAGAGAATATACAGTATGTCACCGTTACCTTGAACATCCTTCACCCTTAATTACTAATTTATTCTCAGCGTATTGCTGGCACAGCAGCCACAATAAACATACAAGAGTACACGGTTCAGTGGTCACAGGAAGGCCAAACAGAGTCGAAGAACAGCAGCGTGGGCCAGGCAGTGGTGTCCATTGGCCCAGGAAAGTGTGACTTCACTGTCCAGGCTGTCCTCCCCTCTGGCACCTCCATCCCCGCCAACATCACCATCCCACCAGCAGAGCACAAAGGTGAACAGCTTCTCTACACCCAGAGTCTCTTAAATTTAAATGCTTACTTAGACATTTAACTGTTTTTTTTTCCCTTTGATAAAACAAAGGGTTACAAAAGGGTTAAAAGGGACTTTTTAAAAAACGTTTAAGACTGATTATAACAATTTCAAGTAGTCCAGCCTAGAAATGTAAATGTATTAACAACAAATATCTCTGTTGTTTGTTTCCTTGAATTAAAAAACGAAAAAGTGAAACAACGAGTGTCACTAGAGATTAATAACAAGTATGATTCAATGCAGAGAGGTCTATTAACACATAGTGAGTGAGGAAGAAACACCCAGTGCATCATGGGAATCCCCCAGCAGTGTACGCCTATTGCAGCATAACTAAGGGAGGATTCAGGGTCATCTGGTCCAGCCCTAACTATATGCTTTAGCAAAAAGGAAAGTTTTAAGCCTAATCTTGAAAGTAGAGATAGTGTCTGTCTCCTGAATCCAAACTGGAAGCTGGTTCCACAGAAGAGGGACCTGAAAACTGAAGGCTCTCCCTCCCATTCTACTTTTAAATACTCTAGGAACAACAAGTAGGCCTGCAGTGCGAGAGCGAAGTGCTCTTATAGGGTGATAATGGTACTACAAGGTCATTAAGATAAGATGGGGCCAGATTATTTAAGACCTTGTATGTGAGGAGCAGAAGAATTCAATTCTGGATTTAACAGGGAGCCAATGAAGGGAAGCCAAAACAGGAGAAATATGCTCTCTCTTTCTAGTAACCTGTTAGTACTCTTGCTGCAGCATTTTGGATTAACTTAAGGCTTTTTAGGGAGTTTTTAGGACATCCTGATAATAATGAATTACTGTAGTCCAGCCTAGAAATAATAAGTGCATGAACTAGTTTTTCAGCATCACTCTGAGACAGGATGCTCTAATTTTGGCGCTATTGCACAAATGGAAGAAAGCAGTCATACAGTTGTTTAATGTGCACATTGAAGAACATATCCTGGTCAAAGACAACTCCAAAATTCCTCACAGTGTTACTGCCATCAAGAGTAAGCATCTGGTTAGATACTGCATTTCTAAGATTTTTATGGCAGAGTACAATAACTCAAGTTTTATTAGAATTTAGAAGCAGAAAAACACTTTGCATTTTCAAATCTACTCAGCCAGGGTCTAAAGTCCTGAGTTATTTTGCTTTGTTTTGGACTTTTCCCCCCAGAAAATCTCCCAGTACAGAAGCGTTTAGACAGTACCAGCGAGGGTGGTTTCAATCTGACATGGGAAGATCAGAGCACTGCCACCTGTGGCTATGTTGTGGAGTGGTGCGTGCTGGGAAATGCAGTGCCTTGCACTCTGCAGTGGAAAGTGCCAGAGGGAAATAATGCATTGTTATTACATGCTAGTAAGTTTTATTGTTGTTTTCATTCAGCAATTAATGTAAATACATTTACTCTTGTTTAGCATTCACTGTCATATTTTTATTTTTAGGTGAATTCCAAGCAGGTTACAGGTATACATTTTATATTTATGGATGCACGGACAATGGATATGGACTACTGGAGATACAGACTGGTTACTCACAGGAATTCAGTGAGTTTTGTTATTGCATGTGTGTGTGTGTGTGTGTGTTGTATTCATTTATTATGTATAGAAGAGACATTTGAGGCTGAGCGTATTCTAATGTCATAATTCTTCTTACAAAGTGCAGTTAAGATTGACTCTCATGTGATTATACTCTTTGTCTGTTCTGGTAGGTTCCCAAGTTTGTCAGAAATACCATAATTTTTTTTAATTAATTTTTGACTCTGCATAGCACCAAAGTAGATTTTAAAATTAAATATATGATTGAAGTGCAGACCTTCAGCTTTAATTAAAGGGGTTTAACAAAAGTATTTAGTATATACCTCAAGTATTCAACCTGAATTATACAATGTTCCCTGTTTTCTGAAACTGAAAAACAAACAGTTCCAGGGCCATGAGGCCTGTTTCCTCATTATTCCACGACAAATTAAGTAGATAAAAGATGTGGAGTTTAAACAGAACCAGTTTTTCTTGACTTGTAGGTTTTCTGACAATCTCGGCTGCTTCAATTGCTTATTGTGATCCAAGAATGATACCATGATATTGAGACTGGGACTCTGTAAGCATCATGTCATCTTTAGCTTTTTACCTTGTTCTTCTTTTAAGTCTCTGGTCTCTAGCACAGAATAGGATGGTGAGAAAACTTCTATCATAGTTTGGATCTGGAGTGTGCAGTTGAAAGTAAACGTTTTTATACACTGTAAAAAAAAATATTTTTTTTAAACTGTAAAAAAACAAAACATGAAACTTTTTTTTTAACAGAGGTTGCTTTTAATGGTAAAATTCAATATGTTTACAAAACACAGAAAAAAGCAATAATCCTTAAAAAATTAATACAGAGTAGTCCTTTATTTTAAAATGGTACATTGTACTGTACATTTACCATTTTTACAGAGTAGTAGTTAAAATTTTGACACAGGATATCCTATCTTTGACTAATAGGGGCACCCTGTAAACAAGATAGTCTTTCCTGTTTTGCAGTTCTGATATGCAGAGTGGAGTAATTACTGTGATGCAATCATCTGAAGAGCTACATGTTTAAATAACAAAATACCATATTAGTATAGGTATTTTATAGAAGTTGAGGTTTTGAACTCCGGGGAAACTTTGTTTTGAGAAACTGCATTGTTGCTTTGACACCAGCTAAGCTGCAAATGTTTTAATTAGTTCGGCCTTCCTTCCTCATTACTATCTCCTGTTTCTCAGATTCTGTTCAGCGCCCAAGTCTGGTTGAACCTGTTCAGAGTACTTCCTCTTCTGTGACACTGGAGTGGCATTACAATGAAGATGATCCAGCTCAGCCAGCATTCATCATGGGGTACCTGGTTACAGTGCAGGAAGTAGGATCTGTTTTGCTGCCAGGTCAGGTTGCGAGAGAGTGTGGAGGAATAAACCAGCAATGTTGATCTTCTTCATCTTAATCTCAGTCTGTGGACGTGTTCTAATTATTTACATGATTGAATTTATTTCATATTTCTGGGCAGTGTCAGATAAACCTGATTTGCGTTAAACTTAGTCAGGATGGTGCCCAGCACAATTATTTAATCTGTGTATCATCCTGTGTACATCTAGATGGGTCCAATGTCTCAGTTGCAGAGCCCCACGTGAAGTTTGTGACCATAGAGAGTCTGAAGGAGAACACAGAGTATACTTGCTCTGTGAGTGCTCTCACTAAAGAGGGGCCTGGGCTACCAGCCAGCATTACCTTCAGAACCAAAAGCAACTGTGAGTTTTAAAACACGCAGGGGGATCCCAGAGATACCGCTACTGAACTGTATTCTTTCCTGGGAGAACCTTTGATAGAAGATGTCAACTTCCAGTGCATGAAGTAATTAATTTCAACTTCTTTTTCCTCCTGTAGACTCTTCTCTCATAATCAAGGTACTGACTCCCATCTTTTTACTCATGGGCTTCACTGTTCTCCTGTGGTCCCAAGTGAAAATGTGAGTAAGGTCATCTTTCAATAGAGACCTAAAGATAGAATCCTGAAGATGATGATATAAACCATTTTGAACTCTTTAAAAAAAGAAACTATCTGTTTCAGTGTGAGGAGCAGGCTGAAGGAGATATTTATTTACCCTGTGGATATGAACATTAAAACTCCAGAGTTCGAAAGCTTCCTGCATGAGGTATGAGCTAATCACTGAGAGAGCAAAAAAAAAAAAAAAATGCACAAAGAGGAAATATCCAGCCTAGGAAGGAATGATATCTATTTCTGACACAAGATTCTAGCTGCTCAGCAGTCCTAGGTCTTTGTCATATTTTTGTTTCATCATAAACCAAATGTTTTTCCACTGATGGACTGCAGGCAAGCCAGTTCAGCCAGCTGATTCTCCCACTACAAAGCCATGTTGTTATAATGACTGCAGTATGCAGTTTAGCATTGTCTTGCTGAAATATGTAAGGCCTCCTCTGAGAAAGATGTCTGAATGGGTGACAGTGTTGCACCAAAACGTGTAGATCAATTGCATAGACACCTATTCCCCCCTAATACCATCAGAGATGCAGGGTTACGAACTGAGTGCAGATAACAAACCGAACGGTCCTTCTCCTCTTTAGGTCCACAGAAGACGACAGCATTTCTGTGTTGTCTTCACGTTTGGCTTGTTCTTTGCATGGTAGAACTGTAACCTGTCAAAGATTTCTGGAAGTCTTCCAGTGCCCTTGCAGTGATTTGCAGGAATGAATCATGCCTGTTTTAAGTCAATTTCACCTGAGGGCCCAAAATTTAAAGCCATCCAATAAGATAATAATCAAAGTTTTCATTAGTTGTCCAAACATTATAAACAGATTGGTGAATCTCTGCCTATCTTTACTTCTGAGAAACACTGCCTCTCTCAGATGCTTTGAGACATGCTGCTACCATCAGTCTAAACCTTTGATTCCCCGCCCCCGCCTAACTAGGTTTGTGTTTATATTTGGATTTGTGCCTGTCACTTAAGTTATCATATCTTCTTTGCACAGACTGATCAGTGGCTGCAGTCTCAGAAGCCAGAGGAGTGCATCAGCTGTGACATCCAGATTTTGAATGGCAGACCCTCTCTAAATGAAATAACCGCACTGAGAGATTCTGAGCTTATGAATGAACCATGCTCTCCTAGTTTGCAGTCCTCGCTTTCATCTTCATCACCTTCTTGCATGCTGCTCGAAGCAAATTACTGTCCACAGTTAGCTACTCTGCCCTGGGACAGACCAGCCTCTCAGCAAGTCACAAGCCTGATGAACAGGAGTTACTTATACACTTTGAAGGAGGGTTACTCTGAACCACCTAATGTTGTATTCAGTGAAACCAAATCAAGCTTTGAAGCTTCTGACTGCCCCCTTGAATCATGCGGTGTCATATATGGTTATATCGCCAATGATTCTTTATAAATACTGAGTCAAGTCTGACTCAGTATTTCTTCCTGTCCCATACCGTAAATACAGAATTTGTTTATTAGACATATTGTGAATCAGCTATCCTGTATTCATGCTAAACTGTAAATTGCAGAAGTGGTTTTGTTTAAAAATGATATTATATGGGTGTTATCATAACAAAGAATTAGTAGTGCACAAAACTCAAATCAGATTGTCTAAAGTTTGATGTGAGAAGAGAAACAAAAACTCAGGATTTTGCTCAACTGTGAAGGAACTGGAGATGTTATCTACAGGATGTAAGTGCTGCAACAGATAAGGTAGATGAGCAGGCTTAGATGTTTGCATATTTTCTGAGCATGACTTTTTAACATAGCTTGTGATGCAGAAGGTGCTGATAGTGGTGTAGTTGTTAATGGGATGTAGGTATAATGCTTGAAGTGCCGTGCTATATGAATCCATAGTTAAAAACGCGACTCGTGTAACATTGCTATTAGCTCATTTGGTTCAGCAGGTGACTCATGTGTCCTTTGAAATGAAAACATGAATAAAGTGCTTTTCTATATAAATGTAAGAACATTATTAGAGGTATTAGTTTAGGAATTTTTAACACTGCCATCTTTTCGCCTTTTCTCCATATCCTTTTAGACATCCCAGCCCTGTCTGATTCTGTGGCATGCATGCTCACATTCACACTAGATTAACTTGGCTCAACTTGTTTTCTTTTCAGAATCCTATTAAATGGCTTTCTTTTTATTTTCAAGCATTATTAAAATATCCGTTTTCTTTCTTTTGTCATGAAGGTTGAATTAAAAAAAAAAAAAAGGAAAATTAGAGGAAATGTTTAGTCATCATTTCTCTGGAATTTCTCGATCAGTGACTCATAATTGGAATTTTTCCACTTCAGCTCAGGTCTACTTGTTGTAACAGGTTGTTCAGCAAATTCTCACCTAAGTTTACATGCATTGTGTTCTATACAGTTATTATGCAGTTAGCACACCGGGTACAGCTCATAATCTAATTTAATACAAAGTAGATTCAGGTTGTGTTCTATCGTCTTGCACATTTACATTTTACAGTTGAAATTAGTGGGGGGTTTTTTTTTAGCTCAGTTATTTCTAAGCCTTCTAGGAAACTGAGTGAAGTCTATAGCATTTCAGACTCCAGTTATGATTCTATTTTAAGATCACACCTTTTGATAACATGTTGATTTATAAACTGTTACAATTTGTTTTTGACCAATAGTTGAAAGTACTAAGTATTTGTACTCATATTAGTTTTAGTAACTAACACAAAGTTGCAAAAATGCCCTTCTGACAGGTTGTTCAAATAATACCTTGTATAAGGCAGAACTCACACATTCACCAAATACTTTTCATAAAAAGTAAAACATGACAATTAGGACATCTTAATTAAATCAAGTCCTATCCTTGTATATTCACTGTTTCTGCTGTTAATCAAACCACACATCTGCCTTTTTTCCATGCCTTTAAATCAAATGCAATCAAGCCATGACTGGTTTGGATAATTCAAATGTGGAGTATCATATATATTCCTATTTAAAATCAAAAGTTTCAGTATCTCTACTGAAATCTATTCAAGCTTCCTCCACCTGACACTTCTCCCCCACATTCGCTCGTTATGAAGAGCCAAGCGTCAAAAATGGTTAAAATGAGTCACATCTGAGTTGATATGACAGAAATAACTGCTCAGACTTAAGAAAATGTGGTTCATCAAAGACATGCAGTATAGCATATGTATATGTATAGCATAGAAAAGACCAGAAATACTTTTTCTCCTCCTTTGCTTCTTTCACATAGATTTAAATTGAGTCACACAGGACTACATGACTGGTAAATCAGAATAGATTCCTCATTACAGTCACATGAGCACTTAAGCTGTCGATTGCTTTTTTCCATTAACATTTCTGCATGAATTCTGGAGAAAAAAAGACCAAAAGAAACAAAAACAGGTGCTGTACAGCCTGAGAGATATTGAAACTATTGACTCAGAACTTTACTCAGCCCATATTATAAACACCTAAAATAAACAAAGAAAGTAGTTGATTAGATTCACCAAACAGTCGCATCCACTAAATGTAAAAAATACTTTTATTATAGACTCATACAGTAGTTACAAAATCCTGAGGAGCAATTGCGCACATAAGCTTGTCTGAGGCACCACTAGGTGACAGAACAGGATAAAATGGTGAATGCTACTCTGATCTGATAATCAAATCCAAAATATTATAAAGAAATGCTAAAACGAAATAAGGACACATGCTTAAAATATAAAGATCCATTTGGTACAGTTGAGAAATAAAAAGCTTAAATAGCTACATATACTAAAAAAAAAAAAAAGAAATACTATATTCTCTCTGTCTTAGAGTCATTTACATGCAGCTCAATAGTCACTGGAGCGAGTTGTAGCCTCCCTCAGTAGTGCATAATTCACAGAAAACAGAAAAAGCAGACTGACCTGCCAAAACAGTGTTTAACGTCACCATGACTCTTTAAGTAAACAGAAGCCACCAGCAGACCGTAAAGCTGAGGAGGCACATGTGGCTCATCCATTTAGTTTAGCCAATGTCCATGAAATTTAAAATCCAAGATAACAGAACAGCTGCCAGATATCGTCCATGTCTTCACATAGAAGCTCTCTGATGTACTCTTACCCTCAACTTGTTGTGTTTTCTGGAGAGAAAAAAAAACGAGACAACCAACACAAATGAGTGTGTTTGCATGCAATAAAGCAGTGAAATGGAATAGGTGCTTATCAAGAAATGGGGCACAATTTGTGTTTTTGTGACGAGCTCAGATACAAAGTTCAGACGTGTGACCCCTAAAAGCAGGTGAACAAACTGCTGTTTGCTCGACTACAGTGTCAACAAGATCCAACAGAAGCTTCGGCAAAATCAAGTTTCAACTTGCACCCGTTCCTTACCGTTGTGGCGGTGACACCATACACTTCCACAGAATAGCATACAGTCCAAGCAAAAAGGCGATGAACAATGCGGCTGCAATGGAACCTAAAAAGCACAAAAACATTCATGTTTTACAAATTCATTCATATCATGCATTAGCACTTAAATCTCTAAGGGAAGCGTCGTACGATATGCTGCTTCTGTAATATCTGACAAGCATGCATAATTTGTTTACATGCTTTTATTACTGAATTCATCTGTTCTTAAACAGATAATAAAAACTGTTATATGGCTCTATATGCTCATATACACACTCCTCATTTCCCTATCTATTTGCTTAATAGTATTAAAAGAAAGATTCACTCTGCAAGAAAAAACAAGACGAATCCTGTTTAGCACTTCGTGCATTTCTTTTGCCACTTCTTAGACCTCTAATCTCTTATGATACAAAGACAATATAAAGTGCAGTTATAAATTCTGGGACTCCACCCACAAAACCTGAACATCGATGCTGTAATTCCTTATCTGACTCACGATCCATCACAATTCACAGGTTACTGCAGTGTGTAAAGTACACAGAGAACTTGATGAGTTTTCTTGTCATTGGTTGGCTCTACTTCACAATGAGTGTGAATAAGAGAAGGACCCTCGCAAACAATCATATCAATTTAGGAATATTATGATTACAGAGACGCACTTAACACATCAACATGTCGCAGCATTGACCATATGACCAGATCCTAATAGAATGGTGACAGGAAAGTCACCAAAAAAAAAAGGAAAAAAAAAAAAAGGTGTGAAATGACAAATATAAACTTGACCTTGAGGACAGTTTGGGTGAAAACCCTTTAGCTGGTCGGTGTGTGTAGGTTTTACAAAAATCTTAAAAATACTCTAGAAGTGCCGATTCTTGTAAACTGTAAACAGATGGATGAAAATACCTTACCATAGCATGGTGTTAAAAAATAATATAAAAATCCTTTAGTTAAATTTGCCCCCTCCCCTTCATGAGCATCTTTCTTTTCTGCATCTCAGTGCACAGCTTTTCCTCCAGTGTGTCAAATTGGTAGCGTGTTGACTTGCATTTTTGTTTCAGGGAAGCGGCCTGCCTGCAGACCAGACCTTTTATCACTTTAAAATATTTAGTGCATCATGAAACAAACAGTTTGAAAAGAAGAACCAGAACTGCTGAGCAGCTAGAATCCTACATCAGACAACAGAAGGAAAGTCCTCTCACAAAAGTCCAGCAGCTGGTCTCCTCTGTTCCCAGATGTTTACAGAGCGCTGTTTAAAAAAAAAAAAAAAACAAACCCAAAAACCCCCCAAAAAAACCAAAGAAACCACATCTCAACTTTTTTGAGATGTGTTGCTACCACCAAAGTCAAAATTCCATTTTGTTTTTACATCGCATCTCAACTTTTTGGATTTGGAGTTGTTGTGTTAATGGATAACACAACAAGAGGATGCTTCAGGTCATGCATTTATCCTGATACGCTAAGAAACCTGAAGTCATCATCTTAAAACTGCTATTTGTCTCTCCGGGCTGTAGCTACAGAATCAGCTCTCATTACCAGGGTTGATCCTTTGCCACATAAGTTGATGTTTGCTCTGTGCACAATGGGCCTTCCAGGCAGCGATGTTTAAAAAACAAACAAACAAACAAAAAAAACCCTCCAGATACACAAGGAAATGACTGAAGGAGAGAGACATCAAATTTACATCAGGTAGGTTTTTTATTTTTATGACCACTGTCCCTAAAATGTATGACTGCACCTAATAATAATGATGGGATTTCATTCGACTTTCAAGTTCTGGGTGTTTGATCCTCTTCACTTACACTTATCTCAAACATCAGATAAAAAGTGTACCACAAACTTTGCTTACAGAAGCGCAGTTTACTTAAGATGTGCTATATGCTCTTTTTTTTTAGCCCTCTAAAGTTTTGAACTTTAAAACAACTTTTAAGTTTGAATTCTCTGGTCAAGCATACGCATACTTCAACGGCGAAACACGTCCGGTCACACCGACAGGAGCTCCATGAGCAAACAGCAACATGACAACAAGAGCAATCTAAAGTCACAGGGGTGCAAAGCTTATTTAGCACAAGGGTCCGAAGATAAGAGAAAAATCTGCCTCCGTGTCTCAACAAAACCATGCAGGATATCAAAAAGGTCATATACAAACACAAACTCACACACAGCACAACAGCAAAGCATCATATTTGTGTTTATGGCTCATTCAATAAATATAGCCCTAAACAATTTGACCAAAGTCAGACAGTATTTTGCAGTCACACTCCTAAAATAACTGTAAAGTGTTTCTAAGGTGTTTTCAAGCTTGGCTGACTGTTGGTTGTGTAACTTGATTCGGTTTATTTTCAGTCTCGACTCTCTGGGAGAAACAGGCATTTTTGTTAGTTGTTGACTGAAGGTGGTCCATTTCACGTTTTCTCTCTCTTTGCAACAGGCCCTACATGGTGTAGAAAAACTTAATTTTAGACAAAAATTATGCTCACCTGGGATCATTCCATTAGTAAAAGTAGGAGAGTCCTTTGAGTTGGGATGAGTGGCAGCTGCAGTAGAAACTTTACAAGGAAGAAAACAGAAATACATGAATCCACAGCTAAAAAAAAGTCTATTTAAGATATATACTTGCCTGCGTAACAAATGTAAAAATATGACACAGTATTTTAAATTTTTACTTAAAAGTTCCATGTGAGTGTAAAGGACATAAACAACATTGAATTAACACTGAATAAATAACATAATTGTGAAATACTCTGATCGGGATTCAACAATTTTATTCCCAAGCAGCTTTTGCTGTGATGCTGGTGAAACTGTGTCAGTTAAAGATTCAAATCTACACAGTGCTCACACTGCTGCAATACACATGCTTCCTTCTCAGTGAGCACACTTTTTTACTACATGAACAGTTCCAGAAGCAGTTGGTTGATCCTCACTGTCTCCATTAAAATCAGAAACACCCCTTTCGTGTAATCCATACCCACAGTTGTTGCATAACACAGTAAATAATTTGCATTTTTGTGCAAGTTATTGCTATGCGTTCGTGTTGAGCAGAGACTATTGGGCGTCACTGAAACTGTGCCATGTTGTTTTTTTGCTCCCTATAAATAGAATGGACTGAATGGAATTCACCTGAAGTGAATTTATTGGATTCTTTCATCGAGTTTCAGGTAGTTAAGGCCCTTTTTGGTGGAGTTACTATCCACGCATAATACCGTGCCTAAAATGAAAACACTACAAAATATTGCAGCATCTCTTTCATTCTGTTATCTTGGGACTCTTCTGGTGAACTTACGATTCCAACCCAAGAGGAAGAAGACAGGTATGAGAAAACCTCAAGGAAGAGATAAGACCTACCATTGCTCTGCTGCACCGCATGTGACAACTGCTCCCCGAGATCTCGGTCGACCATCTGAAAGTGCAAGCAAAACATTCGGGTTTGAACACAAGAGTGCTGCCTACACACACACACTTTTAACTCGCCTTCTTTGTTAAAAACGTGTACATCTAACGTGTGTTACAGCAGATGTAGGAACTTGCTGCAGGAAGTTAAGGTGAAAAATCGGAGCGTTTGGGGGGCATCGACAGGCACAAAGGTAAGAGAATGTCCAAGAAAATGTAAAACGTGTGCGCCAGAGCAACGCTTGAGCGTGTGAATCTACTTACAGCCAAACAGAACAGGAACAGGTTACGCTCCCAGTAAAAACAATCAAACAAGCCCGCTTATAAACACGTAAATCAGTACCGTGTAACCGTCGTCAGACAGATCCCGACAGACTTGTTTTTGATACATTGTCGCTCACAAAACACACAAAAAGCGCTTCCTTCTCACCTTTGAACTATTTCCGTTATTGGTTAGAGCGCTGCTTTTGTTTTTCATCTCCGTCCACATTTTCAGGGCTGTGCGGCCAGACTTCATCAACTCATGCTGTTTTTCTCACCTCAGCGGCGCCCTGAGACGCACCTCTCGTGGTGCGTTCATGTGCTTCTTTTTGAACTCGTACAACAGCGCACACAAGCTTGCTGCTAATTTTCGACGCAGTGTAGAAACGATTAGGCTACATAAGTAAATTGATTCTTATGTGCTCTATAATGCTGTAATATTAAGGAAATGCAACATATACTTGCTTGTTTGTTTATCACTTGGACTAACCTTTGATTAAAAGGGCTCATTGATGCTTAATTTACAATGAAGTGGAACTAATGCCCTCATTATTTTCTGTCATGTATACCGCTACAATGGTTGCTCTTCATATTAAACTTAAGGTAATACACTGAGTGTGAATAAGTGTCAGGCTTTTAAATTGCTCCAAAGACTGTTTCAAAAAGTTGCTTCACTGGTCTTGGCTCTGTGTGACGCTGGTGACACACAAAGAGGGAGCCAATTAAAATAAATATAGAAATTAAAATGAAGGAGTTAAAACTGATTGCTTTATTTTTTGGGGCCTACGCCAATGCGTCCTAAAAGATATGAGAATTATTTTAAAATGTAAATCATACAAAGCTGCTCAAGTAGGAGTCCAAGAACGAAATATGAAACTGAGCATAACAACTCCACTTTAAGCCACGCTGCATGGCTACACCATTTTAACATTTCTTTAAAGTTACATTTCCTACAGCAAGTGAAGGAGGCGCCAGATCGGCCCAACTTCCTGCAGGAAGAAAGCAGTCACATATCGCAAAAGTATGCTGATCCAAGATAATTATATTTACAGCAGGACTACTGATTTTCAGTGAGTGTATACAATGTTTTCCTGCCACCACATTCACCCTGATAAACGCACTTCCACTCGGATAGATAAAACAATAAGGACATGGGACACAGCAAAACACTCGGCTTTTTATCTAAGCAAGATTACATGTTCTGCAAACAGTGTTTGAACAAGTCAGTGTTCCAAAAACAAAACGTTAACACAGACAGAAAATTCATTTATTATCAGAAGTCTCCGTTTTGAATTTGAAGACCACATCTTGACCAAAATATGTTTAATGCAGACCGTTTAATACACTGGTCAGAGTAAGACCTGACCTGCAAATAGCCACAGCATAACTCCACAGATCAGACAGACAATCAAATTCAACTTGTTAATTGGAAAATTGCAGGGGGAAAAAAGAAAGAAAAAAGAAAGAAAATTAAACAAATTTGCCAGAAACAACCCTGGACAACCTTCATATGGGAATTAGTCATATGAATAGAATATACACAAAAGTTAATTTATGAGAAATATTTGTTTTTCTCTCCATTAAAGAGAATCACACAAACAGTCTGCAGATATTGCACAAAGGTTTACACTGTAAAAGCAGAAAGAGCAACTCCAGATCACACATACAAACCTCAGCGCGCGCGCACACACGCGCGCGCACACGCGCGCGCGCACACACACGCGCGCGCGCGCACACACACGCGCGCGCGCGCACACACACACACACACACACACACACACACACACCATTAATAGAGCCTGAAGCCGGATGGTATATTTCACAAAAAATCACTCACACTCACAGACACACACATACAACAGACAAGAGCATGGAGAAACATCTAAAATGCACAACCAAAGGCATATCTTCCTGAAGAATGAACTTTCTACCCCTACCACCAAAGGAAAAAACAAAGCTCCTCTAGTCAAACCGCGTCGGTCATGGAGTGTCTTAAAGTAAGTGGGGTCTAAAATATTAGTCAACAATTGTTTGTTCTCACTTTAAACTTAATTTAATCAAAACTTGACCAGCACACAAAAACAGGGCAGAGAGTGCATGAGCACCTGAGGTTACCCAGAATCACCATTGTCAAAAAAAAAAAAAAAAAAAAAAAAAAAAAAAAGGGTGGTAAAATGCCAGTGATCCCAGAGGGATTACAGACAGATGTACAAGTCGTCCAAACACAAAAACCTGATTAAGTGTTGTGTGTGGGATATCAGTATGGAAGCATGGCTACGGTACACATCGTAAATGAGTGCAAACACGGCAGCGGGTTTCATGTTAGTCACACTGTAATAAGGCTGCATCTATGGCAAACATCGTTATACATTTTATATCTAATCTCCGACTTCTCATTAGCTTCAAGCATTTTCATCATCACTTAACAAAGCAGTTATCCAAAGTGGGAATGTTAACGATTTCAACAAGAAAGAAATTATGTAACCGAACCCTGTACAGAAGAGAAGTTTAAAAATCTCTGTCTAAGCAGCTATCACATGTCAAAACAGCAATCTGCTGTCTTGGCTGATTTTAGAGTATTTCTACTGACCTCAGCACTGAGGTTCATGAAACCATAAAGTGAATGAGCAGGGCCACCTTGTGGGCACAGAAGGACTGAACTGCAATGCTGACACGCCGAATGAACAGAGATAAGACTGTGGGATTGTCAGAGTTGCCATGAAGCAGTAGCACAACCATGGTTAATACTACTTCGAATTTTAAGAGTGGAGACCAGACAGTCAAGATCTGATTCAATCAAAATAACATTAAATGGTTTGAAGACATTTTAACGACACATCACCAATACACGACGTCACACTTATGTCTCCGGCTGGTACTGAAAAACTGCACAGATGTTTACCTTTTCAATGGTTAAAAATAATTCATGTTACTTTTCCCCCCTGACCAAACCCCATCACTCCTTCAGCCCCCATCAGTCACAATCCGCAGAGGTCGCATTTCAGACTGGCCATCCTTTCTTGCTCTCTTCTCGGTGTCCCATCTTGGATTTGACGGCCCCTGAACTGTCTTGGTTGAGAGCTGGTGGCAGGTGGATGATGGGAGTTGTAGGAAAAGCAGAAAGGCAGAGATAGAGAGGCATGTCCAAGAAGGACGAGGCAGCGACATCACATGATTTCACAGCAAGAGTTCTGTTTCCGTGCCTGAAGGTTAAACACAAACAAATATGCAAATAATTTGCCCTGCTTAGTAAATTCAGCGCACAGTCTTGAAATTTAGCATAATGTCAATAAGGTCAGTCATTCAAACTTACAGTCTTGTAGAAGGCTTTAGACTGGTTTCCCAGATGCTCCGACTTTGCCACAAGATCATCCAGTTTCTCTCCTCTTTCCAGCAGACTTTCCATGGTGTTGTGCTGCAGACAACAAAATATTTATTTATGAAACAACAGAAACACTACAACTTTGCTTTAGTTAAATAGATTGCCCAATATGGTTAAAAATTGCAGTTAATAAGAGAAAGTTGCCTTTCAATCCATTACATTTTGTCAGATGACAGGATAACATAAAGTCCAAATGCAAACCTTTCCAATCCTTGCCAATCTGAACCCTATGCTATAAAGCGAGTTCAACATACCCAGGGTATGTCTAACTCCAGAGAAGTTAATAAATGTCTAAAGAACATAAAAATGTGAATGTAAAAGGAACAAAAAAAATGCGTTTTTGTGCTTCATTCCTAAGTTTTAGTAAGGTATAAGTTGTGATGGCTTTTCCATCTGCATTCCAGAGGGATAAGGAATAACTATGAACACATCTGATTTCTGAAGTAATTGAAAGCATGTATTAAAAAGTTTTTTTAAGAGTCCATCATCTCTTTCTGTGTTCTCATGCAATGCAAAATTTGAGTATAAATTAATGTGGACACTTCTCTACTTTGATTTATGTATGAACGGTGGTTTACCAAAATGATCTTTGTCTCATCCAGCTCTGCCTGCACTTTGGTCATTGCATCAGCTTCCCTGGGGTTCTGTGGATAAATACAAAAATACAACCAGCTATCAAGTAGATGCATTTCGCACTATACAAGTAAATTCTGCCAAATGATGTGAGAATCTGGTGATTATGGAGTCCTTCTGATATTGTTTTAAAATCACACAAACAGTCTAGTTGCAGTCATACACTATCAGATCTTTCGTTAAAATAAATTCTGAGAAGTAAACCAAACTGACCTGGTATTTAGAGAGGTGAATGTCAAGGGCTTTGTAGTTAATGGTGTCAGGATTACCAGAAGGCCAGTCTATACTGTCCACTTGCCTAGAGAACTCCTCTAATACCTAAAAAACAAAACAAAACAATGTCAATATTGAAATCACAACAACAAGTCTCATAATATATATTTTAAAAAATATATATATAAACCACCTTGTCAAGCAATGTGAAACAGACTCTCTGTGGATATTCAGTATCTGCGATGACTACAGCACCCAAATTGTCATTTCTCACATACACATGGCACAGGTACTCTGAAAAGAAAAAAAAAACAAAGGAGCAAGGTGTGTTGTTATCAGAACAATTTTCACCCGATCTTATTGTACAGGAAAACTACTGTGTCTACTGGTGCATTGAAGAAGGGCCAAAGAATAAAAAAACTTATTAAAATACAACTTAGCAAAATGTTCTCCATAAGACTCCCAAAATAAAAACAAACAACACACACTGATTATGAAGCATAATTCTGTAATGACATTTGCTAAAGTCCATGTCACATGATATGATGATTCAGCCTGCATGAAATTGAAGAGAGGAAAAGCAGTCTGTGTACTCCAGGAACAAGGAAATGTTTAGCATCATTGTTTTGAGACAGCTTACATTTTACTTTATTATCTCCAACTGTTTAAACTTGACTTAAAATGTCCATTTTCAGGCCAGAGAACATGTTACAGCCCCATCACAATTTCCCAGTCAAACATCAAATCACTTTTAAGCAGAAATCTCCTTCTGCCCTGCTGTGACACAGGACACTGCAGGAAGTCATTTCTTTATGATATTACAAATCACAACTGTTATATATCAAATTATTTTTCTCGTCCTTTGAGATCTGTGATAGTCTTTAGTTATCCATGTAAGCGGCTAATGTGCAGCCTTTTATACCAATACCACTGTAAGAGGATACTTGGCAAAAGGTTACCCTGAATCTGTAGGGTCCTCTCTGATGCAACAGCACTAATCACTGCATCACAGGGCCACACCTAAAACACTCTAAATCTGTTTACCTTGTTCTTTGACAGAGGCACGGGTTCCTTGAGATGTTCGTTCAACAATCAAGGCACTGGTGAAGGTCATGAACTCCTGAATGCTAAACAAACCAAAGCAATACTTAGTGTAGAGAAGGAAACACTTAAAAATAGTGAAATAAATACTACCCGTGATGTGTGAGGCACGGGTCAGTAAACTACAGTAAAAACTGTTTCGTTTCGTTAGTGAGACGCACCTGGAGCGCTGAAAGAAACTGAAGGAGGACAGGTCGTAGGCCGCTTTGAGAAGATTGGATTTGGTCGCTCCTTTGTAGAGGATGCTGAGACTGTAGAGCTTCATATTGCCACCGGTTCGTGTGTCAGTTACACAGTCCTGATAACACAAAAACAATCACATGAGAGCATTATCCTTTATCCGGCTCAGCTAACTAGCTTCCCTGCTAACAAAAAAGGGAAACTTCAACGATGTGAAGCTCGCAGCAAAAGCAGTCGCCGCCTAGATAAAAGCTTGTAGGCTAACTGTTTACTCTCAGCCATAGTCATCTTAGATTAACAATTTTCCCTCCTTACAGATGGGATTAACAGGCTGACTGACGGCGAAAAGCAAAGACTGCAAAGAAGTTGATTCAAGTTTTAAACTTGTCAAGAAAATTACAAAATTTAATCAGATTAGCTCTAGGTGCTATCTACTCTAAGGCAGGCCTCGGCTAACTTACCAGCTAAAACTATCGCAAACCGTCTGATTCCAGTAAAAACAGACAGAAAAAGTCAAATTCCGTATTAAAATAAAACTCGTGGGTATGCACGAAACACGTCCACCAAACTAGTCACAGTATAGTTAGCGCTAACTTAACAGTTTTTAACATGAACTTAAAGTGACCAATCACCACGTCACGGTCCCCAAACGGTGCAATCTGACATTCACTCCGCTGTAAACACGCACACCGCTGTGCTAATAGTTCCGGTTGGTTGCCAGATTCAAAGCGATATTATATCTACCTAATATAAACGTATTTACACGGAGGGAAATCTTAGACACACGGATGGATAACAGTCAGTCTTAAACGGATCATATTTATTTTTCATCTAAGGTACTATGTACATTATTGGATGCAGCAAATCTAATTTTTATCGGTTTAGATTAGCAGGATTATGAGATTGTAATAACTGGTTTAAATGGTGATATGTTTCAACATTTCAACCATATTTATTGATATTTAATGTGCTTTTATACTAATTGTAGAATTATTATTATTATTATTATTATTATTATTATTATTATTATTATTATTATTATTATTATTATGTCCTTAATCTGTAAAAAACAACAACAACAACAACAACAACAAAAAAACCAACAACCCTAAAAGCCCCAAAACTATTTTAACATTCAGCTGTTTTATGGCAACCTCAATTCATGTTTTTTCTGGTAATCTTGCTCCATTTAGCAATTTCCTCCTGGGCATTTAACTCAGTGTAAGTAAGTGTTTTCCATGTCAGATGTGAGCCTGTTATTCATTTCCTTGGTGACACATTGAAATCCTATTGGCATGGAAACCAGTAAGTATTTAGGTGAATCTGATGATCGTCAGCTGCACTGAAGGGAGAAATGAGGTTTCTTTTCCTGGAACTAATTTTGTTTGAGTTGAGATACTGTCAGTGAGAAGTTTGCCTACAAACTGGAGGTTGCTTTCATATTTTTCTCCATTTTTGCTTAAAGATGTTAGGATTTATCAATGCAACAAAGGTTTGGTTGGATAATTTATTGTCTTGTTGTTCTTGTTTAACTGACTCTTGGATGGCATACTCATTGCGTGGATATTAACTGGAAGCGCTAACAAGAATGAAGACGTCCATAGGTTTTTGCCTAGAAACAAATGTTTGAATATTTAAAATATGTAGCATTTATGTGTGTAATAAGTAGATACATACGTAGATAGCAAAAATTAATACTACATTTTTTCCCATACATATTCTTTAGGATGTAATTTAGGCTATTTATCAATGAAGGTTTGAGTTTACTGTGTGTAAGAGTTAAGACAAATTCTTTTTGTTTTTATACTTTCTGCCAAAAGTATCTGCGAGAATGAAGAAATTTCCAAAAGTTATTTAAGATATTTAGGACGCCTGCAGATTTTATTTTTCTGTTTAAAACTTTGAAAGTAGAAAAACTGCAGATATGTAAATGTGGTTACAAGCTGCTGCTGAGCATTATGTAGACCAAATGCTGGGGACATAATAATGGTTGGGCCTTTCATGCACCTATGCCGAGGCAAAACACCATAGGAGCAACAACTTGGGAATCATCAAAACTCCTAAAGGGAGGGAACCTCCACCTCCAACACTAATGGTCAGCAGGACACTTGGGATTTAATCATCATTGTAATACGATGGAAAAGGTAAAGAAGTAGTTCTTTGTTTGTTTTTAAATCTAGCTATCTGCAAAATTTTAATGTGATCAAATAAATTTCTGAACAGATGCATTCCAGATAGATTAATATATGCATAATCATGACAGTAAACTAAAGAGGTACACAGAAAAAGTCACAAATTGTGTTTGCCATATTACATGATGCACTGACTTTTAGAAGAAGGGTATAGCTACAGTATAGTTCTCAATTCAATGATATTGATATCAATGATATGATATTATACTATAAATGGACTATTAATGGCAAAAGGTAAATAAATGCATGACTATCTTCTAAGTATCTGTTGTATCATGGCTACAGTTGGATACAGAAAACAGGATAAGACGGAGCTAAAATATTTCCATTTCCTTGCACTAATTTTTTGATGAACATGGTTAAACAAATGAATTGTCCTTGATGTACAGTTTGTAGTAATACACTATAACGCTACAGATCTTTGTGTTTCTTTTCATGTAATCGAACAACACAGTTGCTTCAGTCTCTGAAGTTTACTTTGCGAGAGACAGCTGGAGATCCATTCAGGCAGGCTTCTGTGCAAACAGGCCACATGTTAAATTAACTGGATAATCATCTATTGACAAGCACTTGGCACACATTCAATTTCTCCCTGTAAATGGACACAAACTAAACAAACTGCGTGCGTGTTACAACATGCTTCTAACAATTTCATCGCCCAGCATTATAACCCCCCCCCCCCCCCCTTTAAAATATCATATTGTTTTATTATTAGAATCAGTCAAACACATACCAGCTGGTGAAAATCAAGTAAAAATCAGACAAATCACAAACACATTAGTGCTTCCTCAGTGGCTTTGGCTCAGTTGAATGACACTTGAAGGCAGCAGAAAGAAGACGCACTAAATTTTTCTTCACAGTTAAAAGTATTACAGTGCAGCAACTTCTTGTGAAGGAGAGGTTGGTGAGAATCTGCGGCCAAGCCAGCTGGAATCCAGTGAGTTCCAGCACAGATTTGTTACTGTAAACATAGTTACGATTTTTAGGTATTAATAGCAATATTTGTGTAACATTTTTAGCTTTTGTTGTAACTGCATTTAGTGTAGTGTGTGACCACTGCAGTAAAATAAATTCGTTTTCCTTCATCCCACAAAGTTTTGTTTTTCTGGACGTAGTGTTTTCAGTGGGAGAAACATTTAATCACATATCCAAGTGACTATTTCAGTCTCAACTGACTGCAGCTTTTTCCAACCATTGTTTATCAGTGGTGCTAGTTTCATTATGCAAATGTACTGTTTATATTGCTGGGAAACCTGCATTCAGCTGAGACTGAAGAAGTCACTTGGATGAGTGACGAAACGTCTCTCCCACTGAAAACGTTACGTCCAGATGAACAGAATCAACTTTCTGGGATTTCCTTACCTGGATGATCGAGCATACATCAAGACATGTTTTCCCTCATGTTACATACAGATGAATGCAAATGTCATTTTGCTTTCAGCATCAGAAGACCATCCACTTTGATTTAAAAAAAAGAAGAAGTTATTCTTTGATAAAGAAGTCTGTTAGAGGTTATATTTGGCATCAGGGAAGACGTAACAAGACAAGACTTAAATCAGAGCACTGACAAAACATCTTT
This sequence comes from Copadichromis virginalis, assembly GCF_057382275.1. NCBI lineage: Eukaryota > Metazoa > Chordata > Actinopteri > Cichliformes > Cichlidae > Copadichromis > Copadichromis virginalis. Next base: position 30,216,369 of record NC_140629.1, read on the forward strand.
TTGGCCATTCTGGTTGATCTCATGCCAAAGGAACATGTCATTTTGATAGCAATACTTCACTTGAATTAAGTTGCAGCATTTTGCAGGTTTACTATGGCAAACTACCACATGTATGAACTGTTTTGGTATATGCACATTCAGTGCTGAGAACTTCAAAAGATTTTCAAGAAATGTGTCAGATGTAAGAGACCAAAGTTTAAAAACATATCAGATATCCCACCTGATAGAAACAAGTTGTAATTTTATTTTATTATTTTTATTTTATTCATTTTTAAGCATTGTATAGTTATACCAAAGCAACAAATACATATAACATGCACAGTTAATGACTATTCAAACTTGAAAGTAAGTCATTCGCATTCTTTGGGTTTACTTATCTCACAGTACTGATGCTGATCCTTCAAAAATCAAGGCCATTACTAAAAAAACCCTGAACTCAGGTCCAGCAAACTATTAGCTAAAAAAAGCTCTTACCTCTGGACAGGTAAACTGTTGGAGCTGATAAGCAGAGGAGACCTTCACCTCTGGCGTGCTATTTTAAGTTTTGGAGGTCATTCAACCCTTTTTATTTCTAATTTCGGCATGTTTGCAGTTTCGCAAACATAAGAGTATCTTTCAGGTCTAACATTGAGCAACCCCATAGCTTTGCATGGTGTTCTTCTAAAAGAAAAATCAATTATAAGTTTGGGCCACAGGGTTAGTTGACATGTCATGTTAAAAAAAAAAGCATTCTAAAGTAGATTGAGGCTAAAAGTAATTCCGTATATAAAAGTAACAGATAACCTTGAAAACTTAAAACTTAACATTAATGGATAGTGAGTTCCTCAACTTAACAAATCACATAATATTACTGGGAGATCACGTTTATTGTGATGTTATTATGATCTAATTTAACAAAAATGCATTTTTTGTGAGTTTTCAGGCTTTTTTGTGAAGTCTGAAAACCACGGCAGTAAAGGCGAACAACATTAAAACATATTCAGTGCTCAAAATCAGAATCACAGAATCAGAATTAGATTAAAATTATGTGGTAGCCCTAATGTTTATTAAATAAATTTTTTTAATTGTGATTATGTATTTAAATAACCGATTAATAAAATATGAATGTATACTGAGCCAAGATAGAGCCTCTGTAGAAATAGAGTAAAGGCAAAATGTCATATCTGACTATTTCTATCAGCGTAGTCATTATAATAAACTCTAACTAAACTTTAGCTAAACTAAAACACAGCAGTCAAAAGTAAAATTAAAACTAGACTTAGAAATAAAAATTAACAAAAGATTTTGTACTATTATAGCAATTACTACTGCTTACGAAGCCATTTAAATAAATGCAGATGTCCATGTGATTGCCTGCTGGCGTTGTTGTATTGCATCATCTTGCTTTTAAATATAAAAGTTTGCAAAATATCACCAATAGCAATACAACAAAATCAACAAGTAAACACTAAAACAAGCCAAACCACTAAACTAAACTGAATTTAGAGCAAAAACAAAACAAAACAAAACCCAAAACCTTCTAACTAAATAAAAAATATAACACAATAGAAAATATGACACTAAAAATCTTATGCCAATAAAAAAAACAAGTTAAAATTTGTCTTCTTGCAATAAAATGAACACGTCATGAAATATATCTTGAGGAACAAGGTCAAAACATTTTAGAACTTTGCCCAGAGGTTATACCTCTTTGTGTGCATGTGGGCTTTTGTGTATGTTTGCACTTCTTTGGCCAGATGGGGTGAGGTTGGGAAGGGGAGGGCGATAGGATTTGGTGTGTCCAGCCCCCTTCACCTGAGAATAAAAGCAGCGGAGGATTGTTCAGTGGTACTCACACTTCACTCACTCTGCACACACACACTGGGTGGTCTCACACTCACCAAACTCCTAAAAACACACGCAAGCGAATTTTTTGTTAAGCCTGTGAAGATGCCTTGTGTCAGCGTTCAACTCGACCAGATGGTGAAGTTGCCTAGTAGCTACGACTCTGTGGTTGATAAAGTCATCGCGGTAAGATTTGTAGTCAGCAAATTTCCGGTGCTGTGATTCTTTTGTTCCTGTTAAAGTTTCTGTCCGGTGTTTATAATATGGTGTCAAATGGTTCTCACCTACTTCATCTCTCCTCTGAATGCAGGTGGACCAGATCCTGTCCGAGTTCAGGCTGAATAAAGAAGACCTGAAAGAGATCATGAAGAGGATGCAGCGTGAAATGGAGAGAGGATTGCGTTTGGAGACACATGAAGAGGCTAGCGTTAAAATGCTTCCAACTTATGTCTGCTCCACCCCTGAAGGATCAGGTGGGTCATGACTTCTGAAAGAGAGGATTGCCAGTGTTTAGATGAAGTCTTTCCTATGTGAACTTAAGTTTAATGTAGCACTGAAAGACTAATGTATGGTGTTTTCTCCCAATAGAGGTTGGTGATTTCTTGGCTCTGGACCTGGGAGGCACAAACTTCCGTGTGATGCTTGTGAAAGTGGGTGAAGACGAAGAGAGGAGCTTCAAGGTTGAAACAAAGAACCAAATGTACTCCATTCCTGAAGATGCCATGACTGGGACTGCTGAAATGGTTAGTAATACTCCGATTTATCTATAGAAGTAAGCATTTCTTTTTTTACTCTTGTGAAATAACTTTTTAATATCTCTGCAGCTATTCGACTACATAGCAGAGTGTATGTCAGATTTCTTGGACAAACACCACATCAAGCACAAGAAGCTTCCTCTGGGTTTCACGTTCTCCTTTCCAGTACGACATGAGGACATTGACAAGGTGGGTGAATTTACTCTCATACCCTTCTACCTCTAACAATTCCTTTATTTGCTGGACTTGTAGAAGCTTTTCATCTACAGTTCTTTATTTATTAGACCACCTGTCATAAAAACAAGAAAACAAACATTTTATACAAACATTTTACAAATGTTTCAAAATGTCTTTAGAACTAAAAATTAATGAAGAGCAGAGATGATTTCACTTTTTATACCCAAATGGGAGCCAACAAACAGTATAACAGTCTGTTCAGCAATGCAAGTAAATAACCAAAAAAACCACGATAGACAGGAGGTGGCAGAGTTTAAGATGTAAAGACGCGATTAGAAATGAGTATGCTAGAGGGACAGCTCAGGTTGAGTGGTGTGGAGACTAAAACACAAAGGGATAGTGAATATTCTGGACAAAGGAAAGATGAAGATTAGTAATGTTAATTTAAGGTAGGTGATGGTATAATAAATAAACCACTGTATAATAAAGGTCATGCATTTAAAGTTTACTTCTTCTCTTTTTTTTTTTTTTTTACCATAACAGGGAATCCTGCTTAACTGGACCAAAGGCTTCAAGGCCTCCGGTGCAGAAGGGAACAATGTTGTGGGTTTACTCAGAGACGCCATCAAGAGACGAGGGGTGGGTGGACGTATAGGATTCTTTCTTCTTAAAAGTACAGCTGTAGATATAGTGGTTGAATTTAATTCTGTGAATTAAAATTTTGTATCGTCACACAGGACTTTGAGATGGATGTGGTTGCCATGGTGAATGACACAGTTGCCACGATGATTTCCTGCTATTATGAAGATCGCAGCTGTGAAGTCGGGATGATTGTTGGTAAGAAGTTGTAAATGCACACGTGCAACCAGCCTGAAGTCTGACTCATATCTAGACTCTTGCAGAAATGAGCATCCATATAATGTTTGTGGGTCTGTTTTCTTACCAGGTACTGGTTGCAATGCATGTTACATGGAGGAAATGAGGACTGTGGAGCTGGTTGAAGGGGAGGAGGGCCGGATGTGTGTGAACACAGAATGGGGGGCTTTCGGAGACAACGGGGAGCTAGAGGACTTTAGACTGGAGTACGACAGAGTGGTGGACGAAGCCTCAATTAACCCCGGACAGCAGCTGTGAGTAAACGCAGAACATTATATTTAGTTCAAACATATAGCATACATGTCACACAGCTCTTTCATTTTCAAACGTCTACTGAATACACGTGCAGTCAGGGCTGCCACCTGTTTGAAGGGCTTAAAGTGGTGGGCGTGGAGTGTAAATTAAGTCATTTACAACATGTTACATGTTTTTTCTGAACTCATTATCATTGTCTGGTAGTACTCACCTGACCCTCACCTGAGCTTTCTGTGCAGTTGCTTAGTTACCCACTATTTTTCCTCAGGATGGTAGTAAATGGCCAGAGCCCTCATACGTCAGTGATGAGTTCAATGAAGCGGACGTCGGGTTAATCATCTATCTCTGCTGCTGCTTGCCAGTAACTGTTAGCCTAATGGCTGTGTTAAGTCTAATTGTTGAATGTTGCCATTGTGTTTCTTAAATTTGTACAGTCTTAGTTTAAGCAGTAGGATCAAAGCCATTCCTTTGATTCTGACCACCTCTCCAGCCACTCTGTGTTGGGGGAGGTTTTATTGTAGATACATCCTATCTGAAAGATCTGTTTCTTTTGATGTAAGCTTCCTGGGTTTATGACCCTTTGGTCAGCAGGAGGTCTCACACACACATTCTCACATTCTCACATTCTCACATAACACACACACACACACACACACACACACACACACACACACACACACACACACACACACACACACACACACACACACACACACTCTGTGTATACATTTACATACAGTGCCTTGTCTTTGTAACCAAAGGGGGGTTGCAAGGGGAGGTGCTTTGTAAACTATTGTTTGAAGTTTGTCAATAAAAGGCAGCGAGAGGAGGCCACCATTTTGGGGTTCTTTGTCGTGCTGGACACAGACGAGGCCTCCCTTGTGCAAGTAATGGATCGATCGACTGTCTTGTTTTCTTCATGATGAATAAGTCTCTAGAATTAGCGGGGTTTGTGGAAACACAGACCCAACAGGCTGTTTACCTTTTATGCAGAGATTTTGCAGAGAGCTCAACCTCATTCAGCCTCTTTAGCTTCGGCGTCGCCTTCCCAACCCATTGTCATTCTTTCCCCAACCAGTCACAGTTGTTTGCTCATGTGTTTTATGACACACATCATTCCTGTTTAGCCCTCGTTTTCCCTCACATCTCCCATAAAATATTTTCCTGTCATTAAAATTGCCTCTCTCTCTTCTTTTCCCCCCTTATCTCCTGCAGATATGAGAAGCTTATCAGTGGGAAGTACATGGGTGAACTGGTGAGGCTTGTTATGATGAAGCTAGTAAATGAAGACCTGCTGTTTAATGGTGAAGCCTCAGAGCTGCTGAAGACACGTGGAAGCTTTGAGACACGCTATGTCTCACAGGTGGAGAGGTGAGTATCCTAACCTGGGCTGAGTAAACATTTTTTTTAAAGGAATGCTGCCAATTAAAAATATGACAAAAGATCCTATTTGTTATGCCTGAAAGCATTACATCTGTATATGAACAGATGGAAGAAAGTAACAGATCATGACTTGAGTTTATCAATGGAATATTTCATTAGGACAAAATTAAATAGTCTATGTGATGAAAACATGTGGCGTTTATTAAATTTTATATATTTAGTGGAACCAGAAATGAAAGAAAATATATTTTCAACACACTACATTTTCTGCATTGTGCCTCTAGAAGCTGAATTTGTAAATGTTTCTCTCTCTCTTTTTTTTACAGTGACACTGGGGATAGAAAACAAATCTACAACATCCTGTCCTCGCTGGGAGTTCTGCCCTCAGAGCTTGACTGTGACATTGTGCGTCTGGTCTGCGAGAGTGTTTCCACTCGCTCTGCTCACATGTGCGCCGCAGGGCTCGCTGGTGTCATCAACCTGATGCGGGAGAGACGCAGCGAGGAAGCCATGAAGATCACAGTGGGCATCGATGGATCTGTCTACAAGTTGCACCCATGGTAAGGAATGCTCTTAGACTTTTGAATAGTGTATACTTTAATTAAACCTTTTAAATATATAAGCAAATTTAATCGTATGAGATTAGATGTACCTGCTCTAAAGAAAAAGTCAATTCTCCAAAAAAAGAAGAAAGAAATAGTCGAATGTGAACAGGAGAAGCAGAAAGTAGAAGATTCAAAACACATTTATGTATAGGGATTTTGTGTCTTAAACTTAAAAATTATTAGATAGCTGTTCTAAAGACACAAGAGGAAGTGAGAGAAATTAGGATGAGAAGATTGTTCTGACCAATTGTTTGTATGTCTCAGTTTCCGTGACAGGTTCCACAAAGTCGTCAGGGACCTAACACCTCACTCTGATATCACCTTCATCCAGTCAGAGGAGGGGAGCGGTCGTGGAGCTGCTCTTATCTCAGCAGTGGCCTGTAAAATGGCTACAAATCTGTTCGCGGATTAAGGGCAATTATGCACTGATCAGTCTCCTGAATGCGCAGTGATGAGGAAAGCTTGAACTCTGATGGGAGGATATTTATGAAATCCACTGATGTGCCCTTACTACAGGCTGTTTGTAAGAAAACTGATTGGTTATTGTTGTAGGGTGTAAAGACAAGAATGGATCAACCTCTTATTAGAGGCTGCACTTGGTAGTATCATACCAGGCTTTAGCAAATCCATAATTTCTGAACTTTCTGAACGTTGATTGTTGCACATAAGACAGACGTTAGTGTGAGAGCTGTTTAAGATTCATACTTCTTGTGTGTCACCTCCGTCTGGTTGTGTGGATGGGCGTATTTCATGAAGGACTTATGTAGTATTGATGACAGTGTATTATAATGCCAGTTTTGTAAATACGGCTGTAAATTATAACTAAATCAAGTTTATTAGTTTGTTGTGTAATTCCTGTTTGTGAGCAATTAAATATATCTTTGGTATTGTATATTTAAATGTTATGTTTACAAATTTTGTTACTGTGTTACCTAGTATAGTGTTGTTCTTTAAATGTGCTTTGGATGTGAATAAACCTAACTGTAAATAAAAGTACTTAATAAACTATAATACTTCAACTGAATCTGTTTTTATTTTCAACACCAAATATCAATTATTTTTGATAGCACAGCAAAAAAAAAATTTTTTTTTCTTCTTCTCTGACATTCCAGCCTTCAAGGACTAAACAACATCAGTGTAATGTATCAAAACTGAAGGTAGTTGTCCTGATGTCATATTAATGAAATAAGAACTACCAAACATCAATATAATATCCTTCCTGTAAATGTAGCATGTATTGTAACAGATTGACAGGTCTGCTCAAATGTTCTAAGGAATATAATGAATACACTATATGAAGAAAAGATATCCATATCGTGGAAGATATCGGGCCACAATTAACATTTTTTCAGTTCCATTGACACAGATGTATAAAATCAAGCACCTAGCCACAGAGTCTGCCTTTAAAAACATATGTGAAAGAATGGGTTGTTTTAAAGAGCACGCTGAGTTTGAGCACGGTACTGTAATAGGATACTACAGTTGCAATAGATTACTTTGTAAAATTTCTTCACTCCTGGATATTCCTTCCTAGATATGCAAACCTCCTATGGCATTTACATCAGCAGGAAAACTGTGCACCAGAAGCTTCTTGGCATGTGTATTGCCCAAAACATTTGTCCGTATATTCATATGTATTATTAAATACATCAGTGTTAATTACACAAAGAGAAAGAAGAGACAGATACCTAATGTACCTGTAAGTATTTTAACTTGAAAATATATTGTTTTTTTTAACAATTACATTATTATTATTATTATTATTATTATTATTATTAATAATAGTTATTTTTATTTAAACATCATTACCAAAAGAAAAAGAAAATAAAACAGAAAACTTCTGAGAAAACCTTTGCATTGCAGTATAATCCAATATTATTCTCTGTAAAAACCTCCATCATAAATTAAGCTTCAGAGCTTGATTTAATCCGTGAATTATAAGAATTTATTTAAATGACTGTCAAATGTCCAAAGTCACTTTGCTGGTCTCCTTTCCTGTCGTCTCTGTTCTTATCTGTTTTTTCCAGCCCAGGGGAATCCTGTGTGCTTCACACTTATCACGTCCATTCAGCCACACACTGAAACAGCTTTAACCATGTAAGGGCCTCAGCTATCCATGGCAGTCTATTATAGGAGGGTAGGAGATAAGATAACACAGGCTATACATAAAACCCACCTAGCATCATCGCCTGGCTGGGAGCCCACCTTCATTCATTCAGACATGGTAAGGGAGTCACTGTTTTTAGTCTTTATGGTGATTTTAGAAGTCTTTCGCAAAATTGTAGATGCTGTGTATTTAAAAACATTCTTTACGTACTGTGCCCTCTTTAGGATTATGTATAAGAGTAACTGTTTCTTTGTCTCAGGCAAGCAAGAAAGCTTCCAACAAGAGACAGAGGGGAGGACAGAAATCCTCCTCAAATGTCTTTTCCATGTTTGAGCAGTCTCAGATACAGGAGTTCAAGGAGGTAAAGTACCAGCTAATGACACCACTTCCTTTAAATTCCTGGGGAAATGATCTTGGAAAAGATGTATTACTGCAAACTTATTTTTGAGTATTTCCTAAAAGTATTGACAGTAAGTCTCTAAACTTGTTATTTGATAAAAGTTAACAAACATTTTTAATTATAAAACGCTTTCAAAATTGAGAAATGGTTCTGTGTCACACTTCATTTGAAATATTCTTTGTTCTTCATCCTACAGGCGTTTGGTTGCATTGACCAAGACAGAGACGGTGTTATCAAAAAACAGGACCTGAAGGAAACTTATGCACAACTGGGTAATTTCTTTACTTCCAACATTTGATCTTTTACATATTTCAAAGGTGGAAAATAGGTATAAACTGATAGCAAATAAACTACAATAAGTGAAAGCTGTAATGATGTTGACCTGCTACTGTTACTGCATTTAGTAAATGTATATTGGCATGTCTCTGTGTGTTTTTGTGTACCAGGGAAGCTAAATGTCAAAGAGGAGGAGTTGGATGAAATGTTGAATGAAGGGAAGGGTCCCATCAACTTTACTGTATTTCTGACACTTTTTGGGGAGAAACTCAATGGTGAGAGATTTACAGATGTTCAAAGAGATCTTTGAAATTCCTGTGAGGTGCTTTCAGGTGATGGATGATGATATTTGATCTTCCTCCAGGTACTGATCCTGAAGACACCATACTAGCAGCCTTCAAACCTTTTGATCCTAATGGGACAGGCTTTGTTAATAAGGATGAGTAAGAACTCTTATCAATTAGCTTTCACGTTGTTCCGTGTGACCCATAGCATTATAGCAGGGGTCTTCAACTGCAGTCCTCGAGAGCTACTCTCCTGCAGCTTTTAGATGCATGTTGAATTACCTCTTTAGTATGCTATCAGGTGTGGCAAAGCCCTGGTAACAAGCCATTTATTTGATTCATGTGTGTTGGAGCAAGGATGCACCTAAAAGCTGTAGGATAGTACCTCTCAAGGACTGGAGTTGGAGACCACTGCATTAAAGTATCTTATTTTTCCTCTCCTTTAACATTTATTTATTTTTATTTAGATTTAGACGACTACTGATGAATCAGGCTGATAAATTCACAGCAGAGGAGGTTTGTGTTTTCAACTTTGTGTTTTGTTTTTGACAGATTCTCATATAATTTTTAAGATATTTTCAGTGGACAAACTTACTCTTTATAAACCTACAGGTGGATCAGGCCTTCGCTCTCGCTCCCATAGATCCAACTGGAAACATTGACTACAAGTCTCTCTGCTACATCATCACACATGGAGATGAGAAGGAAGAATCATGAACGGCACAGTTGTGTGAAGGCATGTCGTAAAGTCCAACTAAACCCAGCTTACCTAATATAAAAATGCAAATGACTGCTATTAAAATTATATCTGAAAGTATTACACTCTCTCCACCTCATACCTTTGTAAAACAATTGGAAATTGAGAATTTTCTCATTTGTAAGTTACTAATAACGACCAATAAAGTTTTGGCCTCCTCAATACTCTCCTATTGCTTACAAATGCTCATGTTGTTAGGGAAAACTATATATTGAGTAAGACCAAAAATGCTGTAATTCCAAAAGAAATACATCTCCTGCATATGGAAACGGTCAGTACAGATGGTACTTATTTTCATTCCACAAAATATTTTAAGAGATTTTTTTCTATAAAAGAACATAAAGTAATTCCCAAGATGTCTGTGAAGCTTCTCAGTCATCCAGGTCATCGTAGTCTAAGGAGCTTGGAAAGAAAAGCGTCTGGACTTCTTTGAGTTGCTTGAAGACGTTTCACCTCTCATCCGAGAAGCTTCTTCAGTTCTAAGGTCAAATGGTGGAAAGTCCCAGATTTAAACCCAGTGGGAGTTTCCCCCCCAAAGAGGGACAAAGTAATTCCCAAGTTTAAAACCTAAGTTTGTCACAAATGCAGGATACTGCAGGCACAATGGTAAACCAAAAGCAAGCCTTTAAATATTAAAATAACTTCCCATAAAATAAATAAATTCTTTAGACAAGAATCCAAAAAAGCAAAAAAAAAAAGGAACAAGCTGGGCTGCAAGAGAAGGAAATGTGTGATATCTTGGCACAGGACACAGGGAGGATTGAGCACACACGGAGGGCTGATCAGGGATTAAACAGAAAATTATTGATATATGAATGATCAACAACAGGTGAAAACAATCAGGGAATCGGGTAAGGACAAACAGCAAGCAAAGTTAACTTTGAAAGTGAAACAGAAAAGAGACAGACATGAAAACTAACACCAGACAAGTGAACACTGGTAAATGGACTGGTTCTCATATCGTGCTTTTCTACCTGCGCACTCAAAGTGCTTTATACAAATTGCCTCATTCTCCAATTTACACAAGGAGATTTTTTAATGCTTCTCACATAAGTGCTTTCTATCTAACATTGAGACACATTCACACACATTCATACTGCATCGGAGAGCAACTTGGGGTCAGTATCTTGTCCAAGGATATTTATCATGCAGACTGGAACAGCCGGAGATGAAACCCCCAACCTTCCCAATCACTTGATGACCTCTACCTCCTGAGCTAAACATGGAAACGAGACATGTTGGTTACGGCATATAGTTGTAAAAAGGGTTTCTGGCTACGTTGGAAGTTACCATATAGATTTCTCTCGCGCTAGCTTGCATGGTCTGGTTCTATGCTCTCTAAGTGAACACAATTATCATGGCCCTCCTCCATAGGCACCTTTATTCCACAACTTTAAACAGCTGTGCTCCCCTGGATTAGCCCTAATCCATCAGTGAAATGTGCCGATTATGACTGAGGGACATGCACTTGGGGCACAAGTCACACCTTATACTCTTAATGTCACACAGGTTTGCCTAAGAAGCTTTGGATGTTACGCTGTTTCTTTTCTATAACAGGTGGAAATGAACAGCAACTAAGCTCTCCCACAGTGCAGGGTTTTCCCAGTCCCCTAGCTCTGGAAGTCAGACAGAAATTGTCCACACCACACTTTCCCCCTGTCTTTACTCTCTGGCAAGTCTGACATAACTTCCAACAAGGTCAAATTTTGCGTTGGAAAATAAAATTTCAGTTCCATTTTATTTATATAGTGCCAAGTTTTGCACCGGCCTGTGTAGGAGAGACAAAAGCAATCCCTGAGAGGGGTATGGGGACCAGCTCTCTTCTGGCAAGGTAAGGTGACACACGTATGCTAGACTATGTGGAAATCAGGGATTTGAAGAAGCCACGCATGCATAGTGTTTATATAGCTACAATGGCAAGTAGGGCGTGGCCACCACAGGTGATGTGTCTTAGAGTATCCATGTCATCAGTCCTCATACATATGGAATATGTGTAGGGTTTCCAGAGTGTCCACACAATAGAGAACAAAACAGTATCATTGTAATGAATCCACTTTTGACCAATAATGCAAGGCAAAACTGGATGTGGTTTTGATTTCAGGTGTGTTCAGTCACATTACCACAGGTGTATGAAATCAAACAACTCTCGGCTTTTACAAACATTTGTAAAAGAATTGGTCGAACGGTAAATGGATACTACAGTCCCAGCAAGTCAGTGTGTGAAATTTTCTTCTCTGCTAGATATTCCACAATCAGCTGTAAGTGGTTTTACTGCAGAGTGGAAATATTCAGGAAGTGTAGGAAACCAGAGGCTTTGTGATGCATGATCATCACAAAACCCGACAACATGAAGTGTCTGAGAATTATGTAAAGAGACAGAAGAAATTGAAATGGATAGCTTCTGTACCTGCCAGGTATTTTAAAACCATATTTTCTACCAAGAAGGTTTTCACTTTAGTTAAGGAATAGAGCTGGGTTAAATAACTCTAGATTTATACTTATTTTAAGTAGAAAACATACTAGGCTTAAAAAAAATGTATTTTAGCGGTTTCATTTGTTAATAGCTGTATATGTTATTATTATTATTATTATTATTATTATTATTATTATTATTATTATTATTATCATTATTATCATTATTTTACTAGTTAAATAAAAACAGAAAGTTAAGGCATTAAGAAAAAATATTTAGTTTTTGAGAAAACCTTTGCATTGCATTATAATTCAATATTATTCTAATATTTCTCTGTAAAAACTTTAAGCTTCATTGCCTGATTTAGTTGGTGAATTATAAGAATTTATTTAAATGACTGTCAAATGTCCAAAGTCACTTTGCTGGTCTCCTTTCCTGTCGTCTCTGTTCTTATCTGTTTTTTCCAGCCCAGAGGAATCCTGTGTGCTTCAACACTTATCACGTCCATTCAGCCACACACTGACACAGCTTTAACCATGTAAGGGCCTCAGCTATCCATGGCAGTCTATTATAGGAGGGTAGGAGATAAGATAACACAGGCTATACATAAAACCCTCCATCATCACCTGGATTGGAGTAATCCTACATTCAGACATGGTAAGGGAGTCACTGTTTTTAGTCTTTATGGTGATTTAGGAATCTTGAAGATGCTGTGTATTTAAAAACATTATTTACGTACTGCGAAATCAGTTGTTTTGATCCGTTCAGTGCCCTCTGTAGGATTATATATAATATATACTTTTTTCTTCATCTCAGGCAAGCAAGAAAGCTTCCAACAAGAGGCAGAGGGGAGGACAGAAATCCTCCTCAAATGTCTTTTCCATGTTTGAGCAGTCTCAGATACAGGAGTTCAAGGAGGTAAAGTACCGGCTTATGACACCAATTCCTTAAAAATGAATTCAAATTCATATTTAACTTATTTTTCATTGTTGTTTAAAGCCTACTGAAAGACTAAATAGAAATTTTAAAATGACCTGTTAGTTAAAATGAAATGTTAGTTATTTTAACCAACTTCAAAAGAAACGCAAAGTTCCCAACATCCAAGAAAAAGCATCAGGTTTTCACTTTTTTTATCCTCTGTCTGAAAGAAATGTGTTCAAAGTATTTCTAAACGTATTGACAGTTGGCCTCTAAATGTGTTATTTATTAAAAGTAAAACATAATTTTTCAGTTATAAAACTCTTTCTATGATTCAAAAATAGTTATGTGCCACAAATGTGTTCTTCATCCTACAGGCGTTTGGTTGCATTGACCAAGACAGAGACGGTGTTATCAAAAAACAGGACCTGAAGGAAACTTATGCACAACTGGGTAATTTCTTTACTTCCAACATTTGATCTTTTCCATATTTCAAAGGTGGGAAAATAGGTATAAACTGATAGCAAATAAACTACAATAAGTGAAAGCTGTAATGATGTTGACCTGCTACTGTTACTGCATTTAGTAAATGTATATTGGCATGTCTCTGTGTGTTTTTGTGTACCAGGGAAGCTAAATGTCAAAGAGGAGGAGTTGGATGAAATGTTGAATGAAGGGAAGGGTCCCATCAACTTTACTGTATTTCTGACACTTTTTGGGGAGAAACTTAGTGGTGAGAGATTTACAGATGTTCAAAGAGATCTTTGAAATTCCTGTGAGGTGCTTTCAGGTGATGGATGATGATATTTGATCTTCCTCCAGGTACTGATCCTGAAGACACCATACTAGCAGCCTTCAAACTTTTTGACCCCAATGGAACAGGCTTTGTTAATAAGGATGAGTAAGACAGCAATTAGCTTTCACATTGTTGCAAATGGGCTGTAATGGTATAATATTTTATATTGCTCTCCTTTAATTTTTGTTTTTGATTATTTTTTAGATTTAGACGACTACTGATGAATCAGGCTGATAAATTCACAGCAGAGGAGGTTTGTGTTTTGTTTTTGACAGATTCTCATATAATTTTAAAGATATTTTTTAACAGACAAACTCTTTATAAACCTACAGGTGGATCAGGCCTTCGCTCTCGCTCCCATAGATCCAACTGGAAACATTGACTACAAGTCTCTCTGCTACATCATCACACATGGAGATGAGAAGGAAGAATCATGAACGGCACAGTTGTGTGAAGGCATATCATGAAGTCCAACTAAACCCATTTTACCTTGGCTGTTAATAATTTGACCTGTCTGCAGTGCAGTGTTGTCCTTGAGTTAGTGAAAGCAATAAGCCCTATGCCCAGTACATGTGAACTTAACTGAAATCTAAGCCCAATGAGATGTGGGAGGAATAATCAAGCATGATTTTAAGATGGGGAATCCTTTTCTGACACATGGTCACAGGACCGCATGGTGTGAGAAGAAGGTAAGAATTTTTGCTCTAGAAATCATTTTTAAAATGGCATAAATTGTAAATGACAGATACGTGTATGTGCTTTATAGAGGAGTTTTGTCAAGTTTCATGAAGTTTTTTGTATATTGAATGTTCAGGAACTCAGTTTTTCTTTTCGTTGCTTCAAGGCAACGTTATGAAATAACGTCTTCTTGGAGGGAAACTTTGCTAACATTGTGTTGGAATGTAATCATATGTTACTTCATGTATTTGTGCACATATTTGTGCTCATTTTACATGTTGCTGATGTGATGACTCTTGCACATTGGGATGCCATCAAAACAAGTCTCCCTTTCAGAGACAGTTGCCAGGCCACAAGAGATATGGGTGATTATGATAAGCCAAGATTCAGCCTCTTCTGAATCACATGATAATAATAATAATGGATTGCATTTATATAGCGCTTTTCGGGACCCCTCAAAGTGCTTTACAATACCACTATTCATTCATGTCTCCTGTATTTCTGTAATGCTTTAGATATAATTATTGATGTGTGTGGGCAACTGTGTATGGCGCATCTTTTATTTTATTTAACAACTTTCCTTTCAACTTTTTTGTTTCAAATGTGCTTTATATTTGGTAAATGGTAAATGGCCTGTATTTGTATAGCGCTTTTACTAGTCCCCCCTAGGGACCCCAAACCGCTTTACACACCCAGCCATCCACCCATTCACACACACATTCACACACTGGTGGAGGCAAGCTACAGTTGTAGCCACAGCTGCCCTGGGGCAGACTGACAGAAGCGAGGCTGCCATATCGCGCCATCGGCCCTTCTGGCCAACACCAGTAGGCAGTAGGTGAAGTGTCTTGCCCAAGGACACAACGACCGAGACTGTCCTCGAACTGGCAACCTTCCGATTACAAGGCGAACTCCCAACTCTTGAACCACAATCGCCCTATTATATTTATATATAAAAATGATTGGATTGGATCAAATAAAACATCAATCAACCATAAATATCATATCAACCATATATCAAACCTCAAATACATCAATTAAGAATACAAAATAGAAAAAAACAACAACAGCAAAAACCCAGACCAAATCCTGATGACCATGAATCCATAAATGGCAATGACATTATCTTATATTCTCTGCTTACAAAAAAGATATGGCATTATATATTCTTATTGTACTATTATTTTTGTTCCTATGTTGAGAGAGCTGCAAGAACACTGATGAATTACTTTCACTTCAACCCTTTCTGACTTTGGTGTCCTATTTAAAGTACAAAAACAAGAATGCATCTGTAATCAAAATACGAAATACATCTCATCTGTTATTTAGAAGTCTGTTGAGTATGATGTCTTTTTTGAGAACATTTCCTTTTTTATAACAGATTTGATGTTAGTTTTTACTAAAATTGAGTCATTTTTAAAAAAATAAATCTAACAACAACAAACAAATATATATATAAAAATACATATATACTTTTTAAGAATTAAAAGTAAAGAAGGTGGCCCTGACTGCATTCATTGCAGCCACAGGCACTGCTGTTTCATTTTTTGGGGGGTACTGTTGCCATGGATACAACAACAAACATCCACATAAACTGCAGAGCCACTTTCTTACCAACATATCAGCCAAGTCTACAAGAGAACAAGGAGTGTGTGAAGTCCGGAAAGGCAAGCTCCTCTTTCAGCTACAAGAGCGACTGTGCATGTTTGCATCCACATGACTGAGAGTTTTGGTTTTGATTTGGGTTTTTTCTGATATTTGTACTTCTGCTATCAAAGATGCCAATTGCATCTGGAGCTGCAGGCAGGGTGGATGTAGGAATAGACACAAGCAAAACATGGACACCACAAGGACTGAAAAGGAAAACAAATTCTACCCACAGAAAAAACGACTCCTATCTGCAAAGGTGAGATTACTACAGATAGTGATCAAATGTAACTGCATCTTTTTAAATATGCTTGATCAACAACATTTATAGCCTCGTCTGAATACAAATCACTGGACAAAACTGTGACTATTTCATCATTAGATGAAATTGTGTTATTGTTTAACACAAACTGAACAGCAGTACTTTATAATACAGCAACTTAAGATGTTTTTGCTGTGAAACTGCAACTGTATTCGTCATTCGTCTGTCTTACAAATGAATACTCTGCATATACTGCTGGTTTTATTTGTCTGGTTTTATGATGACCAGCTGGCTCATGTTAGAGGCAAGACTGCTCTTAATGGAATAACCATTGCATTAAACTATGTTGTACTGTAGACCTGCTGGCCTTTATTGCTAGGAGATAAAGGCATCCTAATTTAACTCTGTCCATTTGAATCAACAGCAACCTGTTTGTCATCCGAACTGGGCAGAGGAGACACAGATGTTTGACACTAATTCCACTCATAAATATTTCACCATCCCGTTTGTTTTTCCAAACCGGGTTACAAAAAGAAGAGACAAAAAGACTTGAAAGCTGTGACACACAGTTAGATCATTTTTTATTTGGACAGTGAGCGTTTTTGTAGTTTTACCTCTGTACCACACCAAAGGACATTTTAATTCAACCAATCAAAACGAAGATTCTTTTACTCAATAGTTAAGATCAATTTAACATTAGCTATTTAGAAATCACAGCCATATTATACATAGTATCCCATTTTCATAGGTTTAAAATGAGTTTGACAAACAAATATAGTTTTATACATAAAGACTGGTTTTGATACTTGGCTGAAAATCCTTTGCACTCACCGACTGTAAGTCTAGAAACCATGGACATCACCAAATGCTGTATTTCCTCCCTTGAGATGCTCTTTTCTTTTTCTGCAGTCACTTATAGTTGTTCCTTGTTTGTTGGCCTTTCTGCCTTCAGCTTTGCATTTTTTATAACTGAAAAGCTGCTCTACTAGGTTCAGATCAGGTAACTGACTTCTTAGCCTTTCTTTGCTTTGAGAAACTCTTGGTTTGCTTTTGCCGTTTGCTTTAGGTAATTGTCCATTTGCACTGTGAAGCACACTCTGATCAGTTTGCAGCATCGTCACATGCTCACCTAACCTATAAACACCAATAACCCAGTTCCACTGGCACATCTCCATAATTTCTCATTATTTTTGTACAAGTTCATCTTGGTTTCCAAAGATTTTATTTTTTCCAGAATTGTGCATTTAGATGTTTTTTTGGTTTTCTTAGTCTAACCAGTGGCTGTTGATTGTAGACTTTGACAATATCGCACCTACCTCCTCCAGTTTGTTCTTGGCTTGTCTAGATGTTTCAAAGCTGTTTTCATAATAATTCTGTCATTGTGCACTTCAGTTGCCTTCTGTGGTCTTTTAACCCTTTCGGTGTTGCTGAGCTGGCCAGAGGATTTCTTCTTTTTAAGAAACTTTGTACACATTGGCAATTTGGCCATTAAAGGCTTTTTTTCACCAACATTTCTGTTAACCTTATATTGAGAGTTCCAGTGAAACAAATACAAGTTTAGCACATGGAATTAACTCGTGCTATTTTATCTGCTCCAGTTTTCATAAATTATGGCAACAGACCTTGCAAGATCACAAAACTGTGTCTGAGTGTCTGAAAAGGAAGGACCATGTATAAAAATAGCTGTATATTAACTGCGTTAAGGGTCTTGGTTAACCCCTTGAATGAAAACAAGAATATTCTTATCTGAATACTTATGGGCCAAACTATAAAACACAAAGTCATTCATCTGACTGCAGAGTTTCTTAGCTATGATTTCTACTTTGTCATTAATACTTGCAGATATCAGGAACTCAAAGCACAACAGAGAAAAGGGGACTCCTTGCAGGTGAGTACTTCCATCAGTCAAAGGCCGACTGGTTTAAAGGTTTTCAGACAGAATTTCATTGATTCAAACTTGTTTTTAAACAGAGCACTCAGGACAAATCAGAACCCAGCGATCACAAAAATGATGGTGAGATCATTGACAGTTTGACAAACAAACAGAAAATATCAGGACACGCAACATTCAAAAAGTCTCCCTAAAACAAATGCTTCTTCAATCTGCTTTAAGGGTCCAAAGAGGAAGTCCCAGAGAAAAATGGAAGCCATGAGGATGAAATTTCAGAAAAACCATCCAGTGAGGAGCCATCTAAAAAGTCTGTTCTGTGCGTTATACTGTGAAGCAGTTACAGCTCATGTTGTCATTAAATGAACTGGACTGTCACGCACAACAACGTTAACATTCATTATTCAAGTGTCAAACTCGTGGGCTTTTTTTGAAAAGCAGACGAGGTCAAATTTCCCTTTTGAATAACAAATGCTAAGCTGCTGTCAGTTTTGAACTCAAATGTGTTTGTTCGTTCAAGCTGACTGAGAACTAGCACGGTTTGGTAGTTATCGGCGTGAATTCTTTTGCAGTATTACACGGCAACACCTGAATTCATTTGTACAGTACAACATTTGTACCATGGGCTTTTGACATGTAGACAAACAAACAAACCAAAAAACACAACAAGTAGAACACATTTAAGTCGACAAATTACACATTCATCAAGCCAGTTTTTTTAAACCAGTGGCTCATCTGCAATCACACATTTCACATCAGTAAACACTGTGCTCAGTAGTTTGGGGTCACTTAATGCGTCTTTGTTTCTGAGTCAAAAAAAATGCTTGTTTTCATTTAATATGAAATGTTGATGAAAAGGTTGTAGAATCAGGAGAATTTAAAATCATAACTTATGATTGCAGCAATGTTGTTCATGTATTACAAACACACTGCTACCTACCACAAATGTATCAAATTTATCATGTTAGCACAGCTGAAAACTGTTGTACCCTTTAAAGAAGCAGTTTAGTTGGTTTATTGAGTGCATGAAGCTTTGTTGCATTATAGTTTTTAAAATCCTAAAGTTGTTTTACTGGACGTGTTTGAGACTATGATCAAACCGACAGGTGCTGTTGCTCCATACACTTAATGCTTCTGCAATCAGTGGGGGGGAAAAAAATAATCACTTAGCCTTTTCATATGTTGAACTCGCATTATTTAAATCAATGTGCCACTGGAACACTGCAGTAATCATTGCTGAAACAAAATGTCTCTGTATTTTCTAAAAAATAAAAAATATAGAACATGCTGTGTGACCCCAAACTCTTTTTTAAAGCAGCAGTAAACACAGGGAGCTTGCCTTTTTCAGTTCCTCATAATGTTCAATATTGCACTTGTGTTATCTATGAATCACTGAGACTTCCCTCTCTTTAGCTGTACCTAAGTTTTCACAGTTTTTTAAATCTACTGTTGTGCTTTCCCAGTCAGTTACAGCCAGAGAGAAAACACTGGAGGACCACTGCATTTTTTTTTCCAGTAGATATTCTCCAACAAAAGACAAGGCCTTTGTTTGACTGAGGATCTCAGTCGCTGTTGCTGCTGCTGTCATCTCTCACCACCATGTTGCTGTACTTCTTCTGCTGCTGCTCTTTGAATGTCTCCTTCACCTTTGCCCTCTTGAGGCCTCCATCCCTGCATGCAGACAGAACTAAACGATTATTCAGTGTCATATGTTTCCCTATGGCCAGGTCATAAAAAAAAAAGAAAAAAAAAAGAGCTGACTGACACTTGATTAGCATTCAGACAAAGGACTACATCTTTCTCTGTTACTCTTGTCTGTGAAATCATTAAATTAGAATCACTTTAAAAGGGATGAGGTAAGAGCTTACCATTGCAGATCTACCAGCCCTCCCTGGTGAGCGATGGCTGACTTCACTCTGTTGGCAAACTGGACAGCATCTTCACCCTCCTGACATTTTTTGGGGGAAATAAAACTGTGTGAATCCGTTTATTGTCACAAATAAAAGCAGTTTTATTATAAAGACTAAAGACCAACAGTCAATTTAAGCAAGTTAGGCAAGTTGAAGTCTCAAGAAAACAAATGTGATCCGAGTTAAAGTCCTCCTAAGTCTATACAGATATGTACATAGACTTCATTCATCACATGTTACACACACCTGTTGGTGCATGGCTGGCAGGTACCAGACATTGCATACAAGGGCCCAGCTGGTCATCATCCTCAGCAGGTAACTGACCATGCTGTGCTTGGAACTGTTCCAGAAAGCATCTCCAAACTTTGGGTCATACTAGGAAAAGTTTAAAAAGCACAGAGACAAGCATTAAGTAGCAGAAATGTGTGACCTAAAGGGCTCAAATATATATGACTGAGAGATGAAGGAGGAATGCTAGACTGGGCTGAAGTACCTTAATGGCGACTGGGTATATTGTTGTTCCAATTTCAAAACTTCCCTTTTTAAACATCATGACAGATGTGTTGTTAATACAAGTTCCTATAGAAACAGGAGATTAAACAGACAGCTGTGTGAGCTTCTTCCAAACCCACATAGAAAATATCTGCTCGTGTGTCACAGCTCAGTGGCCAGACTGCCATCAGACACGGAGCTAAAATAACAGCTCTCACTCAGGCTTTTCTTTGATGATACAAAGATCAAACTGCAGTGGATAAAGTAACTTTATCTGTCTACTTGGTGACGCTTACCCTCTGGAAATATCAATATAGGAAGCTTTTTTTTGTCGTTCACATGGTCTTTCAACCTGGAAACAACAGAACAGGTAATAGAAACCATTTATAAATACACACAATAAAAAATACATTCAACAATTAGAATGAGTGCCTTATTGAGAAGGGATTAAAGTAAAGAGACTGGAATCTAAACTGCAGTGAATCCAGCATCAGCGTTCCAAAACATACTCGTTCTTGTTTTGACGATAATACGTTTCTACTTCCAAGCAAAAGACCTGAAAGAAACGTGTTGAAGTGAGGGAGTGAAATATGAACCTTTTGGTCACTAGATGGCGATCTTTCATCTCTGACCTCTCAAACCAGACATGAGGACAGGATCTCACCATGGCTCTCTGAATAATTCCCATCAGGCCTCCATGGACCTGACCCACCTAGGAAACACATAATGCAAAGAAATAGTTTTACAACAAATCAGTTTCTTTATATGTAAAACTCCAAATAAGTTGATTTGAGGGTGACTTCTTTGCATACCATAGCATAGCAGCCATCTGTGCACAGAATCACAATGTCAATCGGAGAAGTATGATTGGCAACACAGATTCCTCCTTTTTTGGGTTTGTTTTCCCTGCAGAGGAAATGACAACACTGAAATCAAAGACAAAGGGTAAAACCAGTCTTTTTTAAGGATGTGGTACATAACAGGAAAGCATTTGTACCTGTTGTGATAGCGAATCGTGGCAGAGAGTCCTCGAGCACAGATTCTGTAACACATCACGTGGACCAACTCACTGAGCCAGAACTTTATCCTAAAAATAAATATTTACAAGGAAAAAAAATGACACACTGTTGAGAAAAGATTTCCATTATAGTACTTTTTCTAATGTATAAGATAAAAAAAAAAAAAACATTTTTAGTCACCTCCAGTTTGGAAGCAATCCAACTGCAGATGTTCCTATTACCAACCAGCTAACACCGATGATGGTCAACGTTATTCTGGAGAGAGAGTGACACATTTCACCTTCAAGCAGCAGGTCAGTTGGAGTTTAGAGTTTTTATTGAAACTTAACAGAAATATAAATTACTGCATGTTATGTAAAAAATGAATTTGAATTGCATATTTTTATGGCATTAACTTCTTCCTCTCATACAGCTTGCAATTTTTTCAGTAGGTTTTAACTCAGTTGAGATCATTTTTAACACAACCAGGTGAGTCTTGACTCCGTCTTCCACATTGCTTCTCTGTGGAGGAAAGAGTAAATTTGGGGTGGGTGGACTCTGCAGTATTTTTCTACCTGAGGGGGGCAAGGATGCAGTATCTCACAATGATGCCAAGGCCATAGACCAGCGTCAGCTTCAGACTTATGTACTGGAAATCATTGTTGGTGCGAGTCAGTAAGTTCCAGGACACCAGCTCCTCAGAAGTGAACCGCTGGGTCACCTGATTTTAAAATAGAAAGTTGACAAACATGACTAAAACATTTTCATTTTAAAATTAAAACCAAGGTTTGCAGATGTGTTAATAAAAAAAAATGTACCTCATCATCTACAATACTCTCAATCCCTTGTCGGGTGAAATAGAAACAGTCACTTAGTGTAAAATCACCCCCCACTGGTGGTTTTGGGCGACTTCGTCGAAGTTCCTCGAGCTCCTTCTCCATTGATCCATTTTCCCTTTGGATGAGACCTGACACACATGCAAACACACACACAGACACGCAGACACACACAGTGATGCAATTAAACTAGCTGATATGATTTTTTTATATTAGTAACAATCACATAGATAAGTCAACCTTGGCAAACGTCTTAAGGCAATGTTAGGGTTAGAAGATTAAAGAATGTGTCAGGGAGTTCAATCGGGAATGTTGTTCCTGGAAGAGCATTATGTGCTGCACTTTGACAAAACGCATTAAAAAACAACAACAACAAAACATGAGAACTGAAGCCATTCAGAGCATGAACTCAAGATAAAATTCTTTAAAAAGAACAGAACTGAATCTACATCACCTCAGTGTTATATGGCACAACAGGCAGGCATGTAATACTTTTAGTGATAAGATACTGTATCTGGAGTTCTCATCATAGGAAGGACTTTACAAGAAAGAGCAACTCAATTTATGAAATGTGTCGCCTAAAACATGTCCTTAAACGTTCTTACTTGTTTTTGCTTGCAGTATTTATTAATAATGGTCATACTGAACAGACTGTAAGGCAAACAGGTCTGAGAACAGTTTAAAAACAGCCTCAGCTTGGATCCACATTACCTCATATCTCAGCAGGCAAAGTCCAGAACCTACACTAACACACGCCGTATTCACTCAAAACATTCAGTACAATGTCTGCCCTGTTTCTGTTCTTCAGGGACTTTTACTTCTTGCACTCATTGCTCATGTTAAAAATGTTCGGCTCACACACTTTGAACTTTGGAGAGAGCAATTTTTGCTGACCAAACTGTCTTTCTGTGCTCCAGCATGGGAAACCATCCTGTGAAGCTTGGAGATTGATAAAGAGTTTATTTATTGCATCTTGTGAGATAAGACAAGGTTCCCAGAGCAACTTTACTTATTACCTATCATAAAGGTTACTGAGCCTCAGCGCCACAAAGAGACTTTTTGGTGAAAAATTAGCTGTAGTATGGTAGAAAATATGAACATTTTTCCTTAAGACACAGCAAGTTTTGCTCCGTGAGTATTTTATATGCATGCATTTTTAAAAAAGGCCACTTTAAAGGTAAATCAGTCTATTTTTTATAATGTGGCCATATCATTGCAACATGCCAGCACAGACTTATGATGAAGTATCTGATGAAATCTCATATTGCAGCAGACGCAAAGCTTTCCTTAAACCAAAGTTTCACAATAAGGGATATGACATCAAGTTATCTGTAAAAGAGTGCCCCTGCCTCATTTTCTTTAGATCTATCAATCAAATTTCTTTCTACTTACCATTAGATGAGGAGGGTTTGAGTGTTCCTTCATCTGAATTTGCTTTCTGTATATTCAGAGTGGCCCACTGTGGAGAAAAGACAGCATATATTAATGGCCAAGAATCAAAATCTATCCACCTGCTTAAAGCATATTAACCTATGAGGGACATAAGAATTACGTGTGTTAGTACCTCCAAGGTTTTCACCAGTATGGTCATGTAGATCTCGGAAATGCCCAGTGAGAATCCAAACATGGATGGGATCATGATGAGGATGATTACGAGGTACAGCCAAATCTTCAGTGCCCAAAGGGCTCCCGCCCAGAAATCGTCCATCTCTACTTTATTCCCTGAGTTAAACAAGAGCAGCCCTGTGGCTCAGCTGCATGAGAACAAAGGGGGGAAAGAAAGACTTCACTTTCCTTTCTTTACTTCTTAGACAACGTGGAAACATGTAATCATAACAAGGGGGGGGGGGGGGGGGTGAAAAAGACAAACGAAACGCTGAAAGACTCCGGGTCACACTACACGGTACAGGTACACACTGATCCCACGTACAAAAACAATGGCGATCAATAGCACATGTAATCCTTCCAATATAAACAAATCCACAAACTCTGACAGAGCTCCTCTATACTTTAACTACACAGCTACATTTATCCTGTTTCAGATTGTACGAGATCAACTTACCTGTCAAACTTTAGTCCATTTCCTTTCCTACAGCGGGTAATTTAAGAGACTGAACACACACAGAGCAAACACGCCCATTTACTTACTAGAACAAAGTTCATGACCTACAGCGCCTTCCTGTGGACATCTTTGGACACTATCAAAAAGACTGAGGTCTACAGGTTTGATTCATAAAAAGTTTTATATTTTAGTCCATAGGAAGACACTTTAGTCAAACGTAGACCAAACTAACTACTATACTATACTATACAAACTAGTTACTATACAAGTTGACCCTGCTAGGATCACATTTGAAAATACTTTTTGGAGACGTGTTATTTTTGGATGAGTCTGAGCCAGAGGAAGCACTCAAAGCAAATGCCACTAAGGTTGAGTTAAAGTATGTAGATGGAAGCTGCTTCTTATAATACTGAACTTGTATTTACTGATCGTATCATAATTTTTTTAATTTTAAGAAGTAAAGCGTTGTTAAAAATGTAAAAAACAAAACAAAACAAAAAAAAAACACTGTTTGAAAACCGAAAGTTGCTCTTTCATATTTGCCAAGCCTCCGTATATATCAGGCATCCAGGTTGTTTAAAGCTGACATAATTGACTGAAGCGTGAAGAGAATCAGTAATATTAATAAAATGCCTCAGACAACTCACCAGAACACAGGAAAGCCTTAATGAGGAATGTGGCAACAGTCTCTGTGTGGCAGAGCCTCCCTCTCTGACCTAAAACTAACAAAAGGTCCTGATTATTTTCTAGGTTCAGACATTTCACAGTCTGTTGCTCATTACTGTAACAGGGGACTTAAGGGGGGCGGTTTGGGTAACGTCTCTGGGAATGATAAGAGGTTCACTTCATCCTTCTCTGAATGGCGTTCAGTTCATTATGAGAGCTTTCTGCACTACAGCGTTGAAGCTTCGTAAAGATCAATTTTCAAAAGACAGCTGGCTACAGAGAGACACACAGATATTGTGCCATACAGTCTTTAGATTCATTGCAAAATGTTTGGACCTTTTAAACATTTTAAATCTTTGATTGATTACACTGTTTATTGTTAATGAATCAAACAAACTGCTCAGGCTTGAGACTCCAGATGTGTAGTGAAACTCCTGTCAACAACACATTGTTTGCCCTTTATTGGGTGTGTTAGTTGCAGTAAGGCAGTGCCTGTTAGTATGAACGAGCTCATTTTTATTGTAAGTCTCAACACAGACAGCTCACCTCGTGTTTCAAGGTGGTTTTACTGGGTCCTGTTATTGGACCTCCCCAGTGGTGCCCATTAGTGCTGCTGTTGTTGTTGTTGGTTTTTGGTAGAAGAAGAGGAAGGTTCCATATATTCTGTATGGAACTGTGTGCTATCTATTGTTTGAAAAGTCTTATTTCAAGACCTAAGTTTTCCAAGATTATCTCCTTTCAGTTCTAATATATACTTGATGGAGATGGAAAAAAATCTATGCATTAATTATTTAAAGTCACTCCCCTGTAAACCAGCTAGAAGATAAGTCGGTGGTAGCCCCACAAGCCTTCTCTTGTGCTTTATATAGATAAATAAAAAGGATAACACTGATGAAATCAGATGAGTTCACTTTGTCTCCCTCTGTGTCTCCTATGTACAAAGGCAACCCGGGTGGCAATGTGTCATGTCTCAGTAATCTTTTAGTCACACATAAGTCTCCACCAGGGATAAATAGTAGACACCACACAAGTACGCGGTAAGAACTGTGGCTTTAAGGCTCTCTTCAAGAGGATATATCCAAAGTTCTTAAAGAAACCTCATATCTTTTAAGCGTCAGAAAAGCTAAAGGTTAATTTCCTTGAATTCAGTACATCCTGCACACAGGACATCAATGAATAAAAACTTTGAAAGAATACAGCTGAAAGCCAAGCAGTTCAAAGAACACTGTTGCCATTGCAACTTGATCTAATCACGATGAAGGTTAAAAGTATCCGTCCATCCAGACGCTAGTGTAGATGAATCACTGCAAAGAAATTTCACGTCTAAAAGAGCGTCTGAAGGTGCCTTCCTTCTATAATAAACTTTTGAACAGTGAATGAGATGAGTCGCCCCCTGCTGGCTATGAGAAAAAAGGGCAAGTTTTAGACAATCCGGGATTGCACACTTCTTTTTTTTTACATAGGTTAGTCTCTGGATGTTTGAGAGTGGGCGAAATAAAGACCAGAGCATTAAATAATCTAGAATTCATCTGTTCAGTAAAACAAGCGGGCTCATTTAAATATATTTTCCACACAGCTTGACAGTGGAGCGATCCCGCTCATGACGCTGATTGGTTAATCGTTCATCTTTCACCACGCCCACTTATTTTTAATAATTAAGAAACCAACCTTTCACATAACATTATCACGTCATTCAACCTAGTGAGGTGGACAGTTGGTTGAAAGGGTCAAGGCCAACACATATGCCTATAAATATAAACTAATACGTAACTATACTGAGCTAATTCATTTTTACAATCTTCAAAGCACAGCACGATATTCCTCCTTTGTTAGCAGGGCTTTGATTTTTGAATGACAGGTATTTAGTCTTATCATAGCCAAAAACGGGATGATGGACTTCGTGCGTGCACGTTTGCACATCTTTGCAAAGCTGTAGAAAACTCTGCAAACTTTTAACGCCCATGTACTAGTGATTATGCCACTGGTAAAGGCTGGCTGTAGCGTAGACAAATGCAAACAACAGTTTTGATTTCAAGAGCTGCTGGATTTAAACTGATGCAAGCAACAGTCCATTAATTTTATTTGCGCGTCGAGTCGCATTAATGATGCGCCATCTGCGGCGCAGGAGACAAGTCTCGACACAGGGCGAACCGGGCTACTCTCTGAAGCTTGTTCTTCTGCGGTAGCTTCTTGTTCTGCTCCCTCTGCTCCCCCTCACTCCTGCAAGGAAAAAAGACACTGATCCAAAGAACACTCCTCCCCTCCTTCCTCCACAGAGACATTGCTTTCTCCCTCTTTAAACCATGATCTGGCTCCCAGCTTTCCTCGGCGCATGTTTCCCCTCTGAGCTTGCTCGTGTCATGACACAGTGCAGCGAAGGGTCGCAGTGGTCCCCTCTAACGCCACGGGAACCCCAAAGACGTGGGGTTTGAGTTTGGTTACATGAAATATGCCATGTTCGCAGGACTGCACGGTTCTTTTTCTGCTGCACTTTGTTTTGAGTTTGGCAGCTGGCCACGAAGGGCTCTCAGTCTCTGGCAGTCTCCTCTCCTTCTTTGCAGAACAAGGTCAGTGTGCTGTGGTGCAATTCTGTGCATGGCCCGACTAAGTGCATGACTAGAAGAATTTGTATCGTTAAGTGCATATCACAGTCAGTATGCACTAAAGGTAAAAGGTCTGTATTACCTGTGTTTAAACTCTGTTTTGTAGGTCAGTTGTCAGAGTCAGAACTGTCCATTGTCAACCCAGTGAAAACCGGCGCAGATGGAGGATTCATCTCCCACTCTTTGTCTCACCACTTTAATGGTGGGAGAATCAGGCGAGACTTACAGTCCCATCCTCAAGAGAAACAGGTTTACTACAAGGTCATCTTCAAGGGAAAAACCTTAATGTTCAATTTGACTGCAAACAATCACCTGGTTTCAAATGACTACATCCTGGAGAGCAGGAATGGCAGTGCCAACAGGACTGAGCATCGTCTTTCTGATGGAAATTCTTGCCACCTTCTTGGCACCGTGGAAGCGTCTGATGTGCGAGGAACTGCTGCCATCAGCACCTGCAGTGGGCTGGTAAGGTGTCACAGTGTTTTATAGCTGTAAAGGTAATTTTATTCTCACTCTCATTCATCAAATTGAGCTGGTGGATGCTTGTGTTTAAATCAACATGCTTTTATCATGATTTTTTTTAAATTACACCAGATAGCAGCTATCACTATGGGTAAACTGGTATGCGGTTTAGGCAACTCCTCCATCTGACAGTGCCCGTCTGTTAGTTTGCTCTTCAGAGACTTCCCGACACTGTTTGCTGAAGGACTGTGCTGCAGACCTTCTGACGACTGCTGCTTCTCAGACTGACATGAGACCCTTTCCGTCTTTCTTGTGGTTCAGATGTTTTTCGTTTTCTTTCACCCTCACTCATTCATAAATTTGCAATCATGGATTATCTGTTCCTTTAGAGACACTTTGCAAACGCAACAGGATGCAAGAAAGTTTCAGTAATAGATCTTGGCACATTCTTGTGCGTGAGTGAAGCAGTAAAGTTTGACAGATGGACAGATTTTTTTTTAACTTGGGCTATAGTGTTTCTGTTCAAATAAGCAGTTTAACTACAAAACAGAGAGGACACCTGGAAAAAAAATCAGAGTGATCCAATATATGAAGAAATATTTTTTTAAATACGACGTGAACAATTTGTGGTTCACTGATTTCCGAGAATTTTTAAGTTGTAATCCATCCATTCAGCACACAATCTTATTTCAAAATGCACTCTGGGGTTTTTGTTTACACAATATTACAACATTTTGAAAAGGCTAAAAAGTACGAGTATGTAGAAGAGGATGAACTTCCTGCCTTTGAAATGATAGGATGTGTCACTTTTAGTCACAAAGAATGTTTCAGTGTTCATGTTTGATTGTGTCACAGCAGGAATTCCACTCCTGCAGGGTCTTGCCTCCTGCCTCTGTGCTATGTGTGTGTGGGTTTCCCTGCATGTTTACACAGTTCATTTGTAACATGTGACTCAGGACGAGACCAGAATGACAGCCAACCTAGCAACATAATTTATATCTGACCCATTTCACAGCCGCTCATATAATCCTAGAAGGAAAAATGTGTTGCGTCACTCAAAAATCCACATATCTGCAGCCTAATGGCGTTCTGGGGATTTTCCTGCAACACAGAATTCCCCAGTTAGTCCCTTCACTCCAACCTATGAGGGAAACTGCTCTGATTTATTACACAGACTTTCTGTTCTGTGAAAGAAGGTTTATAGCTGCTAAACCCAAACAGAGACCACTAAACAGCTAGACTCAGCCAGACAGATGTGGGAGTGAAGCCCTACCAGCTGCTGCAGAGATTATTCACCCTCACGACACAAGTTGAAATGGACTACTTACAAATAGGAATTCAAAATAATTATTTGTTAATGTTGCATGAATAGGAAGCAAAAGGGATGGAGAAAAATGCTTTATATAATTAATAATAACACAGAGTTGGTTCAGTTAAATTGTTCAGCTCCTTCGTGTTTTGTTTTAGTAAAGATAATTTCTCTATAAATCTTCTCTGTAACAGTTAGCATTGTTGTTGTCTTTAAATTCAGAGCTGACTGAAGAAAACAATATAAAATCTTTAACTGTCTTCCATCTTCATTTGGTCGACCAACAACCCCAAAAAAAGAAAATTAAGTTATTTATATTGTCAGAATTTTAAAAGTTGGAAACAAAGGCAGTTTTCACTTTTTATAGTCATAATAAATGAGTTACAATTAAAATATTGACCAAACGTGACAAACTCCACCCATTACGCAGCAGACAATAGAGCAGTGTCATGATTCTTCGTTG
This sequence comes from Copadichromis virginalis, assembly GCF_057382275.1. Taxonomy (NCBI): domain Eukaryota; kingdom Metazoa; phylum Chordata; class Actinopteri; order Cichliformes; family Cichlidae; genus Copadichromis; species Copadichromis virginalis. Next base: position 30,246,471 of record NC_140629.1, read on the forward strand.
TTGTAAGGCAACAGTGAAGCTGCTATTACATTAATACCTCCAACTGCAATTTTAACATCCTGCTTCTGGTTGCAAAAACAAGGGTACAGTTGCTCAAACAAATACACTTTTGCATTACACTGTGTCTTTACAGCATGCAGGTAACCCTTCACCTTTTCTATTTACTGCAAACGTGGAACCATGAAGTGGATAGCAAAAGGGTGGAAAATGCTTTCACTGTTCCTTTTATGTTTTTTATGGTAAAACCATTAATTTAGGTAAACCTAAAGCTTTCTCAGTGGAGACTTTTCTAATCCCTGAGGCCCAACGCGAAACAAGAATTTACAGGTTCAGACCTATTATACTGGTATTTTCCCCACTTAAATGCATGTTTGTTCCACCATGCACATGAAAAAATGGCAATAATCTTTTTGACCTCTCGGGAAGAAATGAGCTCGCACATAGAATCATCTTATGAATTAAAGAGAGAAGAGAAGTAAGTGTAGGGAAACATGCAACTACTGATAAAAAGCTAAGAATAAATGCACCTTTGTTTGCCAGTAAATTGTTGTGATTAATCATATTGCAGTAACAAGCACCGTTTGACCCCACCTTTCCTCGTGTCGCTCTAATCACTGCAGAGTCAACAGGCTATATAACAGAGACTTTATTTCAGACCTAGTTGGCCAGCACTCAGAAACCCACAGAAGCAGGGAACAGAAGAAAAGCAGTTCCATATGGCTGATGTATTTAGAGCACAGACCTGTGTTATGGTAACCTCTCCTGGCTTTGCCACCTCACACCCAAACAACATGCTTCCTCAGAGAAAGGGGATTATTGGTCAAGGGGGGCTAAAGGGGAAAGAGCTGGTCAAAGTGAAGACTGATATCCAGTTTAATGCTGTTGTCACAGAAATTCATAATTTCATTCTTCAACATTCTTCACTTTGTTAAAATGGGAAGCAAAGTCCTTGTTAGTATCCTTGCAAGTTTCCTTTGTTTGTTTAGCAGAGGCATCACAGAAGATCTGTACCTGGTCACAAGTAACATCATAACCATATGTATATGTATAAGCAACTGCAGACTGTGTTCCACAGTAGAACAGCATTTGGTATGCACATCAGACAGAGAAATGGTCTCAGTGTTTGGAAGGGCCTCCCTGTAGCATTCCTGCTTGGCTGATCTGTACTCCACCACCTGTCTGTTTCTGCTGGGACTGACTTGTGTTTTCCCACAGGAATACGTACAGGAGACTATGATAGAAAACATTACTAACAGAACTGCCCATCACATGCTTGATTTATTTTCATACAGTCTATGTTTTTCTTGCAGGAACACGATACAACTCCAAAAGCAAAGATGTGATGATATATTATTCCACTCACATAGTGTTTGCATGAGATACAGAGAAACAGTGAAATCAGCTGAGTGTTCTCTGCACAGGGCCTTCGGGAAGTCTTCCCAGCTGACTGTAGATATCATCGTGCATGCCTTGCAGATGAGGCCACTGCAGCTCTGAATAAGTCCTCTTTGACCTTTATCAAAATTGTTTTTAATTTGATATATATATAGGTAAAGTTTGTTTAGTACTTGCAAGACTGTAGCTTTTGGAATGACTGAAAAAAAACAGTCCCGAGCAGCTTGTTTCATAAATTCATTACAGCATATAGGGTAAAGTAATCTTTTCAAAGACTGAACTCCCTGAATCAAGCAATGAGATATTCAGTCAGTGACTTTTTTCTTTTTCTAAGAAACAGATGTGAAACTTGTCAGGATGACCCAGAAAGCTGAAACTACTACTACAGTAAACAGTGGGGTAGATCCCCAGAACCACAATCAGCCAAACCATAAATACTGCATGGCCTAATTTTTCACATCTGCCCTTGGCTGCTGAAACTATCTGAAAAAATCCAAGAATCATGTTCATGTTTTTAAAACTTTATTTATTTTTTTGTTCAGAGAGCCTCTCTCTTTGCTCAGCTGCACTGACGCAGACTCTCTTCTTTCCATTCGACTGTTGAAAGACTGTTGGTCGTATGTCTGTCAGTCTGTGTTTTGCCGGTTGGTTTAATGAAGGAGGGACAGGTTCATCCTGGATCAGTCTGGGCATGTTTGGACTTATCTTGATTAAAAAAATAAAAGCCCATACAAACACTCACAGAGTCACTTTAACTTAAACAACATTCCTCATGAATATGTTTATAAGCAGAAAAGTGAACAGAATTGCATTTTATGCCTGATTGCATGCATGTCCTGTATTTTTTCATTTGCATTTATGTGTGTGTTCACCAGTAGACCTCACTGAGCGGCAAGTGAAGAAGCCGCACCAGTAAGAACACGTATTGGCATACTTAGCAAGAAGTTGTTGTATTACTGCAGCAGCATAGAGAATGTGCCTGAGGGAAAGGCTGATATTCAGATCTGTTCACTAATGATAGCTTCCACTCACATGGAAATTACTCTGGAGCGACGTTTTTTAGCAGGTTTAAGGGGACGCCTATGCCTCAGCTTTGTGGTGTGGAAATTGTAGAAGCACTATACTTTTTGGTGATTTGTTGTCAGGCTTTTAAGTGGTTCAACACAATAGTATGCTTGATAGGCTTTTTGTTTCACTCACAGTCTGAGAATGCCTGACGTTAGACTTTAATCCACATTAAGTCTTTGGCATGATTTGGGGATAAAATCTGTGACTGAGTACAATACAATGATGATGATTGAGAGTGTAGATTTGCCCTAAAACCTAAGCTTGCTATACCCACACTTGTTGTGTGTTTTTACTGTACACATTTATTCCATCAATGTATTATTTTCCACAGAGAGGCTTCTTCGCCTTGGCAGAGGGACACTATTTTATAGAGCCTGTCCAGAAATCTTCTGATGATCCTGCTGGGAGTCGAGAGCCCCACATTATCTATCCAAGAGTTTCTACACAAAGTCAAAGAAAAAAACGAAGTCTTGAGTCCAAAAAGACGCCCAATCCCTGTGGAGTTCGAGGTGTGTATGTGAGTCCTGAATTAGTGTATGGCGTGTTTGTGAGTACTCTTCTGCTGGTGTTCAAGGATTTTTTTTTCCTCTGGCTGTGCTTGTGTCAAGAAAGATAAGCCACAAGTGTACTGCAAATAATGTCTTCAATTATTCACGCTTTAGATGCTCCAACTGACTCCATCCAGGTGGAGATGGAGAGGGAGGAATGGGAGAGGGAGCATCGGAGAGGGGAGGACCAGGGTCAATCGCGTTCACAGCGCTCAGTCAGTAGAGAGCGTTGGGTGGAGACCATGGTGGTGGCTGACTCCAAACTTATCCAATACCATGGCAGTGATAATGTGGAGTCCTACATCTTCACTATCATGAATATGGTGAAGGGTTTGAATGAACTTTTTTAGTTGATGTAAAGGTCTTTTAAAGCCTTTTACAATGAATTCTCTCGCTGTTGACAGGTGGCCGGAATCTTTCATGATGCTAGTATTGGGAATGCCATCCACATCATCTTGGTGCGCCTCATTTTGCTACATGGAGAGGAGGTACTCTTCATCTGAATGAAGTCTTTAAGAAACCTCAATGTGCTTTTATAACATTTGCTTTGGCAATTCTTACACTAAATGTGGAACAAGAAAAGCAGAAATGGATTTGTGAAAACTGAGCTCACTTTCCAGGTTAGTCTGAGATAAGGTGGACAAACTTCTACAAATTTGCATAGTTTTCTAATGTGTAATAACGAGCTCTGATGTCTTGTATATAATGTGTATGCCTTGGCTTACGGCCTTACCACACCCCAACACACCAGCAGGACCATGCCTTCTTAGTACTTGAGTGGAATACTAGGTGCTGTAAGTTTAGAGTGGATGAAGCTTAGATGTTAGAGCAGGTCATCTACTAATCGAAAGGTTGGTGGTTTGATCCCAGGCTGCTTGAGTCTGCACACCAAAAGGTCTTTGGGAAAGATACTGAACCCCAGTTGATCGCTGATGTGCGCATCATCGTGTGACTGTTAAACAGAAAGCACTTAGGTCGAAGGAATGTTGTATAAAGCAATTTAACTGTTTGTGAAGAAGAGTGCAGTATAAGAACAAGTCCATTTAATAACCACATTATTTGGAAAATGTGATTGAAAATTAATCAGTTCTGATGTCTCGCCCCTCCTCCTGACAACATCTGAAGCTCTAGGTTACCTTATATAGTACACACTGGGATCTGCAAGTATTGAAGAAAAATGTTATCAAGTTATTTGCTAACTGTTCTGTAGCTACAGTTTTAAAAAAAAAAGAACAACAAGTATGTGAAATTATTTGTTTGCGCTTGTTGCAGAAAGGGTTGAAAATTGTTCACCATGCAGACACCACCTTGGCTAGTTTCTGTGCTTGGCAGAAAAACCTAAACCCCCAGAGTGACACACACCCGGCTCATCATGATGTGGCTGTGCTGATTACCAGGCAGGTGGCAGATAACCCAGCATACATCGGCAACCTCAAAAGCTTAAATGAAATGTTTATACAGATGACATACAGATGACTTGTATGCGTCTCCCCCTATAGGAAAGACATCTGTGCTGGAATGAACCAGCCGTGCGAGACTCTGGGTCTGTCTCATCTGTCTGGGATGTGTCAACCCCACCGCAGCTGCAACATCAATGAGGATTCGGGTCTACCTGTTGCCTTTACAGTAGCTCATGAAATGGGCCACAGGTCAATATGTGTGTGTGAGAGAGTCTGGATTTGTAATGACTGTGAAATACTAGAATATTGTAACAAAGAAAGAGTCTGTAGTTCCTGTGTTCGGTTACTGTCTTCAATGTAGTGTCATAAAATCCCCTACCATTAGCTCACCAGCCTATTAGTGGACTGCTGGTGTGCAAATAATGACTAAGTTTCTAATAACCTGAAAGAAAAGGAAAGGATACCTGAGAGTCCTGTTGTATTGTGGGTGTAGATCATGTAATAGCACTAAAAGTGAAAGGACAGAGGTGTTGGGTTTCTTTTTAGCTTTAAAGTTTAATTCAAGTTTAGTTGAGTCCAAAGAATCATTTGTTCCATCAGAGGAGGCTTTAACTATAAAATGAGAGCTGTTCCACGTTCCATTTGTGGTTAATTTCTGGTCTTTTGTCATGTTCAACTTTGGTTAAGCACCGTTAATGTCAACAGCTCGACTGATGTCAAACCACACCATATAATGTAGAAGTTATGTGTATTTGTCTTCTCGTTATCTTGTTTGTGCAGTAATTTAAAGTGCTTTTCCACTTTGTACTGTCATGAAACTCTAGAGTAAGAGTTATATGTACACAAACAAAAGTAAGTCAAATATCTGTTGACCTATTTCAAATGTGGAAACAAATGTGTTACAGGACTCAGCACATTCACTCATTGTGATTGCTCCATTATGGCAGTGTGAGCCATACAGACCACTATCCTTGTAAAATACTTCTGTGTAATCACGTTATCATGAATATTAATGCAGCTTGTGTCTGAACACAGCTTTGGAATTCATCATGATGGCCAAGGGAACGACTGCGAGTTGGAGGGGAGACATCCGTTTATCATGTCCAGACAGCTGATGTATGACAGCTCGCCTCTCACTTGGTCTTCCTGCTCCAAAGAATACATCACACGTTTCCTTGAGTAAGCCTGAATCTGTACTTTTGTCTAAAGTGGGTTAGTTTTACATCTATTTGTCTTTGTTAAAAATGCATGAGATGTGTGTAATCTATGGGAATTTCCATGTACCTTTTTTCTCTCTCTCTCTCTCTCTCTCTCTTTTTTTTTTCTTGACAGCTGCACGGAGATTTAGCAGATATGCTAGTGCGGATTTGTGTTGAGGTTGTGAAATTGATCCAAAACACACATTGGGTGTGGTGTGTGATGGGGGGGAAAAACACAGGCTATTAAAACAAACATGCAGTAAACCATGGCTGCAATGGCAAGTTTAAAGTGAAGCAAAGAACTGAAGCAGGAAATTATGTAAATGACAGAAAAGTAAGAAGAGCCTAAAGCAACATTCAGAGGGTGGCAACCCCTGCACAAGTATCTGCAAAGCTGGTTTCACACGTTAACTCTGGACAGCTTAGGATGATCAGGACATAGCATTGTTGGGAATTGTTCTATTTATACAACACGACTTAAACACATATGTAATCCTGGAAAAACTTAGATGATGGTGCTGCTTCAATATAGTCTACACGAGATCAGTGCGATCAGTCACTACAGGGACTTAGTGTTAGGGAGTAAGCGCAGTAAAAATCATTACATTTCCAGTTTATCTGGGCCAGACATCTACATCCTTACATGAAGATAAACTGGTAAGAAATTTCACATCTACAGAAGTGCAAACATATATGATCAATCGATTAAAAATATATTTGTTCACAACACTTTAAAAGTCCTTTTTTAAATCTAAAATCCTTCTTCTCATAAACAAGGTCCTGAATAATCAAGTCCCATCTTATCTTAAAGACCTCATAGTATGATATCACCCTAATAGAGAAATTGGCACCGAGACTGCTGGCTTACTTTTGGTTCCTAGGATATTTAAGAGTGATGTAGGAGGCAGAGCCTTTAGCTTTCAGGCCCCCTTTCCATCGAACCAGCTCCCAATTTGGATTCAGGAGATAGATTCCCTTCTTTCTTTTTAAATTAAGCTTAAAATATTGTTTTTTGTCCCTGAACCCTCTCTTAGGTGTACTGCAACAGGCCTAGGCTGCTAGGCCTAGGCCTCCCTCATTCACTCCCTTAATCATTAGTTATTATTAGTTATTAATCTCTGCCTCTCTTGCACAATGCTTCTTGTGTCCAATCTCACCCCCTCACGCCAAGCCAGTCATGCCAAATGGCTGCTCCTCCCCAAGCCAGGGTCTGACAGAAGTTTCTTTCTGTTAAAATGGAATTTTTCCTTCCCACAATTCCCAAGTATTTGCTCATGGGGGTTCGTCTAATTTTTTAGGTTTTCTTTGTATTATTGTGGGGTCTTTACTTTACAATATAAAGCGCCTTAGAGCAACTGTTCTTGTGATTTAGCCAGTTACCACAAAGTCGAGGTCAGAGCTCATATATGTGAACTGGATTATTTTTGCTGTTATAATTTTTGCCTTTTTAAGTAGTTTTCCCAGGTTCTAGTCTATTTAAGTGTTAATGTCTAGGTCTCTTTGCTTGAGTTTGAGCATTCAGATTTTCTCCTTTGACTCCCAACCACCATACCCTGTGATAAACAAATATCATATCTTTGTTTATCTGCCTTAGTCGTGGTTGGGGTTTCTGTCTGGATGACCGTCCTTCAAAGAGGGACTTAACCACGCCCCTGGCACGCCTCGGTGTACGCTACACCACACATCACCAGTGCCAGCTCCAGTATGGACCAAATGCTACCTTCTGCACTGAGGTTGATGTGAGTATTGCACAAGCACAGAAAAGTAAATCTTGTAGAAAACACTTTCTTCGCTTTCTTATTGTTTTGGGGTTATGTTTCTTTCAGAATGTTTGCCAGATTCTTTGGTGTTCAGTAAATGGTTCCTGCCGCTCTAAACTGGACTCACCTATAGATGGTACTCGCTGTGGACCAGAAAAGGTGAATTGTGATAGTCTAGGTTTTGTTTCCTTGTGTAAACAGACGGGTACCAGCAGCATCAAGAAGGTGGTACTGTCACAGAGACATCAGCATTGTCTTATTCCAGCTGAAGTGGTATTTAACTTATATCACTATTCTGTATTCTAATCCAGTGGTGTATCTCCGGAGAGTGTGTGATTGTGGGTAAACTCCCAGAGACAGTGAATGGAGGCTGGGGACAGTGGAGTACCTGGTCTTACTGCTCCAGGACCTGTGGTATTGGAGTTCAGTCATCAGAGAGGGAATGTAACAACCCCAAGTAAGAAATGAGTCTAACACCCATTTGAAATAGTTTTCACACTGTATGGCTATAGAATTGTTTTTTTGTTTTTTGTTTTGCAGTTCACAGGTTTAATGTCATCTGCCCCCAAAATACTGACATCATGTTGATTTTTTTTAACTGGTTCGTTCAAGTGTGGTGCTCTTTTCCACAGGCCAGAATTTGGGGGCAAGTACTGTACCGGTGAAAGAAAGCGTTACCGGACCTGTAACACAAAGCCCTGTACAAATAATATACCAACTTTTCGAGAGATGCTGTGCAGTGAGTTTGACACTGTGCCTTACCACAATGAGCTCTACCAGTGGATCCCTGTGGCAAACCCATGTAAGTACTCACAGCCTTAAATATGCAAGAAGCTTTATTTTTCAACATGCCAGTGATCACAAACACTGTCAGTGCATTAAAAGCAAACCTGAATAGCAGATCACACAATAGAACACTGTCAGTCTCACAGTACAGTTCTGTATATTTTTACTAAAATTAAACTTCTTTTTTTGTGGGACCACACAACAAAATTGAGACCCACGGATATAAAGTGGAAGATTAGTAGATGTAATTGTATGTGTCAAACAAAAGGGGGCAGCATTTGTATTTAAAAGTCCACACTGATGCAGCTGCCGACTACATTACAGCTCAGCAGGGGCACAAAACTGTAACTCACTTCCTGTCTGATGTATTTTTGTTTTTCTTTTCTTCTTTTGCGTTCATATCGCTTTTATTATTGTCAATCACTATATCTTGAAAATAACAGAACAGAATTATTTTCCCTTTTTAGCTCTTTAAAAATATATAACAAAATACGCTCACGTCTTAAGTGAGAAGCATGACTCATAACTGGCTCAAATAGACATTTTAGCAATTTGACAACATTATCAATTTGTTTCATCTCACCGTTATTCTCAGTAAATCCCTGCGAGCTTCACTGTCGACCAGTCAGCCAGTACTTTTCTGAGAGGATGTTTGACACCGTGACAGACGGAACACCGTGCTTCATGAACAACAAGTCCAGAAACATCTGCATAAACGGCGTGTGCAAGGTAGTGTGGCTGGGTAAGAGACAAATAGAGACTGGGGAGGGCTGTAGTGAAGCAGGCTGATACACTGCAGAGTTACTAAAATGTTAAAAAGGGATACTTTATGGAAAAAAACTTGAATTGTTATGTTTTTGTTTTATTTTAATGTGTTGTGTGTCTTTGGTTTCTAGGAGGTCGGCTGCGACTATGGCATCGACTCAAACGCAGTGGAGGATCGTTGTGGAGTCTGTTTGGGCGACGGCACAAGCTGTGAGACAGTTTATAAGTCATTTGATGAAGAAGGAGGCTTTGGTGAGTGCAACACAAGGAGTATTTTCAACAGCTGGAAACAAATTAAATTATCTCAACATAAGACATCATGCCATTACAAAATTGTGTTGTAACGCAAAACAGACAACCTATTAATGAGGAAAGCTTTGATGTACCAACTAGAAGAGTGTGAAAACACAGAGAATTCAAACATGTCTACAGGCACAAAGTCATTCGAGGACAGTTCATTCCCATTACACCATTGTGTTGTTTCTTTGTTGTCATGGCAGCCATCTTGTCCACATGGTGCAGCTTGTTTGTCCTGCTGTACTTGGCTGCTGTTATGTTATGGTGTGTGCGTGCATGCATGTGTAGCTACAGGCCCGTGTTTGCATTTGCCTAAAGATTCGCATCTTGTGCTGCTTTTACTGCCCTCGGAAAAGTATAACTCACCTGCCAAATCAACATGCCGCCAAGACAGATTCATAGAAAAGAGGCTTTAAAACAATAAGAATTCTCTCCTTTCTCTCCTCTCGCTCTCTTTCTGTATGTGTTTGCCCTGCAATGCATCCTTTCCAGATAACCAGCCCAGATGTGTGAGACTTCAAAAGACTTAGACCAAGGCCAAACCTCCCCCTCCTTTCACAAACACACACCTTCCCACAAACATCATTAAACTCCAGAGACCCACTCACTGCTGTTTTCGTCCTCCCCCATCCCGCCCCCCCATCTACACAATAAAAAACAGAGACAGGGCAGTGCCCCCCACGCTGAATGCACACACGTACAGTCACAGACATATGCACACACACACACACACACACATGCCAACCACCCCCACAGACGTATCCCACCCTCTATTAAAGATCAGAGAGAAACTGTCTGGTAGTCTGGATGTGAGTGTGGCAGCAGCCATGGTGGGCCATCCATTACTCTGCTGTGACTCTGACTTCCCTCCTGAATCTCCCAGGGTACGTGGATGTGGGTGTAATACCTGAGGGGGCACGGGACATCCTGATAAAGGAAGTGGTGGAGGCAGGAAACTTCCTGGCTCTGAGAAGCGTGGGGTCAGACGAGTACTTTCTCAACGGCAACTATATCATCCAGTGGAATGGGGAGTATGAGGCCGGCGGGACGACGTTCTTCTACGAGCGCAGTGGGAACATGGAGAATCTCACCGCTCCTGGACCCACCAAGCAGCTAGTCATGCTTCAGGTAGGTCGTCATATTACAGAGGTGAAACATTTTTGATATGTGTAGAAGCTATTAGAGAAGTAAATAAAGTTCCCTGCACTTTATTGTACCCCATACAATTAAATATCTCTGGGCACTTAAAAGCATAAGACAAGGAGTACAATATAATATTGATGAGATGGTCTCCTTGGAAAGGTACTCATAGTTCATGTGGTTGTTCAGTTGCTGTTTCAGGAGAAGAATCCAGGTATAAAGTACGAGTACACCATTAAGAAGACCAAAGAGACAGAAAATGAGATCCATGAGCCTATTTACAGATGGAGACACGGAGCGTGGACAGACTGCAGCACCACCTGCGGCTTAGGTCTGAGTCACATTTCAGTAAAACAATTTTCTTTCTTTATTCTCTCATACCTAGTAGGATAATTTAAGGATTTTTGATAGGATCATGATATTCTTTCTGGATTTTTGTCCTTTCTTAGGTGAGCAACACCAGCCTGTGCGCTGTTTTGAAGTGGATGTGGGCGTAGTGGATGAGTCTCTGTGTGACCCAGACAGCCGTCCAGAAGATAGACACAGGAAGTGCAAGAATATGGATTGTCCTGCAAGGTCTTAATATTTTATATTTTTTAGCCTTTTTTTGTCGCGGTCTGTACTATTATGTCCAAAAGAATTGCTTGAAACTTAAATATTTCCATTTATTTTTATTAACTTTCATTTAAAACCTTATCCTTACAGCTTTGGTTTGCAATTAACCTGCCCTGTTGCACTGTGCTTGATTATACTAATTAAAAACAGTGAAAATAAAGGATTTTTATCACAGATAAAAATTCTCTTTGTCGGTTTGAAATCTCAATAATTTGTTTTAATGGCTAAAATGTGTTTGCATCAAAAGAAGTTCAAATTTATAGTTTTGTTTGCTTTAATCGCATCAAAGAGTTCATCAAAAAAAAAGAAAAACGAGTTCCTATAAATCACCAGTTGTGGACAACATTTTATTTAGCCAAGTTTGCTATTTTAAAAGTTTAGCTTATTTGGTTAAATAACAAAGAACTAAATTCAAAAAATGCACTTCTTTGGTTTTGGCACTGAAATGCAGGTATTGAGAATACTATAAAGCATTTTGTAAGCTACAGCTCTGTTCGCTGTGTGAGAAAGATAACAACATTGTCGCTTGCCTTGCATTCCCCATTTATTTATTTGTTGCCAGTGGTCTCTTTATTCACCTTCTTTTCCTGTCTAACTCCTTGCCCTCAGGTGGTGGGTTGGGGGTTGGCAGCAGTGTACAGCCACCTGTGGCTCAGATGGACTGAGGAAACGAACGGTTCTCTGTGTCCGCACAGTGTTGGGAGAAGAAAGAGTGCTCCACCCTGTGGAATGCAAGCATCTCCTAAAACCAAAGCCTGTGGTGCCGTGCAACAGAGACGTACCCTGTGGACAGGAGTGGCTAGTTGGCAACTGGGAAGAAGTAAGCCTTTTTCTATGAATTTTATTTGCTTTTGACTTGAATCTTAAAGATCACAGACTTTCATAGCATAAGGTAAAACCTTTCTTTATTTGTAAGGTAATGTCTTCTTTGTGTTCGTTTCTTCTTTGCAGTGCCCTGTCACATGTGGAGGAGGTGTTCGCTCCCGCCTAGTCACCTGTGCACTGGCACCCACAAAGACCTGTGACCCCTCGACTAAACCTAGGGCCAGATCACTGTGTGGCTTGCAAAACTGCCCAAACTCAAGTCTTCGTAGACGATTTGGGCCTGCATCTAAATACCGCCGCATAAACATCACTAAACCTCACTCCACTAAGCATCCTGGTTCTCCTTCATGGAATCCCATGACCACCCCGGCCACTGCTGCACCTACAACTGCTATCACTAGAACCAACAAGCAAATTACAACTACCATTTCTACCACCATCTCCCTTTCAACTCCTGAAATAATAAATCCAGATGATCATGACTTTAACAGCATGATGAGGAAAAATGAGGGTGAGAGAAGGAAAGTTTTCCCAGTTAAATCCAAATCTGCTGAAAAGGATGGGAAAGCAGATGAAAAAAAGGTAGACGAGGTAGAGGAAGAAGAGGAGGGTAGCACTCCAAATGTGCTGCTCTTCACCCCAGGATATGATTATGTTGTTGATCCGATGACCGAGGAGGACAGGATTATTGATCTAGATGTTTTTACCACAGCTTCACCACTGAAAAATCCTGTTAAATCAACCACAACAGTATCACACTCACTCATCACACCCACTCTCCAATTGAGTCCACTCACTGTGCACATAACCAGGGCGCCGACCACATCTGCATACTCCACCCCACACACCAGTACTGAAACGTGGGCAAAAACCACTCACTTTTTATCTGACCCCCACACCACCTCACATGTTAATCCCCCCTGGACACACCGGGTTGCGCTGACCACTCCCATGTACAAGTATCACTCAGTCACATCAAAAACTGGTTATCACGCAAGGAAAGCGCCTTCTACAACAGCAAGCAAACAATCCACTATGACAGCATTACCACAGCCCACATTAAAGACGAATAAAATGAAGAAGCTTGCTGTGACACCCAAAAAAACCACCACTGCCACTCGTGCTAAAAAGCCTACATCCAGGGACAAAGGTAGTCGGTCTAAGAGCCAAAAGCAGCGATCCGGACATCATAAGAGCAGCTCAGGAAGTGACCAAAGCAACTTGATGGCCATAGAGCCTGTCGATGTGGATGTATTCTGGGTTGTAGGAAACTGGAGTGAGGTACTTTATCAGGATGCTATCCTACTCTCTAACTACAGGCTTGACATTAATGGTAACGTCTGAAATGTTTTTAATCAGAAATTTCTCCTCCTCAGTGTTCAACAACATGCGGGATCGGAGCAGTGTGGAGGACAGTCAAGTGCAGCTCCCAGAACGACGAGGACTGTGCCAACGTGAAGAGACCTGAGCCTGCTCGTACCTGTCACCTGCAGCCCTGCGCCACCTGGCAAAGTAGCAGCTGGAGCAAGGTAACGTTAGATTTCCTCCAGTCACTGAATCTGATAATTGCACTTCTTACTTATTAAATATGCTTAATACTTAATTGTACTTACACTCATTGTCTATTACTTTTCCAAATGAAGTTGGTTCATTCAGACCCGACTTTTTTTTTTCTTGCCATTTGTTTATGAGTCGGTTATTGTTTATAATTTTCTCCAAAGTGTCCGGATGATTGCGCGGTGGTGGGAAGGAGGTACCGTGATGTCCAATGTGTTGATTCCCAGACTAAACGTCCTCTCAGACCCTTCCACTGTCAAGCAGTGTCCAGCAGACCCCTTAGCACCTTGATTTGCCCCCACAAGCCCTGTATGAGCTGGAGTGCATCACCATGGGGACCGGTAGGAAAAGCATCCACTCACATCTCTATATATGAGACATTTGTAATCATGTTTATTAAAAAAATAATATTTTTTTTGTCTTTTCATCTCCAGTTGTGACTATAGTTTGGACTTTACCTGCCTTGGCTTTTTAGATTTTTTCCCCCTTAAATTCAACAATGTTTTGGAGCCTTGTGAGCGTGATTCTTTAATCTTGAAAATTATCATCACTGTTTCTAAAGCTGCCCATTTTTATTTATTTAATTATGTATTTTCAGATTTTGGTACCATTTCTACTATTTTCATCACAAGCCACAGTTATTTCTGTTCTACTGGAAGATGTGGCCTGAACTGTTTGACACTGAGGATTTTTTTTTGCCACATGGTGTCTCTTGTGTTACCGTTACAGATACAGTTAGAAGAGACTTTATTACAATCTTAGAAAAAGAAAATTCACCCTTTTGAATGCTTTTGTCTTTCTCAGTGTTCTGCCAGCTGTGATGAAGGTGTCAGAGAGCGCCTGGTGTATTGCCCTGAGCCTCATCGCTGTAGCAACACACTCAGGCCAAACAGTACTGAGCCGTGCAGTTTAAAACAGTGTACTTGGTGGAAGACTGGGGACTGGGAAAAGGTCAGCTATACTTTACACATTTAATGAATCTTTAAATGTTTCTGTGCAATATAAATTTATATTAATTAGGTTTAAAACAGAAGTAAACTAAACTATAATTTTATATATTTTTTGGTGTGAATTTGCAGTGCTCTGTGAGTTGTGGTGGAGGCCAGCAACAGCGTGCTGTCAACTGTGTAAGCAAAAAGGATTTGGCTGTAATGCCAAACAGCCTCTGTGAGAAGATTTCCAAACCAGAAACACTCAGGAAGTGCAATATGCAGGAATGCAAGACAAACAAAGGTTTGTATGCCAAAATAAATTATTTGGATGAAGATTAGCAAAGCAGATTACCTGTTAAAACATGAATGCAGTTTCCATTACGTTTTGTTTCTTGAGTGAGTGAGGGAGGTGTTTTGGTCAAAATCACTTAAATTTGATATCTATATGGCTTTAAAGTGTTTGCTCTAAGGTTGTGTTCCTTGTTATGCAGGTCCACTTTGCAAGAAAGACACCATGTCCTCTCGCTTCTGTGACAAGCTGAAGCGATTGGGTCGCTGCTCTCTCAGGTCGGTCCAGAAACAGTGTTGTATCACCTGTGGTTCTGGCTAACTACAACACTTACTGTATCCTTCTGAAATACTGGTATAAAGCCATGTCATCCACAATCTAGGAGACCAAAGTATTAATGACCACATCAACAAGCTCCTCTTAATCAACACAAACAAACAAGGATTTCTTTTTTCCCACCAATTTGGGGTTTTGTATTTTATTTTATTTTATTTTTTCTTGAAATATCAGAAAGGAAACAAACCAAAGCACTGATGGTACACATTTGGACTGTTGGAGATGTTCAGTGTTAGAAGAAATGCTTGAGCTATACAATTTGAAATATTTTCTTGGTAAATTTAAATGATATTTGAGAAGCACAATTCAAGAGTTATAAAATCTCACCACGTAGTGTCATAAATTAGGTTATAAATTAAGACAAACTATGGACATTTCTTCTTTCTTAGTCCTTCGGAAAATATCTTTTTGTACTAAAGGTGCTTTTATAGGCGATGTGCTGATGATTAACAGCACATGTTACTATTCTTTTATGTCTTTCTGAGATAAATGGTAAATACAGAATGTAAATAAAGATGTTCTAATACTGATAATCTCAGGCCATTTTCACACATGAACTCGAGTGCAGTCATTGTCTGAAGTTATCCGAGACAATGACCTGCAGTACTCATACACGGGCTTAATTGGTAATCGTATGGACTTTGTGCTGTGGAGCTGGTGGAGCAAAGACACTTTAATGTCTTTTAATTTGAATTTGCTGTCACACAACTCCCATGGGTAATTCCTAGAAAAGTTCAGGGCTGCAGTTCAGTTCATGCGTGAAAACGGTTTAAGTCGATTTATACTTTTTATGAATGAATTTCTTTTTTTCTTTAAAAAAAATGCTTGAACATGTGTTTATGTTCTGAGCTGGCACTGGATGTTTACATTATCATTGGTATATGTTCCTGCTTTTAGTCATTGTTGTTACAATTTTAAAGGATAATTAAATCAGCTGCAGAATCTGCACAATCCTGCAGTTAAACCTGTGGTGCTTCTCCTCTGGTGTGAGATTTACCAATGAGAAAGAGGTGTTGCAGGTCATCCCTCTCAGGTCACTCTAAAGTTGGCCACTGTGTTTAATGTGATGTTGTACAGGCATTATCATTGTCACGCCCTGGGTATGTCACCCTGACTGATTTGTCCTTCTCATGGCTCCATCAATAAATGTGACGATAAAAGACAATTGTGCTGAACATCCATTTGTAAATTTACACCTACACTGTTGCTTGAATACCACAAGTATAAATAACAATCCAGCCTTCAATAACCTTCTTTCCATAAGTGACTTCTACTTTGGGACCTTTTGCGTCGACAAGGTCATTCTCACCTGAAAGTGCCGCATGCTTATGAATGTGTAACACCTGAATCAGCAGCACCAAGCTCTGTTTCAGGGATTGGGTTCAGCTGGCCCAGATTTATCAGGCTCCTCTGTGCCGGATAACTTGACACGAATGGACTTTGCCCTGCTACACGCACCCTGCGGCTGTCATTCAAGCCAGAGACCAAAAGTTAGTCAGCAGTAATGGAAGGAGTAACACAATACAGGGTCAGTGTGGAGCCTTGTGTCCTAAAACCCACCAGTGAGTGTGTGTGCGATTTCTATGCGTGTTTTCATTACAAAGCAAACACCCATCAGTCGTATTACCCAACCACACGTGTTGCTTAATAAGCAGTTGACCTCAAAGTTGGGGAATAACTAAAAATATCTGGTTTGATTTCAGTTTCGTGGTGATTGTAACTTCCTTAGTATGAGATTCTATAAACAATGATTGTGATTAATGACACTGGTTTTCTGATGTCATACGTAGTTTTAATCAATGTCATCTTGGATTTTTCATCCAACAATATAGTGTTTTTACTCATCAATTTATTGCTTAAGTGACTGGCCCGGCACAGCTAATTTTTAGCTGTTTTGAAAGCAACATAAGTGTCTGATTACTGCTTTTTCTTATAAAAGGGCAAATGGTAATAAAATTACTCTCAACAGCTTGTGTTCTAAAGCCAAACAGTTGTGGTTTGGGATTCAAAAGTCAAATGTTTATTTCATTACTGTCTGATTTTCCAGACCTTCTCTGCACAATGCCAACAGTAGCGAACAGATTTTGCATCCAAATCTTTAGGGCATATTACAGATGATGGTTAGAGCATGCATGGCAGGTATGAATTTTATTGATAAATAATATCACCGTGATGTCACGCACTGGTTTGTAGACTTACTGTTAGCATTTTGTCACTGATGATGCTGTTTTGTTTTTGTTTAGTTTTTTTTGTTGTTGTGGAAGCCAGGTGTGCCCAAGGGCGCAACGCAGAGTTGCACATACCTCCTCATTAGGACTTAAAAGTAAAAGACTAGAATTTTACTCATCCAAACCACACCACAATATCTGTATCTCACAGTAGGTCACATTATTTGCCAGAAAAATTATTAAAAAGGTAAAAGACTAACACCACAAAGCCTAAAAGTCCACTCCAATTAGTGTCTAGGACTGTGAGCCCTAGACAGCTTTCAGGTATACTGGACTGCATTAACAGAATACCAGTGGATGTATTAAACAACTAAATTACCTACTCCACAGTTCCAGAAAGGCCAAAACAAGTTTCATGTCAGGCTGTAAACGTGGTTTTTAGTGCTGTTAAGTTGGGCGTTTTAACATGGAAGTAAATTCGATTTTCGTATTTTTGGCTAAAGCCTCAAGTGGTCACTCCAGGAACTGCATTTCGGCTTCATTTTTTTTTTTTTTTTTTTTTTTTTTAGCCGCTGAGTTTATCTATGACACATTTAGATAGATTTGCAATCATTGCTGTAGCATATTGTTCTCTTTTTCAGAGTCATATGCATCATTGTATTGCGCTATTACTGGGGTGGGCGATATGGTTACAATTTTCTTGTCAAAATACTGAATAAATCACGATGATGTTTTTTGAAAAACCAGAGGTGCAATCCTTATCCTATCAGGAATGTCTTTTTTTTCCTAATCCTGCAAATGCATAACAATACAACTTATCTAAACATTTAAAATCCACAATTAATATACAGTATAATTTATTATTATTCATAAAGCTGACTTGGAATTGTGCGCACAGAATCGTCACTCTAAAAGAAGAGCTTCTAAGGTTTACAGGTTATATATAAGGTTATATATTTATATAACAGTATGGTAATATTGTTTGCCATTATATTCCTCGGTGTGGTGAAAAGTATAGTTAATAAAATGCACTGTCACCCCATATTACCCTGCAAAAGTCACAAGACATCTCTGTGTGGATCAGTTGATCCAGTGACTGACCTGTAAATAAATTCCTCTGCCCTGCTGAAACTGACACTCAGCACAGGAGGATGATGTAAGTCCTGTTCATGACCGGGGAGATAACACGACAAATATCTATGGATCACTGCAAAGCAGGAAACAGCAACCTCATCTTGTGGGTTACCAGACACCCCCTTCAACACAACAGCCAGGAACACATGAAATATTTACATTTGATGACCAAGGGGAAAACGAGGCCTCCCGTATGAGCCCGGCAAATGTTAGCAAGTTATCTGCTTGGAACGTGAAGTAACACATTTTCCTGTGATCTATCAAAAGCTATCATTAAAAGAGAATGTTTCTCTAATCTAGTTGCTTAGCCCTCAAATCCCAGAGTAAACCAAAGCACAGGCTTGAGGAAGAAGGCAGTTCTATGTAATCCCTACACCAATTGGCTGTTTTTGAAGGAAGAAGTTCAGTGTGGTGACTTTCATCTGGACCCCATCAGGTTGCATGTCCCCAGGCAGTTAGACTGGTATCTCTGTACCAGGCGTGTTCCTTTATTAAAGCCTTGGCCTCCTCTGACCCAGCACACACAGTGCAGGCCCCAGGGAATACAGACACGCGTTTACACACACACACAGTTCCCACAGGCCAGTGTAGCGGTTTGCGAGTTTAATTCCTTCATGGACCACATATGGACTTGAGTTTAAGTAACTGAGAGTGTGGTGATTTTCTTTGTAAAACATCTGCTTAATGATGGTGTACCAAAGAGGAGGGGTCATTATTCCCACAGTGAGGCCAAGCAGAATCAGGGACATATGATATGAATAAAGTGCATTTCCACAGTGGAACTTGTTAATGTGATACAGAAAAATGGATCGGACCATACTGCCAATCCACCTGCCATAAAGGTCAAAATTATAGCAAAATGGGCCAGAATTGACTTCAACAACTCACCACTGGGGTGGAATTGCTCCACTTGGCATGCAACAAAAAATAAGAACCTCTAACTTATATTGATATACCAACAATATAACTCCTATGTTCAAATAAGTGCTACATTTTTTGACAGGGCTGTCAAAAAATACGATTCAGATTCAGCCGCCAAAGACTCCAAACCGGCCCACAGGAAAATGTAAAGACGTTGGACTTCTCATTGCATTTTCAGTTTTTCTTTCACGGCTTTTCCTCCTGATAAACACATACCCTGTGGTCATTCATACTAGACTATAGTAAGTAATAGATACATATTTAAATGACAGAAACATTCCTGTTTTTTTTTTACTATCAGTCGTAGAAATTTCTAATTTTTTTATAGGGGGTCACTAGTAAAGAAAAAAAGTGAATTTTCCAAAGTTTTGTTATGTCAGGACACTATAGGAAATTAGTTTCCTTAACTTTTTCTTTAATTTAACATGTCTGTTTCTTACAATTTAAAATTCATGCTGACATCTCTTCCATTTACGACAGCAGCATTTCTTTATCATGTAGAAAAAGAGAAATGAACTGTTGATAATAAAGGGCTAATTTATTTTTTTTATTAAACTGCTTTACACTGACAGACTGACTGGTTTGGCACACTTAAGGTCAAAGTGAGCTGTTTGTGGCCTGTGGTCCAAAATGAGTTTGACATTGCTGTTTAAAGATGATTACAATATTTAATTAGAAATAAAATCAGAGTAGAAAATTGGCAAAGAAAAACTTTGCTAGACTTATTATGTGTAAAGTGGCCAGACTTTAGGCACGTTTTGCTAAGTGGAAAAAAAGTATTCCAATTTTTTTTTTACTTTCTAGAAGACAGAATTCTATTTAAGTAGTTTAATAGTGTGTAAGCTGTAAAATATAATATAAATATAAAATCTATTCAGTATTTATATTATCTCAAATAAACATACTCAGGATGGAGAATTGTACTTTTCAGAATCATAAACATATTATAGCATAATTATTGATTAACTGATGTGTATTAATTGCATCCCTGTGCTGCTTCTCCTGGAGGTTTCTTCCTGTTAAAAGGGAGCTTTTCTTTCCCACTGTTGCCAAGTGCATGCTCAGAGGAAAACATACGCAAAAAATGTAAACACAGAATGCTAATTTAAATAAAAATGCATTAACCTTTTAAAGTAAAAGGGAAACATTTTGAAATATCAAATAGTGTTTCACCTAGAACACTTCCAAAAGTAAGTCTACTTGTGATACACAAATATTCTGCTTTGAAGCCCATGTTGCTCCAGTTTACTAATATTGCAGCTACAAGTAATACTGTTTCTGTGCTTTCTTTCTAGTACAAATGTTGGTCACTGAATAATCAGCAAGTGTGATTATTGTGTCATCTTGTCCGTTGTATGGCCCGATTTTTAAATGTGAAATCTAAAACAAATCAGAGTAAAGAGCCACCTGATGTGCTTTGTCAGTGCAGAAACAAAAGAGCCGTATCATGTGAAAATGTTACAATTACATGGTAAAAACAATAAAATGAATCTCTTCCATGTGTGTCACCTTGATTCATTTTGCTTTTTGGCAATTGGAGCTGTGTGAAATCAAATCTCCTCTAATGCGTTTAAATTTCCGGTATTTGCTTTTATTGTAATTGTGTTTTTACTTTTGAGAATAGTGTAAAAACAGAGCTAGAGCTACAGCCTGTAGGGAAGGATCAGAAGAACATTTGTCTGTTCTATTATTTTTTGTCTTGAACTTTGAAATGCAATTCGGGGAGATAGATCTATAAAGATAAAACTAAATGCTAAAGCTGTAGATCGAGGAGAAGAGATGAGTCTGTCTCCAGGCCCTGGAAATCTCACTTATATTGCATTTAGCTGGAAAAGAAAAAGACAGTTATGGTTGTGTTTACAAAGAATTTGCTCCTTGGCCTCTAAAGAAATCCTCCAAATCTTATGAGTCTGTCAACATCATTTGAAGCCTACATCCCTCTGAGGCATCCACAGATGACAATCATGTTAGACCTGTAGGTATTTCTGCAGCGTTTTAGACTGTTACATCTCTAAAGGTTTAACAGCATTTGAAAATGTAATGCACGCTTTCAATGTGAATTTTGGGGGGGGATTATTAAATGCATAAAGTGTAAAACTGGTCTTAGCTGTAAGTGAAATAATCTACAAGCTTGTATATTACCCCTTGGTAGCATTTAAATTTAGTATGTCATTGTCTAATTAGCAGGACATACAGTATTTATTCATATATTCTGCATCATTTAAGTGCTTCTAAGTTGTTTGAGCCAATCAGTGGAACATTTTCATTCATCATTAAATTTAATACATTGTAGATATATGCAAATGTACATGGAATTATTTGTGCACATGTCCTTGATCCCCTATGTCCACTACGTGGATTCAGGTTATCACAGAAGGAGCGGACGCCACAAAGGAACTGCTGATAACACTGTTTTGTTTGCAACCTCAGATAAAACCAAGACCAGAATTGAAGCCAAACTGCTTCTCTGGCCATGGACCGCTGACAGACATTAAAGCAGGCCCTAAAATTGAGGACTTAAGGGAAAAAAAGCTGGGACCAGGAAATATGCTGACATTAAAAAGAAGAGGATCAGGGAAAATAGATAAGAGTCCCAGCAGCAAATTTTGTTTATCGTGCTGGATTGTTAAAATGCTACTTTATGGTCCTTGATAATGGTTAACCTCATAATAATCTGCAAAAGCTCAGCTAGTTTTGATTTTATGTCCAAAACACACACAACAGACAATCAAACAAAACTCGTAACACTTGATATATTGTGATCTGGAGTTTCAGCATCGATGTGCTTCGTGAGACGACTGACCGTCCCTAATATTTTGCACATTCACTGCACATATTCTACATTGTTGCCTAGTCCACTATGACATTGTCCATTCTGTCCCTGTCTTGCCTTTAGGAGCAAATAATGCTTCGTAAGACAGTCTTGTTGGCTGATGTCCACTATGACACCTGAGTCACAGAGGAATAGAGGTCTGGTGAGTGAAACTGGAGAACTTCATTGCATTACAGCACTGCAGGGGAGATAACACTCTACGATAAAGTGCCTTGAAGGAAGAAGAGAGGCATTAGAAAGATGGTAGTGATAAGGCAGCATCCAGACTTGTAACTTAATATGATTTTAATCTGTAGAGGAGGAAGGACACTTGTCAGGATTATCACCTTAATGAGGAGGAAGTGAATTCATTTTCAGTTTGTAATACTTATCTGCTTCACACTCAATTATACAGCCCTTTGTAGGCCCCCTTTTTACATCTAATACACACAAAAAAACTCCTGACAGATCTTTCATTAACCAATAAACCAATCACCAGTGTAATCTGTAGCTGTAGGGAAAGATCCAACGCCACCAGGCAGCTTCTTCCTGGTTGGTAGCATCTATGAAGGTAAACCCCCTTTATCACCTCTCACCCACTCTCATAAGTTAGACTTGCTTGTACATAAGCACCACATCGACACACATGCAGACCAGTACTTGTTCCCATATGTGAGGAGGGGCGTGGGAGGGTTGAGTAAAGGAAGGAGGGATCAAATAACTAAGAGTCACACACAGCTACACACGACATAAAGTCATTTTTCAGTGATCAATCTTCAGTGAGGAATTCTCAAATAAAGTAGAAGAGGTGAAAAATTCTGACTCAATCCAGCCAAAAAAAAAAAAGAGACCTCCCCAGACCGTTACCTCGATGCTGTGTGAAGGTGGAGTCATGGGGTGGAGAGAGAGAGAGAGAGAGAGAGAGAGAGAGAGAGAGAGAGAGAGAGCTAAATGAGGAGAGAGCGAGAGGAGCTGGGCACCCAAAGAGGACAGATATTCGCCTGGACTGACCAACCTTCCTATTTAAGTCTTGAATCCTGTTTTTCGTCCTCAGAGTAAAATCTGGAAATGTTTTCCTGCACATGTGGAGTTTAGCAGCTTGGAACAGGTAAATGGTGTGGTGGCACCATTTTTTCTTTTTTTTTTAATTTCAGTGGAACTAAAGACTTTTACCAGATTTTAGATACCTTTCTACATGGATACTATTACATTTTCTCAACTGGATATTTGTTTTTATTAGTTTTTTCTTATCTTTTTTTTCTTGTTAAGTTGAAAAGCAGTCTGGGACTAAAAGGCTTACACCGGAGCCCCTTTGAGCAAGAGTTAAAAGTTCACAAACAATTTAAGAAGAATTAGTAAAACTGTGGAAAAGTGCAGGGAACAAAAACAGGTTTTCACCAGAATGCACACATAGTCTGCCTGCTTTTTTCACTTTCTTTTCTTTTTTTCTTTAATCTTTGTTCATTTAGACTGAGATGTTTTCCAAAACAGACTTGGAAGTTTTGATAACCAGCATAAAACCTTGCAGCAGTAGAGAAGAGAACGGAGTGGAGTACCAGCTTGGAAAATAGAGACTTACTGAAATTACATAATCAAAAAAAAATCACCCAGAAGGATATCTTGACATTTTTATACCTGCGCTGAATAGTTTGGACACTGTGCAGGGACACCTTCACTCTGGTCTGTGGAGGGCTTCCCTCCCTGCCTTCTCAGGCAATCTTCACCCCCAGCAGCATGTCCCAAGCTCCGAGGCTGCCTCTAGTCCTCCTCACAGCACACTACCATGATCAGATGGACTGCTGGAGGGAGTAAGGCTGCCTCTGCCTCGTCCTGCTCCAGGGCTGGGTTAGGGGCTCGTTCAGGCTCTGGGGCCACCTTCAGACTACGGTCATCAGCACTGCTTATCACCCCGGCTTTTCCTGTACTAGTCACCCTGTTGGTTTTTTTATTATCCCTGCATGAGGCTGCCTGCCATCAGTTCCACTGTGACACAGATAGGGTCTCCAGCCCACGGACTCTCAGAGCTCCAGTGAACATTTCTGAAGCTGAGCTGATCTCTAGAGCCAGAGCCAATGGGGGCCCTGTGGGTCGGACTGGGGGAGCACAGGGGCGGCATGTGCGCAGTTACAATCATCTACTAGGGGACATACGAAGGAGAAAGCTGTTCTCTTTCCAGAGGTTTTTCCTGAGGATCGATAAGAATGGAAAAGTCAATGGAACCAAAATCAAGGACGACCCCTTCAGTAAGTAACCCTTTCAATTAACAAAAGTAGGTAAAGAAGAGTGAATCAGAGCCAAGAAGTGATCTGTGTGACCCTATCCAAGGCTCATTTAGCCTGAAATATTCGAATTAATTTTACCTTTTAAATTGTGAGTGTGATATCAAATTTTTAAGCTCTATAGCCCAAACCTTTGCCTTCGTTTTGTATTAGTATATCAAATGTGACAAAAGCACCTGATGAAGTCTTTAAGTGGGACATTTCTAGTAACAAGAAACCATATTAAATGAGAACTTAGATCCTGACAGTTTATTTAAAACATACATTTACATCTTTCTGTCTATCTGTATCTATATCCTATGTAACACCAAAGTAAATATGTAGATTGTACCTATAGAAATATAACTTGTGCTGCTACCTGTAAATGGTGAGTTTAAAGGAAAAACGTGATCCTTTCATGTTACGCGAATGAACCGGTTGGCAGTTCATTCACTGGTAGTTTGGAGGAAGTAATCCTAATTTGAGTTGTCTTTTTGTTTTAAACCAGACATCCCACTGATATCTCTCCTGTCTAAACACTCAGCACAATGATGGTAGCTCTCAGATGGTCTAAAAAGGAGCAGGAGCAGATAACCCAGCCATTATCAGGCAGTCTTCACAGCCCAGGGTAAACAGCATTGATAACATCCATAGAAAGAACAGGGCTGTGGCAGGGGGAGGATATGAATGTCCAGCTCATTGATGCTTTTAGACCCTTTTTGCTTCTCTTCGGCTGTTTCGCTATGACTCTCCCACTCAGATTGCCTTCTGCCCGCCAGCATCACGCAAATTACACACCCTCAGTCACAGATCAGACATTTGTTTAAAGCAGCTTGACGTCCTCACTCAGAGAAACATGTCTTTAAAGTGATTACATGTTGTATGTTTCAGTGTATAAGTCAGTAAAATAGCATTCTCATTAGTCTCCCAGCATTCCCACTGAGCAACGTGTGTGTGCCTATCAATCAGCAGGCAATCACATGGTCCGGTGGGTGTGATCTTATGGTACCCAACAGCAGCACATGTGCTCAAACAAACACACACACACATATATCCCACTTAGTTGTTGTTATATACCTTTTTTTTCTCTCTGTT
The DNA here is from genome assembly GCF_057382275.1 of Copadichromis virginalis. Lineage (NCBI taxonomy): Eukaryota > Metazoa > Chordata > Actinopteri > Cichliformes > Cichlidae > Copadichromis > Copadichromis virginalis. The sequence goes on from NC_140629.1 coordinate 30,271,771, forward strand.
TCGCAATTCCATAGTAAGTGTATCCCGAAGTTTTAACGTTCCTCTTGGGAGAGCTAAACCGCACTTTCAATCAAAGTGACTTTGGGGGAAATGGCACAGGAGGCAAAATGTCAGGGGAGATGTTTGTTTTGACAAGGTCATGACAGAAGCAGCTTTATTTCCTGACCATATTACACTGTGATGCCTTTACTGTTGCTTTTGTTAGCAGTTTCCTTTAAGTAGTAAAACTGAAGTGGTGCAAGGAAGTCTGGTGTAAAGTCACTCTAAAGTTTATGTATCTTTCTGAGATAATTTATCCCTCTGTCTTCCTTTTTACTGACCCACAAATCCACTTCCCCCAGTGCATTGCTTTTTTCAAAGGTAAGTCTGAATTAGCAATGAATTGAGGTTCAGGCAGGGAGGTGAAAGTGAGATTCTCTAGAGGTACAAAGTCATGAATGACATGCCTGAATATTATTGTGGCCACATCAAAGCCGTTCATCTTCAGTATATCAATGGTGGTGCCATCACAAAGCTGTGTCCTAAGGGGGTCTGGGGACACTGTATGGATTATGTGCCCACATATCAGGTTCACATGGTAAAGAATACTACACAACAGCAGCTTCAGTCTTCGCTCTAGCCCCTGAGGCTAGACATGATCCCTGGACTGACGTCCTTTGTAGACCCTTGATGATCCCTTGAAGTGACAAAATATCACATTTTCTTTCCAAGTACTGGAAAAAAGTTTTTTAAAATCAGAAATTGAAATGCAAAGGCACCCTACATTTAAATTTGTCAAACTTTAATTAATTAATCTAAATTAATTTATCTGCAAGCTGTTTTGGGGGGGCTCCCTGTGGCCCTGCAAGGAGCAGCATGCCTCCCACAGATTTATGGGGATGCCAGTGCAAAACTGTCCCACATGGTTTTCCAACCCACTGTGAGCCTTTGCTGAGGTTACAGAGAAGCAAGGAGAAAAGGAAGGCAGACTGTGTTAAAGTCAGCTAAGTAGCTGCGTGGCCTAAGCACAGCAGAGCCGTCTTAAAATTTAAAGACATTTAGCAGCTCTGAGTAAAACATTGCTAAACAAGACTCAGGGAAAGGCTTTGTGGTAATAAATAAATAAATAAAGTCTGGCTAACTATCCATGGCTGTGATGGTGTGAAAGGTTGAGCATGTAAAGACTGTATGTATACTTGTATTGGGCCAGTGTGTGTGTCTATGTGTGTGTGTCTCTCAAGAAAGAGGAAGGCTAAAGGAACCAGGCCATGTGCACAAGACAGTTCTTGGCATATCCTGTGAATATTGTATAAATAATTTCTTTAAATATAGCAGCGACCTTTTACTTGGAAAAAAAAAACCCAGATGGTGCTCTTATGGAGGTCTGAGGAGGGAGATGTAGCCAATAGCTTTTCTCAAAGGTAGTAAAAAGGTTCCTTTCCATGTAAATACACTGAGTGTGGTCCTTATCAAGTGTTATTACTATATTTCCTGATTTACGCCTCACTCTGTTCTATTTTTCTGCATGGAAATGATAACAATCAACATTTTAATCCTGACTTATCTGCCCAAATACTGCTTTATTCAAAACCAGAACATCTATTTTGAAAAAAAGAAGTTTAAGAGTGAGAAAGAATAACAATGCTAAGCTGCAAAGCACATATTCTTTTGGCTCCCCGCTGTGGAAAAACCACTGCTAATTCTTACTGGCAACATCTACCTCCATTCCACAAACAACGCACCATTTACTGCTGTAACTCCCACCAGAGCGTATCGAATAAGCCACACATTAGGCGCAAAAAGCTTGCAAGAGAAAAACTGCTGAACCTGGCTGGCTTACTTTAGGCTACATTTTAAAAGGGGTTTGTAAAATAAACCCCATACGAAGCAATACTATCCCATTAACAGCGTAAATAAAGCTAAACGATGAGCACATTTTCCCACATTGGCAGCCATGACCTTATTACTTCCCTATTGTGGGTCTACATAAGCATTTAGCCTTTCAGCACAGAGCAGTGTAGGGAGATTTTGTAGTAGTTTCACAGCCAAGCTGAGTTAGTGTGTTATATGCAAGTGCACATTCACCTGCTTCAAAACAACTGTGCATATGTGTGTGTATGTGTGTGTTTTTCCGTGTGTGTGAGTGAGTTAGTGAGTGAGAGAGTGCATTAGTGCATGTGTGTATATACAACCTGTCTCGCCCCTGCCTCCGGTGGCTTACTTTGATCAGTGATCATTACGGCCTTTCTAATCCTCACTCCACCCCCAGTCTCACTGTCATGGCTCCTCTGTCCTCCTCTGTTCTCCTTCCTTTCATCACTCCCATGTTTACAGAGCAGCCAGAGACTGCCATAGATTGTCTTACATCCTCACTCCATACCCGACATCCGATCCCATACAGAAACCAGCTCTTCTCAGATCTTCAATGACCGTTGTGTCACAGTCCCCAACACCGCCTTGCAGCTTCAGACCCCACTGCCCTGAGGTGCCGCTGTTTGAACTAGAAATTGATACAGTCAAGACCTCACGGACGAGGAGAGAAGCTGCTGTATATTTAACAGAGGGATTGTTCTTTTGGGCACACCTGCATCCTCCGCTGTCCACTCAGGTCCAAGGCTGGCAGCCTCCAATCCCCCCCCCCCCTCCCCCCAGCCAGTTTGGAGCGAGTCTGACAGTAGAGCAGGGTGCCACACAAACAGTCATCAGACAGAGGAGGGGCCCCTGGTCTGATCAAAGGATGTCGTTGACTTTCTGGAGTTCACGCCCCCACTCTGTGTGTGTGTGTGTGCACATACACATATGGGTGTTAATTGGGGTAAAATGACAACAGCTCACAGGAAGTGGGAAAAGGAAGGTAGGGAGGGCGGCATGAAATCAAACATCCCATGGGAAACAGTGGGGTTCACTAACACACACACACACACACACACACACCGGCATGAGATGAGACAAGTGGGTTCTGTGGTCAAAGGACACATTAGGAAGTTATAGCTCTCCGACCTTTGATACTGAGACCACACAAATAACAACAGCTGTCTACAGCAAAAACACATCCATTTTAGCTGAGGTATAAATTAACCTCCCCTAATAGTTTACAATAAACCTGACGTATTTGCACAGGGACCTGGAAAGCTAAATACCAAACTCAACATAAACAACCCGAGAAATCTCCGGGGGGAATCCACCCATTAATCTTCAGACTAAATGACCTGAGCAGCTGGAATCTTTTATACAGGTGTAGGCTGTAAAGGAACTTTAAAATATCAGAAATGAGAAATGTGCCCAAGAATAATTGTAACCTTGCACAGAAATCCCACACATTCCCCATGTAAATGTCACAGAATACAAATGCTGGTACTCATTATACTATTACTGAAAAACCTGTGGATTCCTCCAGGTTTATATCTGGACTTCATGTGGGTGGTTTGTGACTGCTGCCAGAGTGTTAATTCTTCTATACTCTGCTCCACAGCATTTATTCAGTTGTTCATGACATAATAGCATGCCTACTATTAATGTTGACACATATTAATGTCACCTTCTTTTTGCTGATCCCTAGGTATTCTGGAAATCACATCAGTGGACGTGGGAGTGGTGGCCATCAAAGGGCTAAGCAGCAACTTCTATCTGGCTATCAGCAAGAAAGGAGAGCTGTACGGAGCGGTTAGTATCCGAGTCAGAGGTCAATCTGGAAGCTCCAGAGAGAGAGAGCTAGTGTTAGCTTCTTCAGTCCTTATCAAAGGAAGCCTTATCTATAGTTCTACAACTGCTGGGTCAACTCTGAATCACAACCAGACCAGTGCACACATGTGAACCACTGAGAAAACTATGCAGCTTTAAAAACGCGCACAAATCACCCACACAGAAAAGCATGCAATGTAGATTCGGAAGTAGTAAATAGGCACTCAGACAACAATGCATTTTGCACAAGATAATAATCTGCGTTTTGTCTTAACCTCACACGCTAAGTCTATAACACTGCAACATGATACCTGCTTTTTTACAGAGAGAGTTTGGTGTCGACTGCACCCTGAAGGAGCGGATTGAGGAGAACGGCTACAACACGTACGCATCAGCCAAGTGGAAGCATGGGAAGCGACAGATGTTTGTGGGTCTGAACGGCCAGGGGAAGCCGATGAGAGGAAAGAAAACCCGAAGGAAGAACACAGCCACACATTTTCTTCCAACTGTTGTGTGAACCTGTGCACTCGGCTGGAGAGGGACAATATGAAACTCTGAAAATGTGAGGTTTATAACTCTGAAAAGTGAGAAATCTCTCATTTGATTTTAAAAGAAAAAGGCCTAACACTGTCATGCATACAAGTGGTCTCTTCTTTTCTGGGAGATGGTGTTACCTGTGTTTTCACTGGCACAGATGCAATGCTTATTCTTTTTTTTTTTTTTTGTCTGTGCCAAACAGTTTGCAGCTGGACTAAGTGTGTGATGTGGACACAACCGAAGCTACTGTTTCACTAAATAAACTGTAGTAGATGCAGAATTATCTCAAGATGTTATTTATATCCATATTCTCCTGTGAGACACATAAACAGAACAGAAAATGTTCAGGATGTGGGAAACAATCAGTGAGTCCGTTTATCACGGCAGCAGGAAATAATAAAGGATAGAACACATTTAAAGCAAATGTTCGATACTTAACCACTGTGTTTTTGCCTGAATTGTAATGATTTATTTATTTTGTGAAATATTTAACTGAAGGGGAACACAAGCATTTCTTTGAATTCTTTTTGTTTTATAAGAACTCTATTATGTGAAAAATAAAAGTACCATTTCTCCCCTGCAATGCAGTGAACGTTCCTCTGTGGTACTCCAAAGACTGGGAGAAGTGCATTAAAAATGGTAAGGTTTACCAGAAGTACTGAGAGACCCTGGTAAACGTTCAAGTCATGGTATTCTTATCTGGGTCTCTGAGGTAGGAAAGAAGGGACAAAAGGCAACCATTAATTCCTAGCCAGATATACCATGTGGCAACCATTGCACTAATGATTAGTGCACAAACAAACTGAAAACACAAGACCAACCACAACAAAATGGGAGGGGGGAAACTCCCCTGGTATGGACTGTAGATGTTGACATCATTTTCTAATATCAGACCATTACTGTGGAAGCTGCAACCTTCTCCAACTGCAAAAAGACTTGCTTGGTAAAGATAGCTGGTTATGAATATAAAAATTGCTGCCCATGGGTTTGTATGGGCTTTGGAAGAGGATCTGAATGTATGCATGTAAGAAAGGAAATACAAAAGAAGTGCATAAAAAATATATGACCTGTGCCTGACCACCCACTTCCTTCAGTAATCATCTACACACTAATCATAAACACACTAATCAATGGCAGCTGCCTCAATCCCAGATCAAAAGAACATAGGAAGAACATTAACACCACAGGCTTCCGGACCTTGTGTTCTCTTATCCTGCCTTTTAAAACAACTGTCTCTGGATGGGCATCAGAAATTGGAAGATTATAGGAAGACAGCTGAGAGAAAGGCTTCAGAAGTTTTCCTTTGTCTTCAGTCCTAAATTCATTCAGCTTGGTGTGTGAAAAGAGACCGGAAGGAGTGAAAACAACAAAGGCGGTCTGATCTATAGCCTTAGTATATTGTCCTTTAATGGCTGTTACTGCGCTGAGTGATTTATACTGAGGAATGCTGCGGTGCATTCCACCAGTAAAGACCAACCGAGCACATCTCTGCACCCTGCATGGCCCTGTGTGCTCTCACAGGTTAATTGAGCAATATGGTGTGACTATTGAACCTCTGAAGCCAGACTCACAATAGTGTCTTGAAGATAAACTATAAATGTTACCTAAAAATAAAGATTAAGAAGGTGAAATTAGGGTGCAACTTTTGAACAAATACAAATACATACATACATGTCTTGATCCCCAACTTCATCCAAAGACTTCAAATGTTTTAAAGGTGATTCTGAATTGACTCAAACCATATTTCTTTATAAGAACTAAAGCACGGATATGCACTAGGAGTTTAATGACACCACATACAGTAGCATTTTCTTTCTTGATTTGTCCTTAATTGCTGTGCATGAGGAGATAAACATGCAGTCAAATAAATAACAGAGGATTTGACCTACATAATGTGTACTGCTGACCCCAACCCCCACTGACTTACCCACACACAAACACACACAAATCCAATTCATTTGTCATCTTCTACATTCCCTTGTGAATGTTTGAACTCTCTCCAAAACACTGGCACGGCGAGGGAAAAAAACGGCAATAACACAAAATAGGCACAGTAATCTTCTATCAAAGCAGGTCTCTGCATTTCTGGCACTGGAATTCTCTGTGGAATAATGTGATCCAGCTTTGAGAAACAAGTGGAAAATGACTGGAGGCTAAAACAACTAATGAATACTTACACCGAGATGTCTGGTAGAACACATGTTTGCAGCGGGCAGCTACTGAGTGAGCTTGGGAGAGGCACTTCTGAGGGGGTTGTTCAGGTTCACAGCCTTTCCTCTTTCCTCTGAGATGGATAAATAATTTTCTAGCATTTTAGATCAACATGAGGCCCTTCAGCACGTGCTTATTGTGTGCAGACAACCACGTTGTGACTTCAGTATTTATTTGGAGATAGTCTTTTTTTTTAAAAACAAACAAACAAACAAACAAACCAAGCATGAGTTTATGTGCAATGAAAATTTTCATACAAAGTTTTGGAAACATTTTTTCTCTAAATGCAACTGATGCCGAAAACAAAACTGCAACTAATTATAGATAATTAATTAATGTCTACGAAATTTCAAACATCATCACCTGAATTCCTGGTAATTATCAGAAAAAGAATTTGTCGTGGAACTTGAAGCCTGATGTGGATTTTTTTTCAGTACATATCAAATCTGATGGAAAAAAGTTAAAAGATATTCATATTTCACACAATCCTTCTTTTAGTATAAAAAGAAAACATGTCCAATTTTCGTACAACAAATTGGACACTGTGCACCTCTACATTCAAAAGCATAATCGCTTATGAATGCGAAGATTTCTCCTATAATTTGTTAGCATTTTTGTCATAGTCACATTAATATACTGGTAGTATATTGTGTTCATTTTATTACAAATATAAGCAAATAATAGGATTACTCCCTCTACTAACATTTTCACTGTTAACTAGAATTAAATTGAAAACTAAAACAAAGCGTGACAAAACATTTTTGTCATTTGAAATGAAATTTTTAAAAAAACCTGTAGTCTAACTAAAACCATATGCAGCTCTTTTTAAGTTTTGTCAGAGTTTTCAATCCATCATACATGAGGAGTGTAACAGGGCAGCCTTTCACAGCTGGATTTACAGTGAGAGGTATTTTTTTCACCATATAGCTCTCAGGACATGACAATCACTCATATGTTAAGCCTTCTCACAAAACAATCACCCTGTCTTACGGCAGCTGGCAGCCTTAAATACTCTCAGCTGTCACAGGCTAAACCATTATTCCATTAACAGGTGAGTTCTCAAATCCCAACCTTCCACCACATTATATCATCAGTTTCAATAAATACATATAGACATACATTTTGAATATGTATCGAATATGTAAATGAATAAATATTTTACATTTTACCCTTAAACCTTACCATTATTATAGAAACACCAAAACCCCAAGATCAAAGATTCCCCACACTCCCTTGACCAATGGCCTCTCCTGGTACCTTTAACTGGTATCTGGACACCTGGGGAAACATTTGCCCAAACATCCTGGAGAGCACAGAGGAAGGGAAGGTGAGTCATCACATCTCTGTAAGTCACTTCTTTGTACCGCCTTTACCTCTAGACCTTGCACACATTTGCGTTAGTTCTCCTTACCTTTTGCTTAGTAACAATTCTTTTCTCCTCACAGACAACCGCCACATTTCTTGATGAGGAGCAGCTGTGCAGGACCTGGAACAAAGTCTACTGGCTAATTATTAAAATACTCAATAAATATTCAATAAATAATTAAACTTCTTGTATGCAAATGTTATTGATGTGCTTAAAATGCGACGCTAAATAAAGTGCAAGTTAAGGTGTTTTTAATAAAGTGAAAGGTAGTCCTAAAGTGCTGTACAACTTAATACAAATAATTGTAGGAAGGGGGAGTCTTCCTTACAAGGAGATTATCATATTTAAAATTTTGTATAAATATCTGCATTTAAACGAGTTTGTCTTTGTAACTCCTATTACTACTGCTACTAATGCTAACATTAATATTAATAATCCTTACAAAATTTAACAAAACTTGACAAGTGGAGGATGAAAGAAGGGATAAATAACATATGATAATTCTAGAGCAGATGAAAAGCGTCTGAAAATCAGGTAATTAAGAAACCAGGAAAAATCCAGCAAAGACCTGACACAGGAACAAAGTGATCCATCTGGCCCTTCAGTTGATCCAAATACTGCTCATCGAAGCCTCATCAGCAATGGTCTCGGTGCTTTCTGGAGCACATTCTTAAGAAGGTGAAACTGGGAGAGAAGGTTCAGGCATGTCCAACAGATCTGATGGAGTAATAAATCCAAAAGTTGAAATTTTCTTTTAAATTGTCATCAATATGTAAAGAGGAAGACCAAAAAGGAACATATCAACTGAAAAGCATCTGATTGGCAGCGGCTCCATTTTTAGGATGACGATGACCCCCAAATGCTTCTAGCTTTGAAAATCCATCATGAAGTCTGGAGAAATATTCCTAAAGAACACTTAAAGAAGTCTTGCTTAAGAGCGTTCGTGTTGTGTGAAGAATACAGCTGGTGGTGCCAAATATTAAAATAATAAATAAATATATATTCCAAGCAGAGTTGTGCGAATTTAGTTTTTCTCATATAATGGATTTTCATTTAAATTTGCAGATGTTCCATAAATGTTAAATATACGTTTCAAGGCCTTTGTGCAGTAATCCATTCAAAAAATACATTACTGTTTTTAAGCGTTAAACGATCCCGTGCAAGACGGTATTTATTTCAGCGCCCACTTCCACTCCGTGCCACTAGAGGGAGGCAGATTTTTTTATTCTGGATAATCAGTGACAGCAAGTTTGTTGTTAAAGGAAGTGGCCGAAAAAGTTATGTAGCATTACACACTGATACTATCCGATAGAGAAAAGGCCACCATGAAAGAGAGATAGGACGCGTTTTACAGTAAAAAAAAAAAAAAAAAAAAGCACTTGCCGCTACGCACGGAAAACGGCAGCTGGAAGGGCGACCGGAACATCTTCGTTTATATCAGATGCTGTATTAAGAGCCGAGGCTGACACCGAGCAGTCATGAACGAGAATTTCGACCGAGCTCCCGGAGCAGGGAGATCCCGTAATTTTCCAGCAGACCCCGGACTCATGACAGGCGCTGGGGACGCTGACAGCAAGACCCCGCTCTTCAACCAAAGAGAGCCGCTGAGACAGCCGCGAACAACTCCTCCTTTTACCGAGAACAGCATTGGCTCTGTCAGCGACATACCTGATGGAGGTACGGAGCTGTCAAGCAGCAGCTCAGCTAATGCAGCTAGCTGCATTCAGATTCGGGTATTTGTCATTTTAACTCAATGGCAAGGAGACCTAAAGCACAAAATGTGTTTGTTTGAGTGTAAATATTATCTGGTAGACATTTTTCCTCTGGGGAGCGCTCGGTTGTGATAAATCTGGAGTTGACATTAGCTAGCTGCTAAGGGAAAGCTAACCTTAGTGCTTTTCGGTTGGGAAATCCACGCGTTTGTTGGATTTCATGTGATCTTAGGCATCATCTAAATAAAGCTCGCACTTAGTCAACTCTGTCTTACTCAGGTTAAACTTGTGCTTGTACTTGTAGAGTTGGTTTAGCTAAAGTTAGCCCACCGTCAGCGCAAAAGGAGGAAGAACTAGCTTGGCACTGGGGAGGGAAGCAACGATTTAAAAAAGCTCACGAGACTCCGTAAACGTCCAGTTTTTGCACGACTAGAAGCCTGGATCTTGTTTCTTAAGGGGTTACTTAGTAAAGAGGCTTTCATGAAATTGTCAGAGGACCACACTTTACAGTAAGAGTAAGTCGGCTATCATGAATGTAAGTAATACTTGATGGAGGAAAACGCAGTATTAGTCATCTAAAACCTCACGAACTATCAGAAATACACGAATGGTGCACAAATGACAGGGAATGAGGTCATGAAGAATCCGTAATTCATATTTGTGGCGCTTCAGATAAAGTGGTGGTTTAGTTCCTATTGAAAAAGAGTGGTTAGCACCTTTTCTATGTTGATATATTTGTTTCCATTGCTAAATAGTCTTTAATCAGTAGGATTATATATTAAATAAAGAAATGACCTTTTTTGCAAGTATCTTCATAAGTCTGCGCTGTACCTAATCTGTAGCCTACATTATAATCAATGCAGTCCTTTTGTGGACAGTTAAATATCTTTATGCAATTATTACATTATACAGGATGTCCCATAATGATGGAGACACTTTAAATTCAAGTATCTTTGAAAATAATAATGATGTTAAGTGCAAATATTACAATTTATTACATATTCTTCATATTATCTAAGATTTATGAATTACCTTCCTTAGATGGTCACCAGGAAGAGAACATTTATGCACTTTATCCCTTTTAATCCAAACACAGCGTCGCTTAGCATATAAACTGGAATGGATGCAGTCTCTCTGGATGCTTTGTTTTACCTCTGCAGCTATGCAGGATTTACCTGAATGCACACTTTCCCTGAGGTAACCACACAGGAAGTAGTTCACTGTGGATCTGGATAACCACTGAATATCACCGAATCTCAAAATTAAGTTTCTGCTGAATTGTTCTGCAAAGAAGATATCAGATACCTGTCAAGAATATATCACATTTAAATTGCCAGTGTGTAAATACACAACATTTCAAAGACAGACAAATGAACGTGCGCTGGTAAATTAACAATAAAATGTGTCCCAACATTATGGAACATTTGCATTCACTGCAGATTCTGCTGCCCTCTTGGCCAAATAGCTCTTGGAAAAAAGGAGAAAAAAAAAAAGAAGACATATTTACTGTCAGTGAGACTGAATAAATAAATACATTAAAATCACTTTGCCAAAAGCTGATTGTAGTGTCTGCCTTCAGGAGGTAATGTTCTTTCTGCATCAAAAGAAGTTGTCATTCGTCAGGGATATTTTTGAGAAATTATATAATACTTTTTTTGTCAGACAATCAGTTTTGGGCACTACACACCAGAATCATTTACATATTTTAAGGTCAGATTTTTCATCATATAAATGAGTTTTGGCATCCCAGTGTTTAAATTGAGGTTGGGCTTCTCCTAAAACACAGTACACCTTTTAATAGTGCAAAGTTAGTTCTGTTGAACTAACAGTAGACAAAGACAGTACCATGTCTTGGTCTTTGCTGTTGTTGTGTTGTTACACACAGCTAACATTCATTTCTCGTGTTAAGTTTTTGGACAGTGCTGCGTCTTATATTACCTGTTTTATTTGGTGGTCTAAATGTCATGTCAAATCTGTGTGCATGCTGCAAGCAACGTCCACCTGTTGTGTCAAAGGTGTTAAGTATTTTTGTTAAGGGAATCAAAAGTCCAAAAAAAGTAAAACAATGACAGAGACCATGTAGTGCTATATATTGTCCACTCGTCCAATGATAAAGCTTGTTCCTCAGTGTTACAGACCTTCTTTGTTGCCCCAAAGATTGTTAAAAATAAACCACATTACAGCAGTATTTTTTTAATTTCTCTTTTTTAAAAACACCTTTGTAGTCTCCCATAAAGCAAAGCCTGGAAATATTTTTGTTTTTCCAGATTATAGAAGACAAAGCAGACCTCCGCAGAGTCCAAATTACAACAACACATCTGCTTCAAGAGGTGGTAATGATGTGGATTCCATGATCAAGTCATCAAAGCTTTCAGCTAATGCTCCCGAATTTGTGCCTTTGGGATTTAACCAATATGATGTAAGAGAACAGTTTCGCACTACACATTGATCCTGATGCATTTTATGGTGATAGTTTTTGGAGTTATTGTTGAATTTATCTCTGAATTTTCATGTTTTTCTTTCAATTTTTGTATAGGACTCCGCTTACTATGATGACAGCGATGCCTATTACGGCGAACCAACTCTGGCTGATACAGTCACAGACTTTCTTGGCCACCTGAGTTCCTCGCCAGGGTCCTTTGAGTCAGATGTTGAAGACATTACTGGTATTCTCAATTCCTGGGTTACCACTGAAGAGTTGTTGAAGGAGCTGGTGGAGCTGATCTACACACAGGTTCAGTCTTTAATTTTAGGCAGTGTATAATATAATTTAAAACCTTTAGACACATATTTACAAAATGCATTTACAATACATGCAATTTTGTAAAGGGGGCCTCACTAATATCTTTGCCTTTCTTTTTATTGCAGTCCACTTCTATTCCAAACTTCGCTTATACTGGTGCCAGGCTTTGTAACTACCTTTCCCATCATCTCATAATCACCCCGGCAAGCGGCAACTTTCGTCAGCTCCTTCTGAAAAGGTCTTTTTTTCCCCTCTCCTTCTGATTTGTATGTATAAAATTTGGACAAGCTCCTATGAAAAGTAAATCAAGATGTACATAACCATTTTTAACCACTGCACTGGGCAGGATCAATATAAAATAATACAAATTTATTAATTGTTATAATACTGGCACTCTCCATCTCTGCTTGTTGTAAGTAATTAGCTGTAATTAAAGATGGGAATTTTATTTTCTTCACTATTTCTGCAAAACTTTTATTTTATTTTATTTTATTTTTACTTTATTTTTTTTAAACCAACACTCCAAACTATGGGGTCAGACTTTTACCCTGTGACCTGCCTGGCATATAAATGTAAGAGTTAATAAACATATGTAAGGTGTACAGCACCACAGAATGTCACCCATAGATTCAGTTTGTGACTTCAAAAGTAAGAATGTTGTCTGTTGCAGATGTCAAACAGAGTTTCAACAAAGGGATGCAGCTGTTCGTGGAGAGCCAGAGACTCAGAAGAAATTCCACTCGTATGTGCTGTTTCTGGGAGAGCTGTACCTACATTTGGAGGTAAGAACTCAGAGTCGCTGCAGTCTCTCCTTTGGATTCTGCTTGTGTTGATAGCTGGGAGGTGTCTGCTTACCCCAGTGAGTCTTTTTCCTATAGTAAGACTCTATTGTTCAAAAGAGCATCTAGTGTTAGTAGTCCTTGGTCTGTTCTCAGCCTTAGTGAGCCTTGCGCAAGTGTGCATCAATCAGTTCTCCATCTGCTGCGGGTCCTCGTTTAGAGCTACAGATCACAGCAAAGAAAACAGTTGCTAGCTGCAGTCAGAAGAGGTTAGTTTTCAATCTTCCTGATGTCAGGAGAAGAGACTTAAGGCAGCTGATATAGACATGTTAACAAGCAATCTGGGCAACATCTCAGTAGGAAACCACAAGTATGGAAATGCAGGTTAGCAGTGACAGAGCTTTCAAAGTAGACAGAATGAATCGGCCATTAAATTTATAAAACCATCGTGTTTGCTCTCAAACAGATGAAAAAATGCCAAAATTAATCACCAAATATAATTTGAGTGTTTGAAATGCTGCATAGCTTAGTGTCCTAGTGTATGCAAGGTTTTCTTTTAATAAGCAGCCTCACTACTTTCCTGGCAGCTAGTTAGTAATCTTGTCTTTGGAGCTAGGAAGGAGCATCTCACAGTGTAAGTCCCAAACACCAGAATACTGACCAGATTACTGTCCTCTTTTAATTGTGTCATTCACTTTTCCACATGTGTGTAAATCTTTTATCTTTTAGATAAAAAGTGGACAGGGACCTCCAGTTCGAGCACGTGTCCTACTAGGTGCTCTGAAAGACCTGTTGATCAGTCTGTTCTCCAGTCCTGTGGATGCAAATCTCATCTGCGCTGTCAAACTGCTTAAGGTGTCAGAGTTCAGTTGAAAATGTTACCAGATTTTTAATTTAATTTTTTCAAATCTTTTGATGTTTGTCCATCATTAATGGAGGAAATAAGAATGTTTTGAATTTGCAGTTGACAGGTTCTGTCTTGGATGATGCCTGGAAAGAGAGTGGAGAGTCGCACATGGGAGAATTAATCAAAAGAATAGAAGATATTGTTCTGGATGCTGCCTGCAGCAGGTGTGACAACCAGTCTGATCTTTTATGTACCGCTTCTTCTTAAATCGAACTTTGTAGTTAAAAAGAAAGACGCATAGTCGCCTCTGATGGTCACATGTGAACACGTTCATCAGGTCATCAAAAATCTTTTGATTTATTTTCGTGAAATATTCATGAAAATGAACACAATTTTCTAAATTTCTAAACTTAGGATCAAGGGAGCATGTGCCATAATTTAAGATTTAGCCGTAAATTGCCATATCAGCTTGATTAGAAAAGTTTCTTATTAATATTTCTTCTCAGAGATGTGAGACAGATGCTTCTTAAACTAGTGGAGCTGAGGTCCAGTGACTGGGGCAGAGTCCTTGCAGCTGCAGCAGCTAGCAGTGCCACACCAGACAATGACCCCAACTACTTCATGGTCAGTTTTAACTGTGGCATGCTCCTCATATCACTCTTTTTGGCTTTCCTTTAATTCTGCATCTTTCACTCCCTCTTTATTTCTTATTTTTCATGCATTTGTGTTTCAACCTTCCAGAATGAACCTACATTCTACACAGAAGATGGCACTCCTTTCACAGCAGCAGACCCAGGTCAGTCTACAGATATGTCCATGCATACAGAAAATTAAAAAATCAGCCCTTCATGTGGATATGCACACATCTGTAGGCAAGGGACTTTTTAAAATATATGTGCGTTTTTAAACTGGCTCTTTTCAAGTTTCTGTTTCCAGTCCACTTGTAGTCCTTTTAGGGATTGTCTAGTAGCGTTTGAGCAGGCTGTAGGTACATACTATTAAGTTCAAACAGCAGCATGTATTTGCCGAATAGAACAGAATCTTTCTATTAATTGTTCTAAATTTGACCCGTGCACAATTACGTCTGTGTTGTTCAACACATTTTTAAATGTTTTCTTGGCTCTCCTCAGTCAGGTCATTGTCCTGTATGTAATTTACATGCTGCTACTACTTTAAGTTGGCATACGATTATGATGCTGATCTTGTTATCTCTATGGTTTTACAGATTATGCTGAAAAATACCAAGAGATGCTGGACAGGCAGGACTATTTCCATGATGTATATGGTGAAAATGGAAATGAAATGTAAGTACCCACTGTAAATGTAATTGATAAGGATCATAAGGACTTATTTATTTATTTTTGGTTCCCCCCCCCCTCTTATCTTATTTACTGAAGCTTCTTGCTTTGTTAACTAGATACACCTGTTAATTCTCTGCTAATGCATATAGAAATAGAGGAATACATATAGGGAAAATAACACAGAAAAAGTAGAAGTAGATAAATTGAAAGAAAAATACACTTAAAATGCAGTGTGACAACATAAATGTGGGCTTTAATACAAACACAGATAAAGTATTTGTTAAAAAGCTTTATTATTTTTGGTGAACCGGATTAATTTACTGGCTAATTTCTTAGTTTGACAGTTTTGCCCTCCATAGTCATTCACCAAATGCTGAATTTGCTGAATACAGCATTAGCATTTTTTTATTTTTCATTTTTGTACATCTGAATGCCCTTCAGGCGCACAATTAATCCACACATGTAATGTGTTGCAGACATCATTGTGGTTCTCTTCTCATCTAATATCAAACTCCTTGTTTACTTTGGCAAGTAAGAGTATGTAAACCTGGAGAATTACAAATGTGAGCCGCTAAGTGCAATAATTTGAGTTTTTCTGTAAAAGTATTACACCTTTCTCATAGTGCGCACACACAGTAACACTGCAGGTGCACTAATTAGCTTAATCTTCGTATCATGTTACCGTGGTGTCATTTAGACCACATTTTGTATGAATTCAACCGTGTCACCATGCTTGCACAACTTTGGTCATGTGATCGGATAGTAGCTTCCCAAGAGAAGTCATGTGACCACCACTGACCTGTGGGCCCCTGAGCTTGGCAGCTGTGTTTGACTGCCCCACAATGCAACAGGGCTGTCCACAGTCTCAGATTCAGTTTAGTCAGCAGCTGGGTGTGAAAGAGGGCTTAACTCACTCCTGCTCCCCCCCGCCCGCTCTTTCTCTCTTTCTCAGAGCTGTGTGTGTGTCTCTCTGAATATGCTTTGAAATGCCAAATACTTTAATGTACACATTTTACTTTTAAGGATCTTAAAAGTAACATCCATGCCTCTAAATCCCTTGTGTTGCATTCACAGATACGACTTTGAGGACGAGATGGAGCCAGAGATGATAGAAGCTTTTGAGAATTTTTGTTTAGAGTCGGAGAGGAAACGACAACAATGACGTGAGAGCGAAGAATCTGAAAGTCTGAAGCAGGCATATACTGTACTTTTCCCACTCAACGTGCCGGAAGAAAAAGAAAAAACTAGCATTTGATAGGCTCAGATTTTTATTTTACTGCAAGCATTTTAACAAAACGAGCTGTTCATAGTTGCATTAACGACACTGTTTTCAGTCAGTGTTGATTAGAAAAATTGGGACAATCAGTGGGATAACTGTTCAGAAGGTTGAAGAATTTAGACTTCTTTTGACATGGAAGCTTTTTCTTTGTTCTTTTGAAGTAGCTTCCAAGATTTTCTTTCCTTTGCCTAAACTAAATGCCAAGAGGGAAGTAGTTTGCTGTGGATTTATTTTTTTTGTTGTTGTTGTTATTTTCTTAAAGGTGGATGTGTTTTAATCTAATGTGTGCATAATTTGTTAACTGCTAATTAATTCCCCCAGTCTATAGGTAGAGGCCAGAAAAACAGCATCACAGAGATGCTTTATTCTGATGTTAAATTCTCTGTAGATGAGTGAGTTGGTTGTTTTACTACGTATTACAGCCTTTATCCCTACTGTTGTGATATTGCATCACACCGTCGATATTAAATACTATATTTTGGGCTGTTCACCTATTCATCTGGCTGCAGCTAACTGAAGTGTTCCAAAGCTCTGTGGAAAGCTGTGCCAATTAAGAAATGTTGTATAAGAAAATATTTAAATTCATTCACAAACTGTGAAGCGAACATTGACACAGACCTTTGTGGAAAATTCAGAGCTTGAAAACTGAAATCTGCATCTAAATCCAATTGATTTCCTGAATGTACTTTCAAATATATACACATCTTGCAGGTCAGGGTTGCATAACTAAACTGCAGAAACTGACTCCTTGTTATCCCAAGACTGAAAGACTGTTTACCAGCAATCTGTGGCTCCCATAAAACGGAATGTTGTTTTATAGTTTGTAAATATTATTTATAGTATTGTTTGCCTGCAATAAATTCTTTATAATGTGAGACTGCATTTGCTTGATTTGTGTTTTTGAGTTTATAGTTGTTGTTTTTTTTTTTTGTTTTTTTTTAAGTGCCTTTATTTTATCCATATTTTTTCCTGTCTCAATAGTAAGTTTTGTGTGGGTGTTTTGTGTGTAAAACACACACAAAAAAACATTGAAACAAACATTACCTCACATCATTGTACCAAGGATGCACTGGAAGGAGACTGACCTAAAACAAGAGAAGCAAGATAAACTTACCAGTAAATGCGGACATCAAGCTGTTGTTAGTGTTAGCTTCCATATTCACTACTGTATTTGTCAACTGGGAGGGACTGTCTGAATTCATGGCTGTATATTTATGACACTTACCTGGACCTGAAAGGACATGAGAATTTTTACTTTGTGTGTATAAATACTAAAAGATATGCCTCCTAGAAACATCTTCTGAACAAACTCTGCCATCAGGTGGTAACTCTGTGTCAGTACAGTACTTGAGTCCACATCAATTTTCCCTAAGGGGACAATAAATCATATCACATCCTATCAAACAACTAGATTTGATCATTGCTGACCTGTACTCATTGGTACGTCATCTGCTGCAACCAGAACAGTGCTCTACCAAACTTCAGAAACATGTTGTGCCATCAAAGTAAAGAGTTAGAGTCATGAGGCTTTGCCAGTCAAGAAGAATATTTTTTCTTTATATTAGTACAATGTAGAAGTTTCAACAGGGTTCACAATACAAATACTCCTGTTATATCATTTTTTGGTTATGATGGTGAAACAAACACTCATTGCAGTTGTCATTCTGTCAGTAAGAGGTGATGGCTCATAACAATTAGCTAAAGTTCTAGAAAGGTTTAGCTTTTTTCTTATTTGTATGATTGTTTTTGGTACTATACTATTGCTGCTCCTAATCTCTTGAACAATCTGCCCCTTAGAGAGGCCCCTTCACTGTCCATTTTTAAAACACGCCTTAAAACCCATTTTTACTCCTTGGCATATGACACAGTATGTAATATATAAATAAATTGCTTGCTTGCTTGCTATATACACACTAACATCCGTTTTTAGGTAGACTTGCAAGTACCACGGTTGACTCCCTTTTGCATTTAGAACTGCCTTAAATCTTCATGCCACAGATTCAACAAAGTGGAACATTCCTTGGAAATGTTGGCAATTTTTTTGTGTATCATTGTTTTGCACAGAGTGAGAAAACAGGCATTAAAAATTTCCATTTGCTCTATGTGTGATTGTTCCACCCTTTTAACTGTCTCCCAGTTTACAGATATGAAACTGTACAATTGTGATTGCTACCATTTGGTGAATAAAGTGAATAATGTTTGTAAAGTGAGTAAGTCATTCGTTGTCAGGGAAGTCCATGAACAACACAACACAACATTTAACTTAAATGAAGGAGTGGTGAGGTCTTTTTTTGTCTTGAGATTTTAAGTAATTGTGCAGACTAATTATTTAGTTTCAGTACTGGCCTTATATTATGAAGCTGAGTTACAAGGAGATGGATGTGCAGCAAATTGGTTGAGAATAGATGGTACCGTGTTTTCTACCAAACACAAGCACAAAATGACAGCCTCTCAGTCTCACATCTCTTTCATTTCTACATTTACATTTTTGGAAAACAGGAAAACACTATACTATATCATTAACCTCGATGACACACCAGAGATATTTTTTCTTGATGCAGTTAAACAGCTATTATGTTCTATGGAAGCATTGGAAAGCAAGTTTCATTCAGAATATATTTTGCATTTCTTTCTTGTCTGTATATTTAAAGCACTAGAGCCTATACACCCTGGACAGGTTACCAGTAACACCTATGGGCAATTTAGAGTTTCCAATTAACATATCCCCACTCCCTGCTTTGGACTGTGGTAGGAAGCCAGAGAACCCAGGGGGAACATGAAAACTCCACACAGAAAGACCCCAGCCTGATGGTGGAATTGAACTCAGGACCTTCTTGATGTGGCAGTGCAAACCACCGTGCCACTGTGCTACTGATGTTGTAGTTAAAGCGCTATGGTGGCCCATTTACGGGAAATGCAAGCCAACAATAATAACAACAACAGTTACAGTTTGAACTTTGAATGAAGCCAGTATTAGTACATACTTTTTAAAATATATTTTCAATTACTAATTCACTGCCATACCAAAAAAAGAGAGAGAGACTTTCTGGGTAGTAAACAGTTAGCATCTGCCAGTTGTTACCATTTTGGAACAAAAGACGGAACATTTGCTTTCTAGTCTGCATAAAATGTAATGCCATCAAACAATTTTCTCACTTATCTCACATACCGTTTCAAACTGCTCTGCTAAAAATGAACAGCTCATGAGTACAGTTTAAATTTATGTGTCATCCAAATTTATGTGGATGTGTCATCCATAGAGGAAGCACACTGCATATGGCTGATATCTTACAGTTTTTTACAGACGCTAGGACACATTTCTCAATACTTAGGGCACTTTTGCAAAACTCCTCACACAGTTTTTTTTTTAATTATTATTAATCCTTTATTTATCCAGGTAAAAATCTCATTGAGATTAAAAATCTCATTTACAAGGGAGACCTGGCATCATAGCAACAAAAGTCACATACCACATAGGTATATAACATTTAGTGGTATAACAGTGAGCACAACAGAAGTCTATGTGGGCTAAACTGAGGATCAGTTATCATTGTTTTGGCACAAGATGCATTCAATGACTACATCTCTCAAATTTCATGAATTATTTTCTCACTCGGACACAGCAATTGCCAAAAATCTTTGTACGTACAGGACATTTTGCATGTACTTACATACTGTTTTCAAAACTGTTAAACTTATGGCCAAAACAATAACATAATGCAAAACTGAATAAGACCGCAAAATTCAACAGCAATATTTTATTGAAACATATTTTAAATCTAAAAATGCAGTTTAACCAGCCACAGCTGATTCTCATTGTAGATGAACATCTACACAGGTGTTACTCCTTCAATTTTTCAACTCCTTCAATTCTGGCATGCCAGAAGATTACAGTTTTTTCTGAATGCTTAAACCCTAACTGTGATTCCTGTAGCACAATCTCTAAAACTATTCAGACTTATAGCAAAACCACTCACTGAGTTTGCAAAACTAAAAGCACAAAAACTGCTTTGCACTCAGTTTGCAATTTTGTAACACACACTTTGCAAAACTGTAGGCACAATTCACTGCACAACACTCAATTACCAAATTTCCAACACACTCCTAGCAAAAGTATACACATGTATGGCTATCATTAACACTAATTTGCCAACTGTCTGGCACACTTTCACATGTGAAAACTTTTTTAGATAATTAGTTCACTTTGCAATCAGCCTAAGCACTATAATACAGGTAAGCTGTGTGTGCGGAGTACAATGGAGGGAGCAGAAAGAGTGAGAAGTAGAGGAGGCCGAGGAAGAGGACGTGGAGGTGAAGAAGTAGGATGAAGAGGACGACAAGGACAAGGAGGAGCAAGAGGAAGACGAGGAGGGGGGAGAGGAAGATGAGGAGGGGGGAGAGGAAGATGAGGAGGGGGGAGAGGAAGGGTAGGAAGAGTAAGAAATAGAATTGCTGATGACATCAGAGCTACAATAGTGGACCATGTAATCAACCGTGGAATGACCCTGAGGGTAGCTGGCCAACGGGTCCAGCCTAACTCGAGCCGCTACACTGTAGCAAGTACCATAAGGACATCTTGAAATGAGAATATGTTAGTACAGTCACTTCGCACAAAGATTTGTAGCACTGCCATATGCCAATGAGAAACACACCAATACCATTGATGTAAAAATACTGAAATTGTTACTTTACAGAATTGCTAGATGACCAGATGCTGGGGCAGAGGAAGCATGTTCACTGCAGACCAAGTAACCCATATAGTCATTATGGCGATTGCAAATAATCCTATACTTGGAAATGAACACTTGTGTTTGCTTTGATGTGTTTGAATAAACACCAGTACTTGAAGTTTGGATCCCTCTATGCTTATGGATCTATGACAGAAGTATGAGCCCAAACTGACATAGCCTACCTTGTGCACAGAGAAAGCAAAAGCCAGATGTGTTTTGTATTCATACCATCAATGTGCAGTTGGCGCATTGTGTGCTTAGTAGATGATGGCTTGTGTGTACTGTTTGATACGGAAACACCATTTTTACGAAGGTGTGAAGAGTTACAGTTTTTTTCAGTCGCTAACAAGCGTTTGTCCAAACAGTTGTCACATTTGCAAAACTCTAAACACAATTAGCACAGCATCGGTCTGTTGTGGCCATACCATTCACACATTTCATGTCGTGTTCACCCAATATGCAGTCAGTGAACACATTTCCACAATGCTTACATTTTCTTAACAGACAAGCTATACCTCCCAACAAAATTATGGACTGTTTTTGTAGTATCTACGAATGTTAACACACAACATCCCACAATAGCAAAAACAATATTCCAAACCTTAGATACAGTATAAAAGCCTCTGCTTCTGCAATGATATCAGTACAAAAACAATATCAATATCAAAAATATATCTCAGCTGATAATAAACAAACAACTGAATAATTGAGACACAGCTTATTTATGTTGGGTAAATTGGGCCAACCACAGCTTCTTCCATTCTGGCTTAGACTCAGTGGGGTTTATAAGGCAAGACCTTGAGGAGTGATGTTTTTGGAAACAAAAAAAAGACAAACACTGTAATGTCTGGTCGAGGAAGAGTAAGAGCAAGGGGCCCAGGGAGAAGAGCAGGCCCAAGGAGAGGGCAAGGTAGAGGTGTAAGAATGCGTGGTGGTGGCATTCCAAGGGCTGCAAGAACAGTAGTCAGTGATGAAATTCGTGCCACTATCATTGACCATGTAATCAACCATGGTCTTTCACTAAGAGAGGCTGGTGAAAGAGTGCAGCCCAATTTGAGGCGGTCAACGGTTGCCTCCATTATACGCATCTTTCAACAAACCAACAGGTAAGTATTGCATTTTACATGGATTGTTTCTATTCTCACTTGACATGTCAATATGGTCATACAGTAATGCATATGTTGAATTTTTTGTCTTTCTAAAGAATGCAACGTCTTCCACCCTCTGGGGGAAGAGGAAAGCTCCTCAGTAATGATCAGGAGCTTGCCATTGTAGAAATGGTTACTGCAAATAATGCAATAAAACTGCGTGAAATTCAAACTAGAATTGTGGCGGACCATGAGATATTTGACAATATCGATAGAATCAGCCTCACAACCATTACGCAGACATTGTCCAAACACAGAGTGCGGATGAAGCAGCTCTACACTGTTCCCTTTGAGAGGAACAGTGAGAGGGTCAAGGAGCTACGACGACAATATGTCCAGGTATAGTGTATATTCAATCCAATGTCCAGTTCTATAAGCTTTGCACTTTGCAAGTAGGTAACCTACACAATACTAGGTTACAGTACAGTATGGTATACAGTAATAACATGACTTACATAAACTTTGTTTCAGAGAGTTATGGAATTGGAGGCCAACCAAGCCCCTCATGAATTCATATACATCGATGAGGCAGGATTCAATCTGGCCAAAAGGCGTCGACGTGGACGAAATGTAATTGGAAAAAGGGCCACAGTTGATGTGCCAGGACAGAGAGGGGCAAACATTACCATGTGTGCAGCAATTGCAAATGCAGGATTACTCCTTCACAGATGTCAGGTTGGACCCTATAATACAGAGCGCTTGCTTGCCTTTCTCAATGATCTCCACCAGCGCCTGGTTCCAGAGCAGGGTCAGGAGGGTGAAAACATGAGGACCTTTGTAATTACCTGGGACAATGTGGCTTTCCATCACTTGCAAGCAATAACAACATGGTTTGAAGTCCACCCAAGACTGGTAAGTCTCTTCCTTCCACCCTATTCACCTTTCCTCAACCCCATAGAGGAGTTCTTTTCTGCATGGAGGTGGAAGGTTTATGACCATCAGCCACATGACCAGATGTCCCTCCTTGAAGCCATGGATGCCGGCTCCAGGGACATCACAGTTGACGATTGCCAAGGGTGGATCCGACATACCAGGCGGTTTTATCCCAGGTGTATCGACTTGGATAACATCAGATGTGATGTTGATGAAAACATGTGGCCTAACCCTGAAGATCGCAGAGATTAGATGCAAATTTTTTGCCTTTTTTTAGCCCCCCTCCCCCCCCCCCCCCCCCCTTTTTTTTTATCTTGGCTTTTTGCTGTTGTTTTTTTGTTCAGGATGCTCTTGTGTGTTTCATGGATATTTTGTTCACTGTAAGCAATACTGTAAAACTTTCTCTGTCCTATCATACCGTGTTTCTACTGTACCTCCTGTGGTAAACAGTAAAGAAACAAAAACTTGTTTGCTTTTTACTGGAATGCTTTTGAATGTGAACATTACTGTACATGTGGACATACAGTTACCAACCAAGACATTTCTGGTGTCAAAATGGTGGATTGCATGTTTCGCATGCAAATACCTGTAAAACTGAAACATAAAAGTCTATGCAGTTTTTGTAATGTCAATAATAGCCAGTATTTTGAAACCTGGTGTACTTTGATTGACTGCATGTACCTTGTGGAGTGAAAACAAGTGTTATTCTTTGACAGACTAATTTCATTTTGAGTCAGATTTATAGTGTTTTTGTACAGTTAGTGTGTGCAGAGAAAGATGTGTTCTATTTTGAAATGAAGAGTTAGTATATATTTAACAAAATGTATTTTTGAGAAGGAAATTATCCATTTGGCCAATTGTGTTTTTGTAGGTGTGAGTCTGTGTTAAGAGTTTAGAAAAAGTATCTGAAGTATGGGTAGGCGCTTGTTAGCGATTGAAAAAAACTGTAATCTAGCTGTGTTTGCTTTTGCAAGAGAACTACAATGTTTTGATGATTGGGTGACAGGTTTTCTTATTTGTGTGAAGAGTTTTGCAAAATTAGCCAATAGTTACAAAAAATGTGCTTAAGCAATCAGAAAAAACTGTAAGATGTGATGTGGATGGGAACCTGTGGCCAAATGGAGAAGACCGAGTAGATTAGCATTACTATTGTATGTGTATCAGTGGATGGTGTGTATACAAATTCTTGTATTTTGGGATTACTTAGTGCAAAAAACTAAAAATACATAAACAAATATTGACGAATTCTGCATGATGTCTGATTCATTCCAGTAACATATATTGAAATTATAAACAGAGATGTGTCCTTGTTTTACACAAGAAAACACTGTGTAATGCTACATGTTGCTAGTGTTTTTTAGGTCATTGTTTTGTGGGTGACAAAGTGTGTTTGTCGGCTGTCAACCTTTGCTAGTGTTCTGGAAGAATGAGTTTATTTGAGACCTGAATAAAGTGTTTTGGTAGTTGTAGTGCATTTTGAATGTGAAATGAACTGCTTTGCCAAGCTGAAGGTCAGTTAGGAGAATTGTGTGAAGAGTTTTGCAGAAGTGACCTAAGTATTGAGAAATGTGTCCTAGCGGCTGTAAAAAACTGTAATCTACAAACCACTTGCTGCTAACTCATGACTGGCATGAAATAAAGCTGAGAAAAGAATCCCCCTGTTTGCTTAGTGCTGTTTTTTTAGTTGAAAATATATATGTACAAATCTTGTATATAACTCTACATATCTATTTTTGGTCACATGATAGGATAGTAACTTCATCCAGTCACATTTCCAACAGCAGTCTGTGTGCAGTCATTGACTCGTGAGCCCCCTGTGAGCCTGCTGGATGTGACTGTGTGGCTCAAAATGCAACCGGGCAAGCAGGACCGGAGATTCCCATTGGTCAGCATTTGGGTGTGAAAAAGGGATTAGCTCTGTGCTACAATCCATTCACCCAGAACTTGCTTTCATTCCTGTATTCATGTCTCTGCCATCCTCTGCATAACATGTTTTAAATTTAATAACTTGTCAAATAAACACAGAAAACTGCAACAAATGTCACATGTCAGAAAATGACACAAAGAGCACTTGCATTTCTGAAATGGCTTTCTTTAACTTGGGAAAAATTAAAGATACTTTAAAAGAGTTTAGGAGTTTGGTCCTCAAATTTCAACAAGTGGTTGATAATGTTATGATCTGTGTGCAAGTGCTATAAGCAGGAAATAAATGAGATGTGTGCTCAGTTTGTAATTTGCAAGTGTGAAGCAATACTGTGGATATTCATGAAGCTTCAGTACATTGTCTAGAGAAACAAACCAGAGAATGACACTACTGACCTGACTTTAAATGGGAATGTATGTTTCTGGTGGAAAGTTGCTCATTTGACAGAATTTTAGCGACTCATGTAGAAAGAGTTTTTGAGAATATATTATTTTGAAATGTTTTGAGTGTAGTCACAGGTGTAGTGGTGCTGGCACAAATATCAACAAATTGTATCTCAAACCCTGGAAAAACACACAATAAAACCAAAACTACCTTTTTATGCCAAGATGTAACAAAGACAAACAAATAAGGAAAGCAAGTTTACGTTTAAAAAAAACACATACGTGTGACGGCGGGCTACCTCATCCTGTGAAACAAAAGGCTTGGCCTGTGATTACAAATCGTCTCCTAACATCCTGACCAACTTGGAATGATTCATGAGTCGCCTTGGAGGGGATTTTCAATGACTCTCCCACACTGCCACATTCTGTATGTGCCTGACAGGAAAATAAACTGCTGGCTCGTCTGTTTCAAGATCCTTCCTTAGATTGTTTAGCATTACTTAACAAATTTAACTCTTTTAAAACCTTCGATACCGCTTTTGTAAAATAATATCTATAAATAAACGAATGTAGTATCCTGTTAAAGGTGGGACCCTTTAACAGATGCGGTTTTCTTTGTATATATGAGACCGATGAGTCAGTTATTAACTTTGGGAAAAGTTGCACTTTCAGTTTCTTATCCCAGAAAAGAAGCCTGCCCCCTTCCAGGAACGTCTTCACATCACTACTACAGAATTTCTTAAACTTGGCAATTTTGAACTCTAAAGGTGCTCCAGCTCAACAGATGTCTTACATTTGTCATGCTGCGCAAACAAAGGAGGTAAGACAAAGGTTTAGCTGTGAATACTGGTATGCATTGTTTCTTCCAGTCTTTGTGAAAATAACTGAGTAAACTGATATAAATAAAGGAGTGGGTGCAGAAGCCTGTTCCCACAGAATATTTGTTTCATTTGCTTTAGGTCATTTACTGCTTTAGTAGTTTAATGAGCTACATAATGACACTGTCTTCACATTCTTACAGTTGGATCACACCTTTGGTTAACAGAAGAGCTGCTATTAACCAAAGGGGTTTAGCCTTATGCCAAAACCTTAACGTCTTATGTCAGTTGACGCCTAACTTTCATTTAATATATGACGCTTGGCGAGGAGGAAACGTTAAATCATGTTCAAATCATATTTTTTTGTGTTCCAGTGAGTTTTGTGACTTTTGAGGATGGCAAAATAGAAGCATCACGATACTTTAATGTTGGAAATGGGACAGGGTTTAGCAAAATTCCTGTTTCATTTCATTATTAAGACAAGCAATTATTCTGCATACTCTTTGGCCTCACGATTTAAGACCAGTCAAATATTCAATATTTATCTCTCTTGACTACTATTTTCTTGACGAAAAAGTCTACATTTCCCAAAAAGTACAATCTAAACCCGTCACTGCCTGGCAAAGATCTTTCACATTCCACAACCCCTGTTCACAATGCAGGCTTTGTTTTAAAAATATCTAACTGACATGAAGTCATTAGGGTCCATTTCAGACCTATAGACCCAAACACTCGGAGTCTGAGTCAGGCTTCCAAGTTAAAGTGAAAAAAAAATAGTTACACAACCCAACTACTATGAGTTACTTGCTCATTAAACATTATGACATCAGAGGGGGTAATCATCTGTCTGGGGTATACTGCGCAGAGAGCTCCGGCCAAAGATGTTTCTAAGTGAGTAATTTGGAAAGGAACCGCTCTTTCAACTCTTTCACCACCCTGACCATTGCTTTATGAAAGGCCTACGTCATTGTTTTCCAGTTAATATAGAAAGGCTTTTGGTTACTCTTCAAACATATCTCATAGAGTTTTCTATTGTTTGGGCATCATTTTATAGCTTCTGGATATTTGACATTTCTTAATATAGTAGCTGCCCTGTCATGAACATAACTCTATGCTCTGCAGTGATTTGTAAATACAAAGAGTATAGCTCGAGCTCAGGGGGATGAGGAGACGTCTCAGACTGTTCTCTGTTAACTGATTGATGATAATTGCTTTTTATTTGGCAGCGGATGATTTAAGTGTTGTTAGTCCACAAATAGCGAAGCCCTAGAATGATGATTAAAGGGGATTAAAATTAAGGGTGACGGGTGTGGGCTTGTTTGGAACACTCATATTTCCTTTCCTTATGTCTCGGAGATTTCATCTTCAAAGTAGTGGACTTTAAACTGGACTTTGAAATCTGCCTGAGGGACTGCTGTCTGCTCTTAACTTGGTTTCGAGTTATACAGAGCTATAGCTTGAGCACACCCCAGACTGTAAGTGGTCCAGTTCCTCTGAGTTTATTGCTCACTGTTTGACGGTACTTTCTGTGTGTACAGGTAAGCGGAAGACAGAGCCATATTTAGACTGTCCGGTGCGTCACCGCTGACTGCGCGCTGCGGACTGTTTTGACAAGTGCGGGACTTTATTTGTTATTAAATGGACTAACGGTGAGGATGGAGCACTTCTGGCGGAATACTGTCTTCACTTTAATTGTCATAAGTAAGTACCAAACTTCTGTTTTGGACTTTAAAGATGTTAACACATTTTTTTCGCCGCAACCCTTTCGAGGGTGATAAACAGCCAATCCTCGCTGGGAAAAGCGGCGATTTCATAGTTTTTCAGAAGATCTTTTTTCCCCCTAAGCTGTATCAGTTATTCGATGTATATTTGACTTCAGCCTCTGAACGGTTTTTGCGCATTTTGAACACATTGCAAAACGTGTGAATTTCACCGGATGATTAGCCAGGAGATTATTTTTAATGAGATTTCCAGCTTTTATTCGTCTCTTGTAGAAATAATATCATAGTCAAGGCTCTACGTTATGTGGATCATAGAGGAAATAACTAATATTTTCACATACTGCTCGCTATCGCTGCCCTCCAATGTGTGGCAGCTGTGGAGCAGAACATGACAGACATTTTTAATCCGGTCCTTATTTCTGTTCCTGTTTCAGTTGTTATTCATGGTTTTTGGGTTGTGCACGGGACGCAGCGAGCTGTTTTTGTGCTGCAGGTACACGGGCGTGGCAAGACACAAGACTGGTGAAGGTTTCGTGAATCCTCTACCTGCTGAGAAGGGAGAGAGGCAGGCTGAAAGCTGAGCTCTGCTCTGCCTGTATGGGCTTGTGGGTCTATTGCTGCACCAAATTATTCTACCTGAGGGGATTCAAATGGATGTGTTTGGGAATACAGCCATCTCTTTAGAAACAGACTGATCCGTTACAGCTTCTACTAACTCAAACTTCAACTCTTCGTGAAATGTATGAACTCTGAGTGTGTGAAGCTTCTTAATGGTCTGCCTTTCTCACTGAGTTAAGGGGATGCTTTTTTTAACAGAGCATGAGCCACAGATGCCTCAGATTGTTGCTGAAGATAAAACTGAAGCTGTATTACTTATAACCCTGTTCTGACATCAAATGCAATATGAAATGCAGATAGATATTTGTGTTGTCACACTGTGATGTTAATTCCTCTTTCCCCTCCACCAGCTGACAGTATCTGGCAGGCACAGTCCTTCAACCTTGGTACTGCAGGTGCCAAGATCTTTAGCGGAACAGCAAAAGAAGAGTTTGGTTACACAGTCCAACAAGTGGAAAACAATCAAGGCAAATGGTATGAATTTCTGTCATCACATAAAAAAAACTTCTTGAATCAAAGAGGTTTCAGTGTCATCGCCATATTTTCTTGTCTTTAATGTTTTATAACAAAAACATTAAGCTGCTATAAGCCTTCAAGCGGTGTGCATATTACTTTGCAGTTTTCCTAGAAACAGCATTAAAAGTCGGGAGATAATGGCATTCACAGAGGACAGGTTTGAGGTCCTCGTTATTAGCCTGCACGCTACAACAGGCTCAATTTGGTGTTGCGCAAAAAGGTCGGACGTGCATCACAGAGTGGTTGGCTCCAAACTGACTTAAAAGCTTCAAACAATTGTACACTTGAGAAAAAAAATCCTGTTGTTGTACACAAACTTTAATATCTTTGAATCAGTGCGCGTGCAGTCACATCATGTTATTTTCAAAAGAATCAAGTTGGAAACAACAGCCTGTAACTGCAAAGAGATGGAAATGGAAATGTTCAAGCCACTTACTGGCGCACAGACAAGTCTCCACATTGCTACGCTACCACCAAGTTGAAGCAAGTTTTCAAAGCAATACATTCCATTGCAAAAAATGTGGCCTAGTCATTATTCTATTGCAGCATCCAACAGTAGTTACAAAAGTCTTAACTATTGAGTCAACAGTTCACACATTTTTAGTTTTTAAGTGATGCGCATGGAAACTGCAGTGGCCTTAGCTGATTTCATTACATGCTTTAAAAAGGTGCACTTTATTGTTGTTAAACAGCTGTTGTTCATCTACAGTTCTCACACCACTCTTATAAGGGTTGTAGTGTGGAAACGCTGCCATTTCATTTCCCGTGGTATCACTACTGAGGTTGAGCATTTTCACAAAAACATGAACATGTAACTAAACATGTGCTGATATTACCTGTCACGTATAACAGCTGATAAATATTGAATAAGGTACAGACTTTTTTTTGTCCCAAAATGTTTAATTTTGCACGTTACTATACTGTTTGAAACCGTCTTCGCCAATTTTTATTATACATGTGTAACAGTAAAGTAGTAATAAAATTCATTACTGTTTAACATTAGTTAAACAGTAATAACAACTAGATGTATGACTGTTGTACACTCTGAGTCACCATTTGTCAGAGTAACTCACCGCCTGAAAGAGTGACCTATTTGCGTAACTTGGAAATACAGAATCTGATAAAGACTACTGATTGCACGGTGCATGGTAGTCCGCAAACTAAACAGGAGATACACACTATTACACATCATACCATATATGACAGAATGATGAGTGCCTCTTCCTGTGCCTTGTTGAACTCTAGATTTTGAGAAATGTCTAAGTAACAGCAAGAAAGAGCTGGATGTTGTGGGAATAAAGTACATGAAGTGGATATTTTCTGTTTTAACTTTGATGTTTGTTTTAAAGAATGAAATAATTGAATTATCCACATATGTTATTAAAAAGAGCAGAAAAACTCAGTGCTGCAAGTTCATAGCCTGATTAAAAGAAAATCAGTTTTCTGTATTTTACGTGAAAATGTTTGTGTTTTTGCGATTACCAAAATTTCCCATACGTAGGTAAAGCTTTAAGGATAACGCCAACAGTGCATGTTTTTTTGGGTTTTTCTTTTTCCTAGGCTCCTGGTTGGTGCTCCTTGGAGCGGTTACAGTCAAAACAGGAAGGGGGATATTTACAAATGTCCCATCACAGGATCCAAAAACAGCTGTGATAAGCTCAATCTTCAAGGTAAGGTTTTTGATGTTTGTTTCACAAATAAGAGGCTACCTTGCAGAGAAACACACAAGAAGTCATTCTGTCCTTTTTATGTTTCCAAATTCGTCAGACGTAACAGTTAAATCCAACAAAGTTGTAATAACTTCATATATTGAGCTTTTAGAAGCTTTTTCTTCAGGTTGTAGAAATTCTTGATGAGAACTGTAATCTGAACAGTAATCTAATGATGTCTTTGCCACTTTTTTACAGATTCTGTCAATGTTCCAGAGGTTAAAAATGTCAATGCCAACATGTCACTGGGTTTGACTCTTACTCGAACGCCTGGTGACAATGGTTTGACGGTATGTTTGTTTGAGTGTGTGCAACTTCACACAAAGGAAATAACACTATATCACTGAGCATAAGGAGAGCTATTTCCAGTCTATATGCTCAGTAATGTATTTTTATAACCACCTCCGTGACTAACACTAACACTAACACAACTCCTTATTCGTTACTTCATACATCACAGCTCTAATAAAGACCTTACCCTACACCATTTCCTTCCTATTTATAAGTTGGCACAAACTGTGTGTGACTCACTCCAGTGACAAAAAATATGGGTGGTCTCTTTAGGGAGCTAGACTAGAAAAGCAGAGCTGGTTGTTTAGATTGGATTGTTATGGAGTTGTTGTAGTATGTAGTATGTAGCCCATGCTAGATGAGCCTGTGATGAGCTGTGTACTGATATTTGAAGGTAAATATGACCCTTAGGAAACTGACAATACAAATGATAATTAAGAATTTCACTTTGGTCTCTGGGTTGCAGCCAGAGACGGTTTGAGGATCTAAATTCAAGGTTCATGAGGAAGATATAGAGTGTCTATGAAAGTGCTTGAAAGTGGGACTTCCACAGTGATGTAAAAATAGCACCCATGATGAAAATTGTCCAGAAGTTTCTTGAATGAGAAACTGTCCAAAATGATCAAAGCATGATATAATATTTATTGTAGGTTCTTTAAATGGCAATATAAAGTGCCTTGAGCCGACTGTTGTTGTGATTTGGCACTGTTTAAATAAAACAGAATTGAAGTGATATCAACTGAGGGCATTAGTTGATATCACTTCACCTAATGTTGTGTTATATATATTGACAGGAAAAATGTTCATACACAAGATATCACTGGAAACCTTTAAAGATACTCATAACAACAAGCTTTCTTTAAACTTCCTTGTTTCTTCCTCTGTGGTTGGCTGATACAGACATGCGGTCCACTTTGGGGTCAGCAGTGTGGCACTCAAAACTTCTACCCAGGAGTATGTGCCAAATTGGATCCCGTCTTTCGGCCTCAACCTGCCTTTTCTCCAGCTGTCCAGAGTAAGATGTTTTAATATGCTGTGTATAGTTCATTATCTTTCTTGTAGTACTTGCCTTTTCATGCAGTATTCCCTCAATACTAACTAAAGGAAATACAGCCTTTTGTTAATCTATAGCTCTTTAATTACCAGTTTCAGATAGATCCCGGTGCTTCTGGAAAATCTGACAGAGATCTTACAAAACATTTTTAATTAATGACTAAGTTTGAAATATTTTTTTCTCCAGACAATGTTCTTCATTTTTCAAGTTCCTTCGTGTTTCATTGTTAGTCATATCTTTTGGTTACCTTCTGTTTTACTGTGAAGTTGTTGTTTTTTTTGTTTTCTTGTGGCCTTGTTGTGGTTTTGATTCCTGATTTTGTTTAAACTGTTGAAAGACACGAAAATATTAACAAATGGTGAAGTGCAACTAGGAGTTAAATATGACATATTATACCAAGCAAGTGTCAGAGCTCAAGGCTGTGGCTGAATGAATGATAAATAAATGCATTGCAAGAGCACAGTTTATTTAATTACTACTGACTTTTTCAGAGTGTGGAGGGCCAATGGACATTGTGATCGTTTTGGATGCCTCCAACAGCATTTTTCCTTGGGAACCCATTGTAGAATTCCTGAAAAATTTATTACCCGCTCTTGACATTGGACCCCAAAGTACACAGGTGACTATGCAACTAAAGCTGTAAGTCAATAGTTTTGACTTACAGCATTGGTAAAAAAGAAATTACATCCACTTTCAATTATAAGGTTTTACATTTCAGGACATAATATCCTTGTAAGAATCTGGTAATGTCCTTACCAGAACGTAAAATTAGATAAATACAACCTCAAATTAACAAGAACAAATTACAGTTTACATGATGTAATAACTGAACAAAAACTAGGCCAAAATGCTGAAGCAGTGTGTGAAAATGTATATACAGACCATGAATCAGTAAGTTGACCACATATGACTTTATCAGTCTCTCACATCATCGTTTGAGGTTTGGCCCGTTCTTTTTTACAAGGTCACTTCAGTTTATTGAGGTTTGCAGCTTAGGATCATTGTCCTGTTGCATGATCAAATTTTGGCGAAGCTTTAGCTGTCAGACAGCTCATGTGGCTGCGAAACAAGCCCAAATAATCACCCCTACATCGCGGTGTCTGTGTCTAGTTGTACATAAACTTTAATATTTAGCACACTAACTGAAACCAGAATGTGAGATGGAGCTCTTGGTTTATTTTGCAGTTTTTCTGAGCATTGCAGGTTTGACCTTGGGTTGAATGTCAACTCCCAGATTGGCAGCTGTCTTGAAGGTTTTAGACAAGTGGATAATCTTTTCCTTTGTAGCCTGATGGATTTCAAATTGTTTAGCAATTTTAAACCTCCCCAGATTGGCCAGTAGTAATGTTTGCCTTTTAAAGATCATTCCTAATGTTTCCAAGAAAATTGCCAAAACTTCCTGTTCCTACTTACCCTCTTAATTTATATGGAAGCAGTTAGAGTATACTTTTTCCACACACAGGATTCAAACAGATTATTTTTTATAATGTCCTGATATGTAAATCCCTGTAATTGGAAAAGGGGACGCTTTCGTTTCCACATGACTGTAATTAGTCTTGTTTCTTTCTAGTTTTCCTGTTATCATTATTGCCACAGTCTGTAATTTGATGTAGAATTTTTTAACATTATTATGCCAGGTTGGCGTCATCCAGTATGCCGTGAACCCCAAATTTGAATTCAAACTGAATCAGTATCAGAACAACAAAGACGCTATTTCTGCAGCATCTAACATAAAGCAGATGTATGGGGAAATGACCAATACCTTCCAGGCAATTAAGTTTGCCAGGTTAGTTGATTTTTATCACATCAGAATCATGTATTTGTTTCATTTATCCATAAATAAATCCAATAACCTGCCTTGTCCTCTCCTTTCAGCACTGATGGTTTTAGTGCCCAAAACGGCGGCCGACCAAACGCTGCCAAAGTAATGGTGGTTGTCACTGATGGTGAATCACATGACTCATCTATGACAAAAGCAGTTATTGCCGATTGTGAGAAGAAGGGCATTACCCGCTTCGGTATTGCAGTAAGTGCTCATCTACCATTTACGCTGATTATTCATGAGTAAAAAGTATGATCATAACACTGAATTTCAGGTAACCAAGTCACATATTTAAGATAAATTTCCATGACTTGAATCATACGTATTATGTAATGGTGACATTTCCTCATTTTCTGCATTTAAGCATCCTTTGTTTTAAAGAACTGCTCACTTTATGTGCAAACTCTGACAAGTGTTTGAACTGCTAGCAAGTATAGAACCAGTTTTATAGCTCACCTTTCTAACAGTACTTGCTAACTGCACAGTACTGACCTGCATTAAATTCCTTTTCTGATAGTTTATATTTGCTCATTAATTTGCTGATTTGATTTGTTACTTAAACTTATATTTACTTTGTCCAATCTGGAAATGCTGTTTTGTTTTTTGTTTTTTTTAAATAATAATAGGTCTTGGGTTATTACACAAGAAATAACATCGACACAGAAAAGCTTATAAGTGAAATCAAATCCATCGCCAGTTCACCCACAGAGAAACATTTCTTTAACGTATCTGAAGAGGCAGTCCTCTATACCATCGCTGGAACTCTGGGCGACCGCATCTTCAGCATAGAAGGTACATAGAGGATTATGCCATTTCCCATCCCGTTGTTGTGTTTACTGTAACTATATGCAGAACATATAGTCTATGTGACAGTGGATGTACAGTGCCATGAAAAAGTATTTTCCCCCATCTTGATTGCTTGATTTTTGCATTTTGTCACTTAAAATGTTTCAGATTATTTCCTTTATTAAGAGGAAATGCTGCCCAAACCTGCCTAGCCTTGTCTGAAAGAGTAATTACCCCCTGAACCTAATAAGTAGTTGTCCAACCCTTGGCAGCAAGAACAGCAATGAAGCTTTGTGATACCTGTCAATGACTCACTTAAATCCCAGTGGAGGAATTTTGGCCTCCTCTTCTTAGGAGCATTGTTTTATTTCAGGAATACTGGAGGGTTTTCAAGTCTGAACAGCCTGTTTGAGGTCATTCCAAAACATCTCAATTTGATTTGGAGGTGGACTCACTGGTGTGTTTCGGATCATTGTCCTGTATAATCAGCGCTTGAACTTCAGACCACGACCTAAAGGCCAAATATTCTCCTTTGGGATTTTCTTGTAGAGAGCAGAGTTCGCGGCTCCATCAATTATGGCAAGTCGTCCAGGTGATAAAACAGCAAAGCAGTCCCAGGCCATCATACTGCCACCAGCATGTTTGACTGTTGATATGATGTTCTTTTCATGAAATGCTGTTAGTTTTAGGGCAGATGTAGCTGGACTCTGCTTTTTTTTCTTCTTCTAAAAGTCTGGGTGATTACCAAGATGTTTTTTGGCAAATTTGAGATGAGTCCTTGTGTTCTTTTTGGTCTTTTTCACCTTGGAACTGGATGCCATTTTTGCTCAGTTTCTTTCTTAATGTTAAATTGTGGACTCTGACCTTAACTGAGACAAGTGAGGCCTGCAGTTCTTTAGCTGTTATTCTGGGTTCTTTTGTGACCTCCTGGGTGAATCATTGGTGGACTCTTGCTGTGTCCCAAGGTTTTAGCAAACGCTTTGTAACTCTGTCCAGTGACTTTGTTTCTTATCTGTTCTTTAGATTGTGACATGATGAGTTACCATTTGATATCTTTTAGCCTAATAAACCTTTATTTTGTCAGACAGGTTCTGTTTAAGCAGTAATCAAAAAAATCATTTTTCTTTGTCCAGTGTGAAAATTTGTTTGATAATGTGAAACATTTACATGTGAGAAATATGCAGAAAACTAAGAAATCAGGAAGGAAGCAAATTCACTGCACTGTAGATTAATTTCATGATATGTCTTTTCTAACTTAAGATCTTAACATGTGAGTTTTCATTATCTTTATGTTACCGCTTGTTATGTTTGGGTTTTGATTCTGGTGTACACATAATGCTTTGTTCCCACAAGGCACTGGAAAAGGGGCAGACAGCTTCAAAATGGAGATGTCCCAAGTTGGATTCAGTGCTCACTATTCCAGCAAACAGGTACCCACCCAGCCAAAAAATGAATCAGATTAAAAAAGGGTAAAGGTTTGTCAGACATCTTTTTTCTTGCCTGCTAAGCTGTGGAAACATGTGCAAAACCACTTTAAGAATAGCTGGTTAAAGTGGTTAGTATTTGTATCCGATGGATCTGATCTGATTTATGTTATATGTGCATATTGGTCATGCAGTCATGTAGTGGTGTAGTCTTTGTTGCCTAGATTTTGATCTTCTCTCTTTAAGGATGTATTGATGCTCGGAGCAGTGGGAGCCTATGCCTGGAGCGGGACTGTCGTACATCAAACAGGGTCACAAGTACATATTCTCCCTCTTTCAGCCTTTGAAGATTCACTGCAAGACAAAAACCATAGTTCACTACTGGGTAGGCATTTAATTCTTTATTTATTGGAGCAAATCTATAATACAGTTTGACTTTGTTAGATAACTGTTTGCATAAAACACTACAGGGATAGGTGTAATGGATGGCTATTAGTATTAATACCAATACGTTTACACTACAACTGCATGGCTTTGAAAGCCACATTGGAGGCCTATGAATTTATTACATATGAAGTTTTTATGTTTCACTCATTTCAGTCCAATCATTGTACTTTTCAGGGTAGAGCCTTTGTTAAGCAGCTTCGCACAAACCTGAATCATTCAAGCATAAAAAGGCATTTAACTCAAGGGATGAACCAGTACATATAGCAGATAACTTAGCAAACACTGAATTTTAAATTCTATCATTGCACACTTGTTACGTTCTAGGTCTAGGCGTGTCCTGAACGCAACAAAACATTGGCCCACCACACTCCACCCAAGCAAGAACACAAACAACAATCTCTTTTAAAATGCTAAGCAGCCATTTATTTGCTTCAGCAGTGAGCAGTGCCAAAAATAACAAACAAAACTCCCTAATGGTCCCTATGCTTTCTTACCCAAACTGAAAACCAAACAAAAGACAATTCCCTTACCTAACTCGCTACATGAAAAACAGGAGAAAACGTAATCAACAAAAATGGCTTCTCACGCCTACTAGGCTGCTGCAGTGAACAATATATACAAGGTGGGGGGGGGGGGAATACTCAATTGCTACTTTACAAATCTATTTACAAAACTAAGACACCAACACCACAATGATCACAACCCAATGACAAACTGAAACACAGGGCTTAAATACATAGAGGGAGCAATCAGGGAATGGACAACAGGAGGGAAACACAGCTGGGGCAAATCAGAACTGACGAGACAAGGAAGCGTAAACTGAACACACTGAGATAAGACAGACCTTCAAAGTAAAACAGGAAACACATAACAGTCACGCCTAACACAACACACTGACAACATTGGATCGTAACACACTGTTGTTGCTCGCAGCGTATCACAAACAAACACATAATTTGTTCCAATTTCTTCAGTCAAATCCATTAAAGATGCCAAATATAGCACAGCTGGACATTAAATAATGGCAAAATAATACAATATTTTTGCAACAACGAGGTGATTTGCAAAGAGCTCTTAGCCTTTGTAAATCCAAAATTTGATCTCGTGTTTACAACGTCATAGACTGGCCCGGTATGAATTTGCTTTTTCAGTTGTATAACAAAATGAACTGTGAGACAGTGTGTTAAACGTGTGATGGCACCCCTAAGTGATAGCAATGAATATTTTAAAACAAACACCAAGATTCTCAGTTTTGCACTGTGGTTAATTCGGTTTCCGCTCTGAGAAGTGGCAACCTGATTCAAAAACATGTGGGGGCAAAAAAGGCACCTGGGCTGAGGTATGCCAAATTACACAAGAACTGGACCAGAAATGAGTGGCAACATGTCTTAAAGAGTGATGATTTAAATATACAGTGGAGATGAGGAGAGGGGTACAACTGTGAGTGTCTACAGCTGTAGAAGAAGGTGGTGGTTGTGTCAAGATTTGGGGATGCAGTTCTGCCAATAGTTTTGGGGCTCTCATCAAAATTGATGGCTTTGTGAACGCAGAAAAGATTTTGATCGAATAAGTCCTTGATTTAAAAAAAATTCCCCAGATGTTTTCCTTTAATTTTGAGCTTCTTGAGACAGCGGGGGCATGTACAAACTGCTCTCGAGTGATATCACCCTTATGAAATTTTATAGTGCTTGCTGAAGCAGGACACCTTTCTGTGCCATTGTTCTTATTCATAAATAGTTTAGTAAAATCATTCACAGCACTGCTACACCCAAAGTGCGCCTGACTAGAGGTCTGAACAGCCAGAATAACTGAGAGCACCATTGTTGTTGAATAAATGTAGAAGAGTAGTTATTAGCAGAATTAATTGAGGACTTGAGTAAATCTGTGTTATTGTTCTACATTCTGCCACTTACCGAGTAAGAATATGTAAAGAGTTTATCTGTCAGTTGGTGAATGTTGTCTTTATGTTACTTTCCAGGTTACTCTGTCACCACAATGCGTGTTGGACCCAACGAGTACTTTGTGGCTGGTGCACCTCGTTCAAACCACTCTGGACAAGTTATCGTCTACACTGTCGATGCTCAGAAGCAATCTCATATCATAGACTCGCAAAGAGGAAAACAGGTACTGATCTGATTCAAGATGAGTGATTCATGTGACGTGAAGTGTAAGGATCAGAGTTAACCGTTGTTAATTGGTTTCCCAGATTGGCTCATACTTTGGAAGCGTCTTGTGCTCTCTGGATGTAGACAAAGATGGGACGACAGACTTCCTGCTGGTTGGTGCGCCCATGTACATGAGTGAGCTAAAGAGAGAGCAAGGCAGAGTCTTCCTATTCTCTGTCACCAAGGTAAAATTAACCACTGACTACTATTTTAGTTCCATTTTGTGGTATGGATTTCCTGCACAACAGTGCAAAAGAGATTGATCGACATATGCAGACAGGAGCAGATATTCTGCTTCTTTTATAGATTTGTTTTTAATTTATATGTTTAGCTTCATCAGCTGCATACAATCTCCATCTTATCTTCTGAAGGGCATACTGAACGAGAAGGGATTCCTTAAGGGTCCACCCCCAACCATGGATGCACGTTTTGGGATGGCCATCTCTGCTATTCCTGACCTGGACCTAGATGGTTTCAACGATGTTGTAGTTGGAGCACCGCTGGAAGAGAAAGAAAAAGGTGTTATTTACATCTACAATGGAAAGAGGGACATGTCAGGTGTAGACTTCTCACAGGTACAGTACATATTACTAACATTTTTAATAACAATACCTTTTTACATAACATATGTGAACATAATGGGGTTTTCTCTTTTCAGAGAATTCTTGGCTTCAGCCTGGATCCTCAGCTGAAGTACTTTGGAAGGTCTCTAGATAGCTATAAAGATCTGAATGGTGATGAACTCCCTGATATCTCAGTGGGGGCCTATGGCAAGGTGGTGCAACTCTGGTGAGTTAAGCAAGTGCAACTCAGGGGAAATATTATGGTTTAATATTATGATTTTCTACACTGTGTCGCTTATATCAGTCCGTGTTTTTAGTCATTTCAAACTGAACTTTTTCTCAGGTCCCGTAAGGTGGCATCTGTGACAGTTAAAGCTTCTTTCAATCCTGATAAAATCAACATTTTCAACAAACCCTGCAACATTAATGGTCGCATGCTTTCATGCTTTGACACCAAACTGTGTTTCACCGCTGCATTTAGACCTGCAACGCCTGCTGGAACAGTCGGTAAATATATAATATGTACACATGTGCACTCCTTTTTAAAGTAATAGGCTTGAAGGATTTTATACCAGACTAACATAGAATTCAGACACTTATGCAGATGTTTATGACAGGGTTTTTTTGGGTTATTTTTAAACAAGCTTAGTCATAAATCATGATTTCAGATACAGACAAATCAAATAACAAAGGCAGAAGTTGTAGGTATTTGGGGACTGGCTCAGTCTGAGTCAGCCTTGTTGTTTCTCTTTTCAAACTGGGTGGTGGCTCTATGCTTACATTAATCAAAAAGACAAGTGCTGTAAGTAACAAGTTTATCATCTGATTCTCAACAGGAAAGCAAATCAGTCCATTTCCAGAAAGTCTGATCAAGATAATCCAAACACAAAAGATTGACTGCAGGGACAAAATGTGCCACACATAATTTTTGCTTTTTTTTCAGATATTACATACAATTTGACTCTGGATGCTGACTTGCTGTCTTCAAGAGTGACATCAAGAGGAATGTTTGTAAAAAATAATGAACGCCTTCTGAAAGATGTGAAACAAGTACCATCTACAGGCCTGTGTCAAGATTACAAAGTTTATGTTCAGGTAGTGGATTGTGGATATATTACACTACATTTTCCCCCAGAATAGGTGTGAATTATTTTGAAAAAGATCCCTTAATTTGTTCATACACTTTGTATTCAACAGGAGACACCAGACTTTGACAACTCCCTCAGTCTGAAAGTAGAAATTGAACAAGCGGATCCAAATGCGAACCCTGTCCTTGACAAATTTTCTGAAAATGCTTATCAGTTCTTTGTAAGTATTTGACACCCAGCACGTCCCTGATTCTAAGTTTATTATTATTATTTTTCCCCTCATGCTATGCCTACAGGAAACAAATCAAGTGACAGAAGACCTTATGACGAAGCTGTAAAGTTGTTTGTACAGTCATTTTAAATAACATGTTTTACCTGTGAGATGATTACTGGCTGGTTTCAGTAAGTCATGCTATGCTGTTATTTCCCAGCAGCATGATTAAAGCTCACCCAACTTACAGACATGTAATCATTTCCGTTTATGATGTCTGTTCTGTTGGAAATGCGGTTTTAGAAAAACGCTGCATCGTTTGGCTGAATTTGCTGCCGTGTCGTTGTTTTAGATCCCCTTCACCAAAGACTGCGGCTCTGATGAGGTGTGCAACAGTGATCTAGTGCTGAGTGTGAAGACAGATGCAAAGACATCCGGGTAAGAAACACTGAGCTGGACAAGGTAAAATATGCCATGTGCAGGGATCGTGACACCATGTGCTGTGAATATTTTTGTTTTTTGAGTTTTCAGGTAAAGATAGGACCAGTTTTGTTTTGTGAATCTACCTGATGTGTAATGGCAGCCACAAGATTGTGTGTGGCTGTGTTTTGTCTTTTTGTTTTGTTTTTTTACTATTTGTGTGATTGATAATTGTGAAAGGCCCTGAAAACAATACATCAATAAAACAAATTATATGTAATTGTGGGACCAAAATTTACAAACTGTGCATCAATTTTTGTTCAGTAACATTTATAGACATTTGTAGTTCTTTTTCCAAGCAGAGACGTCTCCTCCTACTGGCAATTAGAAAAAGTTCAGGTTTAAGGTACTTTGCATTTGCTCTGCCTTTTAAAACAGGTGGCTACATCCTTCTTTATATATGAAGCATTATTTCGCTATGATAATAATAAATCTTCAATAACTTATACAGCCCAACTAATTTATCAACAAGCCAGTGTTTGCAACCAGTATTAGCTATATGTTGATCTATTGGTATCAGCATTTATGAAGGCTGATAAATGAAAATGATCAAATTAAATAGGCAGTGGGAGAAGCGTCCTGCAAACATGCTTTGAGTCTTGATGTTGCAAAGTTTTTCCATGAGGGGAAAACTTCCCAGTGATAACACGTGTTTGTAATGCCACAAACTCTTAGCACAGTAATGAATAATTAGACATAACAAATGTTAGGCAAATATTTTATGGTTTATGGTGGACACATTGTAAAAAAGCAGAAATGTATTTTTATTATTATTTTTTCATTACTGTGCTATGATGGCTGTGGAGGAGATCAATATACAAGCTTTAAAATGTATGAAATTACAGTTTCAAAATGTATGTGTTTATTCACATTTTCCACATTTTGTCCCGCTGGCCGATTGAAGTCTTTGACAGGCCAGTTCTGGCCCCCAGACTTTATGTTTGACACCCTTACCCTACATGTTATAGTCCAATAATATTGCAATACCAACCAAAAAAAAAAGCACCTTTGTTTTTCTAACAGGGCTGAAATCTTGGCAAGTGTAAAGTAACTATGTGCACCATACAAGAAAGAAATGCTTTTAACTCTTAACAAACGTTACAAATGTTTCTGTTTTCTCTGTTTTACAAGTCTGCCTTCATTGCTTTATTGCACATATTAGAGCCCATAAAATTGCTGGATCAGACTCTGAAAAACATAAAAGATTTTGGCTCCTCGGTGTATTAACTCACATGAATACGTAGGAAGGACTTTATACACTCAACAAAAATATAAACGCAACACCTTTGTTACTGCTCCCATTCCCCATGGGATGGACGTAGAGACCTAAAATTCATTCCAGATACACAATATAACCATCCCTCCCAAACAGTGGTCACAAATCAGTCCAAATGTGTGGTAGTGGGCACATCTGCCATATTGAGATAATCCATCCCACCTCACAGGTGTGCCACATCAGGATGCTGATCTGACATCATGAGTAGTGCACAGGTGTACCTCAGACTGCCCACAACAAAAGGCCACCCTGGAATGTGCAGTTTTTTGCGCTATTGGGGGTCTGGGGACCCAGAACCGGTCAGTATCTGGTGTGACCACCATTTGCCTCATGCAGTGCAACACATCGTCGCATGGAGTCTATCAGATTGTCAATTGTGGCCTGTGGAATGTTGGTCCACTCCACTTCAATGGCTGTGCGAGG
Source organism: Copadichromis virginalis (assembly GCF_057382275.1). NCBI lineage: Eukaryota > Metazoa > Chordata > Actinopteri > Cichliformes > Cichlidae > Copadichromis > Copadichromis virginalis. The sequence continues at coordinate 30,314,676 of NC_140629.1, forward strand.
TTGTTGGATATTCATGGGAACGCTGTCGTATACGCCGGTCAAGCACATCCCAAACATGCTCAATGGGTGACATGTCCGGTGAGTATGCTGGCCATGCAAGAACTGGGACATTCTCAGCTGCCATCTGCCCTGAACAATGTGAACCATGATTCATCCGTGAAGCGCACACCTCTCCAACGTGCCAGACGCCATCGAATGTGAGCATTTGCCCACACAAGTCTGTTAAGGCGACGAGCTGGAGTCAGGTCAAGACCCCGATGAGGACGACGGGCATGCAGTTGAGCATCCCTGAGACGGTTTCTGACAGTTTGTGCAGAAATTGTTTGGTTGTGCAAACCAATTGTTCCAGCAGCTGTCTGGGTGGCTGGTCTCAGACGATCTTGGAGGTGAACCTGCTGGATGTGGAGGTCCTGGGCTGGTGTGGTTACACGAGGTCTGCGGTTGTGAGGCCGGTTGGATGTGCTGCCATATTCTCTGAAACGCCTGTGGAGACGGCTTATGGTTGAGAAATGAACATTCAATGCACGGGCGACAGATCTGGTTGACATTCCTGCTGTCAGCATGCCAATTGCACGCTCCCTCATTGCTTGTGGCATCTGTGGCATTTTGCTGTGAGACAAAACTGCACATTCCAGGGTGGCCTTTTGTTGTGGGCAGTCTGAGGTACACCTGTGCACTACTCATGATGTCAGATCAGCATCCTGATGTGGCACACCTGTGAGGTGGGATGGATTATCTCAATATAGCAGATGTGCCCACTACCACACATTTGGACTGATTTGTGACCACTGTTTGGGAGGGATGGTTATATTGTGTATCTGGAATGAATTTTAGGTCTCTACGTCCATCCCATGGGGAATGGGAGCAAAAACAAAAGTGTTGCGTTTATATTTTTGTTCAGTGTAGTTTTGCAGCTAGTATTGGTTTCTGTTTTGTGCACTTGACTGATTGTTTCTCTTAATTTTAAGAAAGGCAACACAAAACTGTCTAAGGTGGTAATTAAGATTAGGTAAAAGAAATCACCCTTAATAGCAAGCAACTTTTAGGGAAATAAAGGGGTAAACAACTTTAAACTTTCCTTCTCATTCTGAAAAATACTCTTGCTGTTACATGAAGAAACATAATTTGATCTCTTGTGTTGCAGCTCAGCACCCATTCTGGTAAGCCCTAATAGCCGAGAGCTGTCATTTGAAGTTGTTGTGAAAAACAAAAAGGAGAATGCATACAACACGCAACTCGTGATAACTTTCTCCAAAAATCTCTACTACTCCTCCATCTTTCCTCTGGTAAGCATGCCTAATAAAAACTACTTATGTTTACATGATGCTAATGTGAAAAACAACATGCTCTTTGAGTAAACTTTTTCAAAAGAATTTGTTTCTTATTTTCTCTAAAGTGTATGAACAGCAATAAATAAAAATAAAAAGCAGAAAAAAATGAATATTAAAGCAAGAAAAAAGCCAGTGGAATAAAGTCCATAATGTTGTGTACTCTGCTAAATCTATGCCTTTACAGACAGAGGATGTCAAATGCACATCACAAACAGAAAAAGTTATTTGCCATGTAGGATATCCAGTATTAAGAGAAAACCAAGAGGTAAGCACAAAACCCCATAAAGGAAAAAATAATAAATAACAAAATAAAGTTGTAAACGTTCTCTAATCTTTTTGCATATACATGTTTTTGTTTGTGAAATATTTGGAAAAAATATTGTGTTATTTCATTACAGGTGAAATTTCGCATAAATTTTGAATACAGTCTTGAGCAGCTGGAAGATAAAGCCATTCTAAAATTTGTGGCCAAGAGGTACACTGAATTATAAAGAAACTCAGCTCCAGTAATCAGCTTTATTAAAATTATTAGTGATTAATAATGTTGTCTCTTGCCTTTAAAGTGACAGCAAAGAAGAGATAGATACAGACAATGAAGTGGACTTCTCCTTTCCTGTTCAGTATGATACTGGGATTAGTTTATCCAAGTGAGTTTTCCTTACCTTAATATTACTTTTTCTCATTTAGTCTCAAAGCGTAAATCTGAAAGCTGATATTAATGTTAAAACATTCATTTCATGTACTTTTTATTCTAGGCACCCAAATATTAATTTCTTTGTGGCAGATGCAACCACTCCAGTGTTAACAGTGAAAACCTACGATGATATCGGCCCAGAGTATAACTTTAAAGCGGAGGTGCGATAAATAAATCAGTCTCATAAAATATCATCAGAATTCTTACCTTTATTTTAACAAATGTATCGTCTGTAATGCAATTTATTTACAGGTTTCTACAAGTTACCTACCCGTGAGCCTTCTGTATCTGACTATTAATCTGCCAATGACCAGTAAAGGTGGAAATCGGCTCCTGTACATCACCAGCGTGGAGGAACAAACAGTGAGTTCTCAGTTTCCAAAACCCAGGAACGTTCAAGAAGATTAAAAGCTGTTTATGTCATTATCTATTTGTTTTTTAAAAAGGAATGCAAAATTAGAGTGCCAAAAACTAAGTCCACTTGAGTACCGGTAGGTTGTAGAACCACCTTCAACATCTTGAAGTAATCATTTATATCAACATGAGAGACTTTATCAGTCTCTCGTGTTGATGTGGAGGAATTTTGGCCCACTCTTCTTTACAGTGTTGCTTCATTTCATTGAGGCTTGCAGGCATTCAGTTATGCACAGCTCTCTTAAGATCCTGCCACATTACTTGAGTTGTGTTGAGGTCTGGACTTCTTTTGGTTTTCAGCCATTCTGTTGGAATGGGAATCAATGTCCTGTTGCATGACCCAGTGTCAACCAAGCTTTTGCTGACAGATTCACATTAGACTCTGGAATACTTTGGTATACAAAAGAGTTCATCATCTTGTGGTTTCTTCATTTTTGTTTCTTTTTCATACAACATCTGCAACAAAATTGTCTCTTTCTGTTGCTCAGAAGTCAAATTTCTTTGTGAAACCGATGATGGCATTACTCAAGGTTGGCCAGCTTCCTCTTTCCCAGCCACAGATACTTGCAGATTTTATTTTTTCTTTGCGAAATTTCTCACCAATATCACTCAAATCAAGTTCATATATGTCTGCAAGTCTTACAAGCTCATCTTTCGTACAATGATCCAGAAAACCTCCACGTGGTGCTGCAACAAATTCCTGTATCCCTTCCGTGATTCAGCTTAAGGCCCACATAAACACTAATAAAGACAAAAGTCAGTGTTACTCCGGGTCACTTCAGGTCAATGCAACATGTCCCTTAAGTAAAGTAGAAGCACCCCCGTGTTGACCTACTCCAATAACCCTGGCCTTCATGCAGATTAGCTTTGGGCTATTTAAACACTCAACCTTGTTGGAGGCTTGACTGGTTTAGTATAGTATACTAAACCAGTCAAGCCTCCAACAAGCTAGTTACTCACAACTAACTGGTGCGGCAGTGGAGCCACACCAGCGCTCCACTGCTGGCAGATGAGACTTGCCAAACACTGTCACAATGTTTGAAATTGATTCACGCGCAGACCAGGTATCCTTGGTAAAGAGAAAATGCGTTTATTTACAGTGAGATACCAGGTGAGAATATATATACAGTGTGGCAGGGGAAAGGGTCCAGGGGGAAGCAGGGATTAATCCAATACATGCTCTCAGTGGGTTCCAAACACACACACGCTTGCTTGGGTCCAGGGCAGATCTATATACACACAGAGAAAGAAGTCCAGGTTAGGGATAGTTGCAAACTCTCAGGTTCGGGTTCAGAGGGGCTGATGGGTTAACAATCCAGCGAAGGATGACACAGGTCCGCCGTCATAAATAGTGCTCCAAATCAGCTGGGATCGGCTGCAGGTGTGACGGTGAGCACAGGTGCGTGGGCCAGGGGCGGGAGCCCGTAATGAGCACCGCCCCGGCAGAGGAGAGAAAGTGCAAAGGAAAAAAAACAAACAAAACATGTTGCCAAAAACAGATTCAGCCAGCGAGGCACGGGGACCATGACACACATAGGCCGAAAGGATGGAAGTGCAGAGCGAGTGGTCAAAGTTTAGAAATGAAAGAGTGTACGTTGTTTTCTGTTATGAATGTTTGTGTTTCTATTGGTTACCAAAGCTTTACTCCCAAATTTGTTTTTAATTATCAGGCAGCGTACAAATTCTTCAACTTTTACTGGATTCAAGTGTTATATCTGTACAATAAATGATAGAAGGCTTCTCCTCCTTCTGCAGGGAGGTTCAGTCAGCTGTCAACACAATCTAGTCAACCCTCTGAAGATCGGTGAGAACACTCAGACTGTGTCCTTCTCTGCGGAGAGCTTCAGAGGAATGGAGAAGCTGGTCAGTGAGATATTTATACAACTGTTGCTTTTAGCAGGAAGTTATGCACAATTCCAAATATGCACATCTGCACATGTGCACAGAAATCTTTTGACGCATAATATGGAAGAAAATAGTTTGTATGCAAAAGATGATGGTTTTGATGCACTACTTCTGTTTCATATTTCCTACATGAATAATAAAGCTATTCCTTTTTTTCTTTGTTTACATATAACCTTACAGTATATGCAGATTCCACCTTAAATAATATCACATTGCTTTTTTTTTTTTTTTTTCTAATATTGAGTGTTGTTTCCTGATGTTTTTTTTAAACTAACAGGACTGCAAGAGTGCAAACTGTGAATCTATAAAGTGCATCCTCAAAGACACTAAAGTTAAGAGCACCTACTTTGTGAACGTTAAAACGAGGATCTGGAACAGCACTTTTATTTCGGTAAATATCTTCACATCGATTTTAGAAAGATGGTCTGCTTTTATTATCATTACATTTCTTAAGTTATTGATTGTGGAATTAATCAGTTATATTAACACAATTCGTGTAATTTGTTTTATGTTAGGCCACCTATCAGACCGTTGAGCTGACCTCCAGTTTGGAAGTGAAGACCGACAAACCTGATCTGCTCATTATCACAAACAAACAGCTGACTGTAAGATTATATTTCAGTTTTTTACTTTGCTGCTTAAATCTGACTAACATGATGCTGTTTGCTTAAAAGAGCAGCTCAGTTACTCCAGCTGATGAGCATACTCAATTGTCCTGATCATTTTCACAATTTTGTATGCAAAGAGCAGTGTAAAGCACACGAGTGCTCTTATGTAAGAATATTTTATTCATTTATTTTTGTTTATTTTGTTAATCATGCCATTTCTGGTTTCATTTTAAACTATTACGCCTGGATTTGATGGAGACAGACAAGGCAATGATGTCTCCTGTTCTCTTGCACTCTAGCTTGGGTTGAGAGTCAGCAAACCTGGAGAGACGGCCGATGTTCCAGTTGGCGTCATAGCTGGCAGTGTCATAGCTGGACTGTTTCTGTTGGCTCTGGCTGTTGCGCTGCTGTGGAAGGTATGTTTTTGTTTGTTTGCTTGCTTTTTGTTAAGATGTAGAGGAACAACAGTAGGATATGTAAAACTTAGGATGATGTACATTTGTAAAATGAGCATTTCATCTTTGCTGCACCCTGCTGCCATGAACAGATATGGATGATTTTAAAGAAATCTGCAGCTTTAAGTTTACTGATTCCAAGAGTTCCTCACCAATATGCTACATAGCACAGGGATATAAGAAAGAAAACAGTTAAAACTGGTAACTGGTCTTGTAAAAATCTGTGGAAGTATTCTTTTGGTTCACTTTTTCTGTCAAACTTTTCTTTCTAGTTTGGATTTTTCAAAAGAAAGTATCAGCAGCTTCAGATGGAAGATGCACAGCACAATGCGCAGGGCGATGAGGTGCTGTGAAGAGAAAACCCACAGCTTTCTCTTTCTTCTGGTACTTCTCATTAGTTCTTGTAAAGTGTGAATACACTGCAGCTCTGCCACTGGAAGCTAGGCATTTTACTGGAAACTGGAGCCTCAGTGTTACTGGGATTTAATGCTTTGCACACTTTACAGAGAATTATTATCAGTCTTTACTCTTTGTGGAGTATTTGCACTGACTTTGAAATGTATAGGTTAAAAACTGTATTTTTCATTTTTTATTTTTGCTAACATTGGCACCCTTTTGTACTGCAGTGATTTTGAAGCCTTTGCTAAAATCTTTGGTTTGTTTCCCCTTTGGAGTTTTACACTGTAAAAGCATCACTTTTAAGCATTACTGTCTGTTTTGACGAATTTCAGTCAACACTCTTTCAATTAGAATACTTATGAATGTAGCAATTTTGTCAAAACATTTAACTTTTTAAAGAAGGCAGTAACTCTGTAGTAGGGCTGGGTATCGTCACTGATTTCTAGAATCGATTCGATTCCGATTCACAAGGTCCCGAATCGATTCGATCCACGATTCGATTCAATTCGATTCAATTCGATTTGAATCTGGGAAATTTTGCCTCAGACAGTCAGAAATATTAGAATTCAGATCAGTACATTAACATATTTTTGTATCTATAAAAAGGAAGCTGACACTCACAAGACTTTATCAAAGGTGTGAGCATCACAGCAGAGGCCTTTGTGTCAAAGTAGCTGAAGATAAAACACAGAAAAACATGAAGGTGATTTTCCTGTTCTGGGATTTTATAAAAATATTCTGCAGTACATCAAAAACGAAACAAAACCATTAATCAACTTATGAACATTACCTCTGAAGTTACAGCGGTTTTATTAGAGACACAGCGTTTTGCATTTTGCATAATTTTAAAAAGTTTAAATTTGTTCAGAAGCCTATTGAACGGCAGAAATTAGGTTTTCTTTTCGGAAGTAAGTAAAAGGGAAAAAACAGCGGCCGACAGCCTGTAAACAACAGTAGACTTGTGATAGCAAGCAAGCGAATAATGCAGAAAACAGATTTTTAGACGGGAAACTGTTCTTGAAGTACAGACAGAGAGAGAGAGAGCTGTGCATCGTGGTGGAAGCAAAACAGTAAAAGTCAGAGTGAATTCATGACGATGTTTATGTGAAGCGTAGTTTGGATCTTCTTTTGCTGCTGGTTCAGTCAATATTGTTTGGAGAGACATCAAACTAACAGCTTTAGAATCAGCGCAAAAAGGGCGTAAACACAAAGCGCGGACCCGCCGAAACATCAAAATCAGCGAGCTGTCGGCTTTCAGCCCCGACCATGTCCGTGCCGTCGGGTGAGAAAGGCGACGTCTCACTGATTCTGATCTGCGGGTCCGCGCTTTGTGTTTACGTCTTTGTGCAGAAGCTGTGTACCTGCTCTCATTTACTGTTTTAAATGTTTGGTGGTTGTCGAAACTGAGATTCTGGCATTTCAGGCAAAATAAATTTATATTAAAAAATCGATTCAGGATTTTAATGAATCGATATCACGTTATCCAAGCCAGAATCGATTTTAATCGATGAATCGATTATCAAAACCCACCCCTACTCTGTAGTACAAATTAGTTTGAGATCTACTGTCATCTCTGCCACTCAGGACTGTTTTTTTGTAATAGGACTAGTGATATCAGGAGCTTATATGCAAAACAGATACAATAATTATCATGCAAAGTGAGTGAAATTTGTAATTACTGTGTTAGTACTGTATATACTATAGAATCAAATCATCGGGTTTCATATTTGCATTTATATATGGAAATGTTGTTGACAACATGGGTCAGTGGGATATATATTTGTGTATTTGTATTGTTATTGATGATATTTGTAAAATCCCAGTAATATCACAGTTATTCAGGTATGACGAGTTTGGTAGAAAATTGCTTAAGGCTGACCATTTATACATAAGTGTGTATTAGTCTATTTATTTTGTCGGTGAATCAAAGAATGGTTTCCATATTTAATTTCAGATAACAAATGTATAGCCAGACCAGGGATGGTGCTGTTAAAAACTGGATGTCCTTTTTTTCCCAGCACACAGCATCAAAATCCCAAAGAATTAACAACAAAAAGCAAAGAAGGCAGAATATTTCATAATATTTCACACGCAGCCAACACCCATGTTTCCGATTTACAGAAAAGATTGAATGACGAGCCAAACATGTGCTGGCACTACTTTACCACAAGATGGCAGCATGTTTCAAATGACGTGTTGGCAATGTTATAGTCTGGTTTGTTTGTTTTTTCATTACTCAGTTGATGATTTGGATGCCCCACATTCTTATTGAATTGTATTTCACAATTAAGGAGTTATATCAGTTGTATTGCTTTTCTCCTATTTTGTCTTCCATCACCCTGCTCCTCTCCTCTCCTCTGCTCTCCCCTCTTCTGACCCTGCTGCTTGGATCGCTCCAGTACAACTGAGTTTCCCCTCAAACTCAATTAATTCCCTCTCACATTTTTGACTGTCAGGTTCTCCCACCGTTAGGTTAGTCTCTCCCTTGACTGTTTAGGAATGTGTTTCTGAATGTTTTCCTTTGCAGCAAGCCAACGCCAGTACCCAGCAGAGTCTTTAGTGTACATTTTGTTGGATCTGACTCAATGGAATATGCTATTTGTCTCTAATAAGCAGCATATTTTTTGTGAGTTTAGGCTCGAGTCTCCTTGTTGGAGAGAATATATAGAATTTGATAAATGACTGAACTACTCTGTTTCACGATTACTCATAGGCTGTGGCGTTGTGAAACAACCTTTGGATTCTGTCTATATGTGTACAGGGAGCAATGTGGAAAGAGTTGATGAAATGAGATACAGTGAAAGTGTTTGTATACCTTTTGTAAATTAATTTCTCTAGCGTCTTCCACATGTGATTGGCGGTTCCAGCCAAATAAATGATTTATATCATAAAGGAATGATTACTCACAGATTCCTGCAGCGTTCTTGTAATTCAGCAGGTCGTAGCAAATGATTTAATAAGTGCTGGTCTTTTTTGCACTTTGTAAACTCTTGAGCACTACCTGCATTTCAACTATAAACTCTGCATTGTGAAACCAAGGTGCTGATTGTTTTGTTTTTTTCCATTTCTCTCTTTAAACAATAGAAAACTTTGTCTTTTCTGCACAAATGCTCAAGGTAGATTATAGATTTCTGTAGATGTTTGTAGATACAGACATGCAGTATTGGAGCCTAATCTTTTGGGATTTTACCACAAAAATGCCTGTTCAAATGAAAATGGATGCCCTCCATGATATCAGAAGTGCATGGAGCTAATCAGGATTTTATTATATTCTATGGCAGTGATTTAGAGTGGCAAAACATTCCAGTCAGTACTAATCACTTGCTTCATGGGCCTGTTTGAACCAAATTCAGCTCAGAGCCTGAGCCCTGCTTGTCCCTTTGCTTATGCCATTAATGGCTTCAGGACCAGAGCCAGCACTTTAAAGTTGATACAACAGGACAGAAGAGGGCTTGCATGTTGAGAAGTGTTTTTGGAAACTTCAGATCTTCAAAGACACTGATCTCACAAATCATTCACACCAGACACTGAATGATTCGTTGAACATAATTTAAATGGTAAATGGTAAATGGCCTGTATTTATATAGCGCTTTAAGATCAAATGAATGTTTTCTTGATTTGTTGAAATGAAGAATTGTCTCACAATGAATTAAAAGTTCTCAAAAAAGTAATATATAATATATACATAACCTTTATTTGGCACATTTGTTCATTTTGTTATCAAAAGCCAATTTTTTGATCACCCAACAACAACAACAACAACCTTTATTTATAGAGCACATTAAAAGCCTAGGCATACCAAAGTGCTTTACAGAAAAACAATAAAATAATACAGTTAAGAGCATTAATATCAAATATAATAAGAACAGCAGACAATGTTCACAGTAGAAAGCCACTAATAAAATGGACTACAGCACATAGATTATAGCAGACCCAGTGCCGCATGATAGAGAACACCAAGAATGAAGGAATAGTAAAAAGTTAATGCAATAGGTCGCAGTTAACAGTCAGCATTTAACGAGTAGAAAAGGCAAGTTCAAAAAGATAAGTTTTAAGGCGTGCTTTAAAAGAAAAAATAGAATCAGAATCCCGAATGCCAATCGGGAGGCTGTTCCATAACTCAGGTGCAGCAAAGGCAAACGATCGATCGCCTCTAGATTTCAACCGAGATCTGGGCTGAACTAACAATAACTGCGAGGATGACCTTAAAGCCCTGGCAGGGACATAAGGGTTTAAAAGTTCCTTAAGATAGGTTGGTGCAGTATTATTGATAATTTTAAAAGTAAGCAGCAGAATTTTAAATTGAATACGGTATTTGATAGGCAGCCAATGCAGCTCAGCAAGAACCGGAGTAATATGGTCAAGATTTTATTACCAGATACTTTAGTCTCTTGATAAAATCATAAATCATCTGTGGCATTTATGCATGATTCAGAAAAGTGTCCTTTAAACAGATTATACATATTTGATTATAGGGACCTGCAGTAGTTTTCATTACTTAAAGATGTTTCAGAAAAGCTTGGCTGAAATGTTCAGTCTTTATCCAAATATGCAAAAGTGCATAAAGCTCCGGTGATTACTCTGATAACAGTCAACATAAGCTATAAATCATTTTGATAACAATTTTCTGCAGAGGGGTTAAAATAAGATTAAAAATATACAAATATTTGCCATCAGAGGATCAAATAGCTGATAAGGATGCAGAAAATTGTCAAAATATTTGTTCTGGTCTCATATTTGCTGTATCATGATTGTTGACTGAAGGAAATGAAGACGATTGCAAGGTCTTTTATGGGGGGTTTGTGTTAAAAACTTGTTTTGCACTGAAAATCAAGCAGTCAGAAAAAGCATGTTGTCTTCTTATATGATGTTCATTCGTTTTTGTGAGTCCTGTGTGTGCTATCGTGGAAACCCCCTTTTGAGCGTATTTTTTATTGTTTCTAATCCTAAAAAAATGTAATAACATTAATATTGTTCATTGCTTATAACAGTAATGATCTGTCTGTAATAGGAGTGATCACATAAGTAACGGTTGACGTCTTTTTTTAAGAGAACCCCCCCCCCCCCCACACACACACACACACACATCCTGGTCTATATTAAAATCTTACATAAATATAGATTTGATACCAGATATTAGTATCATGGAGATAAACTGTACAGTGAGTGGTATTTAACTGGATACAGACAAAGAGATCACAGTGTCTTCTACCTGACCGTCAGTTAATTAATTTCCTGGTGTCTGGTTCGCACAGCAGACACTTTGATTTGAAGAGCTGTAACCAGAATTCCGCTGAAGAGGTCGCGCAAGGACTTCTGAAGGAGTTCAGCGTCTGTGAGCGGAGAGCAGTGTGTGTGTGTGTGTGTGTGTGTGTGTGTGTGTGTGTGTGTGTGTGTGTGTGTGTGTGTGTGTGTGTTTCATTCAGTGAAACGCAACACCCTGCTTCTCTGTCTGAAGGCTCTTCGGAAACAGGTTTGATTATATTTAAAAGCTTGACCCGGGAGAGAAACCCAAACAACTGTCTGTTCTAACATTAGCAGTGCGGCTGCGGACTACTACGAATTCTATTATTGTCTGGGCTCGGATGTGTTCCAAAAGGCAACTCACATCAAAAAGATCTGCTCTTTTGTCTGCAGTTGGTGGAAAAAATATATATATATCAGTAACCACCAAATAGTAACCTTAATTTGAAGGACTGATGGTATGCCTGGAAAGGCATGCTGGTAGTGGGCCTGTCTGCACATCACCATCATCATCGTCATCATCATCATCATCATCATTATTATTATTATTATTATTATTATTATTATTATTATTATTAAAGAGCACATGTCCACGCCATGTGTATAGAAGATGCAAAGCCCATGAGTGCTCTTTTTCCACGAGGAATCACGTGAAAGTGAATAAATGATGTGATGAAAGTATCACAGGGTTAAAATTAAACTTCGGGAACAGTGTTGATTTCAAAACAACAACAACATTTTTATATCAGCTCATACTTTTTTCCATCTTGCGCTTTCTTTCTCTGCAGAGTGCCTGAGCTCCAAGTATGGTGTTTTCTTTCAAGTATTTTCATATCCTTTAATTATTGCGGCAAAGAGAAAGTTGCTAGTAACGATGTCACCTGATTGGGATTGAAAGAACTTTGGTAAGGAAAAAAAAATTTTTCCCCACCCCCATAGAAGAGGAGACCGCCCACCAGAGACAGTCAACCCGAGACCCCTTATAGATTTAAAGAGAGGCTGCATTCTCAGACTGACACTTATTCAACACTGCCACCTTAAGCAGATTACTTTTGCGCTGCCTGTGTCAAATACGTGGTTCACTTTGCCTCTCCATCATGTTTGGGATGCTGAAACACCACCTTCACCCGGGCATTTTTCTCTTGTTCTTATGGCTTTGTCACCTCATGGAACATCAAAAAGTTCAAGGTAAGCTCTCCTTATCAATTTCCTTTTATTCTCTTTCGCTTTTTTTCTTTTTTCTTTTTTAAAACGTGCACTGCTGTCAGTCACAGAACTCGCGGGGTGTCTTCCACTTGCTGCCACCGAAAAACTTTTCAAAGTTTCTTGATAAAAGTCTCTCTACATCAGGCAGTGATTGCGTAAAGCGTATAGAAAACAGGTGCCCTGTGGGACACTTCAAAGTGAGATTATATGGCAAGTTTTGCAGTCGTCACCATGCGCGCGAACTACAGCCGCCACGCCGTGTTGGTGACAGTCTTTCACAATACCTGAACATATTTTTGCAACTGTGTGAGCGTTTAGCATTCCGCGATGTTGTTGTCAATCCTCCAACAAACTTCAGAATATCCACTGTGAGCGTGTTATTTATACATTTCCCGCTAGTAGCCTTTCTGCATTGTATGCAAACACAGTTGCAGTTTTATACCTATGCAGGCTTTTGCACCCATCATTCATGGTTTCGGGGGACATATTTCAATTCAGCATAAGAAACACACCATCTCATGAAGATTTAAAAAAATGTGTTTGTGTCTTTGTCGGTTTAAACATGCTGTTACTGTCTGTGGGAAGTAATATTTTTGGCATGTAACTGGAAAAACTGTTATGTATCACATTTTAATATCTCTGAAATAAACTTTACATTGCTTTTTTTTAATAAGTAAGTCATTGTCTGCTTGCTGTCTGGGATAACGTAGTGAGTGAGGCGTTGGAGACGGTGGTGTGTGTAGCCTTGTTACCTAAAAACCGTGGTTTTCTAAAGGAGAAAGATTGGCTGCTATTTAACGCTGTCTAGACGCTCCCGTTTCTGTCCAGTGATAGCAAGCAGACACTGGGAATAAAAGACAACCCCCCTCCGAAGATTCTTCTTACTTTTTTGGTTATGGCTGCATTGTAAGGGCTGTCAGTCACAGTTGGGATAGGCAAGTGTTAACAGTCTCGCAAAAAAAAAAAAAAAAAAAAAAAAAAAAAATCAGACAAAATACTGTCGGGAGGGCGAAAAGGGAGGGAGGGAGCGTCTCGGATAATACGGCTGCGTGTGTATATTGAGTCTGGGTCAGCGGGTTTTTAGACGTCCAACATGCGGCATTCGAGCTTTTTTGGGTTTTTTTTTTTTTTTTGTCTACAGCTGGGAACTGTTGGTTGCAGCAGGGGAAAAACGGGAGGTGCCAGGTGCTCTACATGCCCGGGATGAGCAGGGAGGAGTGCTGTCGGAGTGGAAGACTGGGGACGTCCTGGACCGAGGAGGACGTCCCCAACAGCACGCTCTTTAGGTGGATGATCTTCAATGGCGGAGCTCCCAATTGCATACCTTGCAAAGGTGGAGGTGCACTCATTTTCCTTCGTTTTCTCACATTACATGTAATCACTCATTTTGGTTAATGAATTAAACTGGTGCTCTGGTTTGCGTAATTGTCCCATTACTTTACGCGCCAGAATACACACCAGGGGAAAAAGAAATCCTCATTAGCATCACATAACACAGAGCTTTTGTTTTAGAAACCTGCGACAATGTTGACTGTGGGCCCGGAAAGAGGTGCAAGTTGAACCGAAGAAGCAAGCCGCGCTGCGTGTGCGCACCAGACTGCTCCAACATCACCTGGAAAGGACCTGTCTGCGGCTCTGATGGAAAGACCTACAAAGACGAATGCGCACTGCTAAAAGCTAAATGCAAAGGTCATCCCGATCTGGACGTACAGTACCAGGGCAAATGCAAGAGTAAGTAAATGTAACTGTCACCACATTTCTGAAAGCTGAGCGAGCTAGAAAGAATCCGTCGCTTTCTTGTATTTCTTGCATTTCGTGTCATTTTCACACAACTCTCCCAATGTCTTTGTTTCGCCAGAAACGTGCCGTGACGTCTTGTGCCCCGGCAGCTCCACATGCGTCGTAGACCAGACCAACAACGCGTATTGTGTGACGTGTAATCGGATTTGCCCCGAGGCGACGTCGCCTGAGCAATACCTCTGTGGAAACGATGGGATCATCTATGCCAGCGCGTGTCACCTGAGAAGAGCTACCTGTCTCCTCGGCAGGTCTATTGGAGTGGCATATGAGGGAAAATGCATCAGTAAGTCTGCAGCTACACGCATGAAAGCGTGAGACTTTACTCCCTGAGAGAGAGAGAGAGAGAGAGAGAGAGAGAGAGAGAGAGAGAGAGAGAGAGAGAGAGAGAGAGAGGTGCAGCAGTAATTCACTGCTCATTTTTGCCAACATTCCAGTGAGGAGGGGGTCTTAGAGAGAATGTGTGTTTGGTAGTTGCTTGTGTTTGCTCAAGAAATGATAGACATCTTATTATTTCCTGATGTTGGCAGCACTTTCCCATTTGGGAAAGAGGGAATGAGAGGGGGAGGGAGATGGAGGAAAACAGGGGAGTGCTGGGGGCCATGAAGACATGCTTCAAGTTTTGAGTCAGATTGATTCTTACACAGATAGTAGTCAATTTCAGTCTTGTAGTCTTTAAAAGGCTAATTAAAAACAAAGCTTTCTGTTCCACACCACGAGGCCTTATCCCGTAAAGTAGGATTTAGTTTTTATTCTCTCTAATTCTCTAAAAAACTAGGTAGTCATTTGATCCTGCTTGAAAAACATTCATGATAATCCATCTAATCAAAGATTTCCTCTCTCCTTATTTCCTTCTTTCTTCTCCCAGAGGCCAAGTCATGTGAGGATATCCAGTGCAGCACGGGGAAGAAGTGTCTGTGGGATGCTCGGATGGGCCGAGGCCGTTGCTCATTGTGCGATGAGTCCTGTCCGGAGAGTAGGACAGATGAGGCGGTGTGTGCCAGCGACAACACCACATATCCCAGTGAATGTGCCATGAAGCAAGCTGCTTGCTCAATGGGGGTGCTGCTTGAAGTCAAACACTTAGGATCTTGCAACTGTAAGTAAATTACAAAAGCAAAATATAAAAAGAAAAGAAAGAAACAAAATCCTCCCCTCCTTCTCTGAGCAAAAGACAATATTCTATGTTGCTTTCCCAACAAAAACCTCCTGTGAAATTGCCCCCCACCTTCCACCTACCCTGATTTTCCCTGAGCTCCCACCCCGGCCACATCACCAACCACAGCTTAAGCAAGCAGAAAAGACTTGGGGAATGGAAGAACTTGCATGACATTGTCCTCGTTGCTGGCTTTTGTTCTCGTGTTGTTTTTTTGTTTAATTTTCGTTTTTTTTTTCACGTTTTCCCAATTCTGCAAATCCTGCTAACAGAAAGATGCGCGAAAAACTTATATCAGCAAACTGTTTGCAGTGGATCTATACTTTCTGAGAAAATAGGTGTGTCTATGGTCATGCTAGTGACCTGCGGGAGCAGGTTGCCTTAAATCCCATGCAGTATTTTTTCAGTCATTAATGGTTTAATGTCCAAATCTTTACAGCTTGTAAATTCCATGGTCACATTGTTAATTCCCTGGAAATGGTCTATTTTCTTTATTATTATTATTATTTTTGGCTATAATCAATTTATTCAAAATGCACTGACGCTTGTGACATAAACCACACTGCCAACACGTCAGTTAAAAAAAGAATGTGTTTAAACAGACGTATGACGTGCATAAGGTGATTGTAACATTGGTACCATTGATAACAATGATGGATTTGTACACTAAGATTCATGTGAACTGCCTGTCATAGACCAGTGTGAGCTATTTATTAACCCACAAATCTCCAGACAAAATACTAAATTTAACAACAGCTTTGAGGTAGTTTCAAATTGACATTCCAAATTTCTATTTAGAAGGTTGTTTGTTTGTTTTTCCTAACTGGCTTAATATAATGTGATTAAGGTTTGCAATGAAGTCCAAGGGACCAACTTTATGATCACCTCATGGGCTAAAAGTCATAATTTACAGTGTGCAGATTGAGCATAAGCTTGTTGATCCACGCTCCCTTACTTCCCATCCCATCATCAGAAAAACGTTCATTAGCTAACGCATTCATACCGCTTCCAGTGACTGTATCGTGTATCAAAACTCCTTTTGGATTAATGAGGGACTACCTGTGTTTTCATGTATCGTTACCCTTGTGCTTGCTTGTGTGCTTTTTTATGTGTCCAATGTAAATCTCTTGTGTAAAAAGAAAAAGAATATACCTCAGAACTGTGCTAACGATCTCTGACCTGCTTGCTAAGGTCAGGCTGTGACACAGAGTCCTCCCTCCCTGTTCGTTTGAGCCAGAAGCGAAAATATTAGTAATCAGAGAAAAGAAACTATAGCGAGTCCAAGAACACAAAAGCACTTTTCTGTGTTATGTGTGTCTGCTTTCAGGAATCTGCTCAAAAGAGACCTGAGCCACTGGAACCATCATCCCCAGTGCCCCTAAACCCGCTTCCCATCCTCCCCTTAACCCACCTCGTGACCTTCCCCTAACCTCCAACTTGCCGATCCTTTCCATTGTCGCTCCTTTTTCTCATGTTGCAGCCCTGACTTGCTCGATTATGTAAATGGACATTGTATAATTAATTGGGGATGCCACAGCAACTACTGCTGCCAAGTCACACAGACTGTTCCTCACACAAACATAATCATATACACAAAAGAAAGAAACAGAAAGGAGGCTGTGTGCCAGTGGCTTAATTGTGAGATTTATTTTTTTGACAGTGATATTCTGCGCTGTTGTGGTCCATATTCATACAACAGCTACCATATATTCTCCCATATAGCCATTACAGAAGACCAGGAGGAGGATGAGGAAGATGAGGACTCAGACTACATGGCCTATGTCCATTTATCTTCTATACTGGATGGATAGGCTCACATCACTAGGGGAACAGTCCTAGGGCAAGGAATCATGTCCATACTGTACATTATGTGTATGCTTATTTATTTTTTAAAGAAAAAGGAAGTATACATATAGTTCAGTCTGCTAGATGTTTATTTATACTTTTTGTGTTTTATAAATTATACATTTACATTGTCAGGCTATCACCTACCATGATATATTGTGTTACCACTCATTTCCCTTTTTTGTTGTTTTCCCTTTTACTTTCTTTTTTTATCATGAAGAAATATATTTGTCCAAAGAAAAGCAGTGTTATTTATTTTTCATGGTACCGTGTAAGTATAAGTCCTCTTCAAGCTGTAAATTGCATTCCCTGAGCTGTAAAAAATCTGCTTGTTTCTGTCAAATCTCTATCACAGATGTTTATGTCACACATACATAAATGCATGTTTAGGCTGTGTGTTTATTTATTGGGAAATATATCAATCATTTTATGTACAGAAGTGTGTCTGGTTTGTTTACAACTATAATTACTGACCAAAGGGATTCTCTCAATGGTTTTGCAAAAGAGCACTGTAAATGGTGCAACACAGCAGTGATGGAATAGAAAAGAAAAAAAGAGCCATTTAGTTTTTTCTTTTCTTAGTTTTAAGTTTCCTTCAGTTTTAGCCCTTTAGGTTTGTTTCCACATGGAGACTGTAGACATAATTAAATATAGCTTTTATTTTGTCTCACTACATTAGAGGTAAGTTTGGGCAATACTTGATTACTTTGGAAACAATGTGCCATTAACATTTGTGAGCTGTCTTCTTGCCAATGTACTCCGTACTGCTCTCACAGAGCTACACTAGGACTAACATACTGCAATACTCTACACTATATCTGACTTCTTCACTTTGTTTCTTTTTATTTGTTTTTTTTTCTCCTCAGAATGCATTTTTTTGTTTTCAAACATCACAAGAGAAATACAAAATTCTGTTATGAATATATAGTTTTGTATTTTTTATGTAAATGTCATATGTACATACAAAGTTTGATGGTATTTGTACAGATATGAAGAGTGAATCAATAAAAGTTTTTTTTCCTTATAATTTTATCTGACTCTGGTGGATTATTTATTAGACATATGTCTAAATCTATCATAGCTTCAATGCAAGCGTTTACTTTAAAGAATAAAAGACTGGACATCAATCAGATCAAATTAAACCATACCTTTTATAGGCTTAGTCTATTTTGATGGCCATCACTTCACATCATTGTCATGAGATATTTTATTCATTTGGACTGGCTAAAACTTGAGCTATAAACAATTTCTAAACTTAAAAAGGATTTGCTAAAAATGTATATTCATACATATCAGTAAAACTACATATACCTTTACCCAGGGGATTTTATCTGCATTTCCTGTTACTGAATGTTCCAAAAACTACGTTGTGAATATACAAATGAATTTACATGGTGTACTACACAATATTGATATTGTGCAATACACAATGTAAAGTATATACATGTATTAAACATATGTTTTAAGAAACAAATTGCTCCGTTTTTTAAGCTGTCATCAGACAAAGCATAAGAAAACGGGCAGAAAAAAGACAAACATATAAACTTCAGTGAGTAGACATGAAGCACAAGCAAATTGAAATTCTTCTCAGCGTGCGGGGTTTCCTTCTATTTACACCAAAATAATTGTTCTTTGTTATATAAGAGAGCACTGGCGTAAGTAGATGTCTGGGCGTCCCTTGGTGTGCTATGTGACACATCCAAAAATTCGGTTGGCAAAGTCCTTCATGTACCAGCTGTCTCCGCCACCCGCGCGTACTGTTTGTTCCTTTGCGGTTACCGTACGTCATCGTTGACAACAATCATGGCGTCCTCAATGTCACTTCTCGGATTGGGACGTTTGTCTGCTTTTAATGCAGCTTCTAAAATGTTCTTGAATCCTATCAGGTAATTTCATATTAATTGTTTATCAGGTTTCTGTTCGCACTTGATACTCTGAGCTGAGTTTGTTTGAATTATTTAACTCCCAAGTCGACTACAGCACAGAAGCCGTGTGTCTGTTAGCTTGTCAGCGGCAGAGCACTTTAATGAAGATTTTTCTTTTTCTCTTTTCAAAATAGAGGTTTCGCACCTAACGTGGAAGACTTTATACACTAAACAACGTCAGCGCCTGCACGCTTTTATCTTGTAGTACACTGGGCTTGTAGATAATGTCATTGTCCTAACAGCACTTGCTTGCCCAGCTAATTGGCTAATGCTAGGGCGAGCTAGAAATCAGTTTAAAAGCTAACACAATTAAATGATGCTCACTGGTCTGCACAGCACGTGCTACATACCAGACCGAGACAACTTTATTAAATAAGTGACTCAGCCGACAGCTAACCTTACTGTAGGGAGCCTGGAAGCTAACAATTAGCATGAAAGTAATTCACTGCTATTGATAGAATACAGTGCTTCTCTCGCAGTAACAAATCTGCAAGTTATAGTTTGAGGTATTCATGTAGCCACCAGACCCCAACGATACTAACACCAAGAAAAGTTACCTGTGTTTGTGGAAGGATTTTAAACAAACTGACCCCCGTGCTGCTCCACTATGTGTTTTTTGCCACTTTTTACCACACAGTTATTTGCCACAGTTAGTGGGTTTTGTGACACTTTAAAAGAGTACCTCCATATCATAAATACTTAAATACAACAATATTTTCCGCATTCATATTTCCGGTTAGTAAGGACAGTTAAATGCGATGGTCGCTAATTGATGGCTTGCCTGGCAGTCATCGGCATTTCTTTTTAATCATTTCCTACAAGTCTTCCTCTAAAATCTTGAATGAGAAAGAGAGGAGGCTGAGCTGGAAGTGGCAGTTGAAGATGTTGACGATCTTTAAATTAAATCCCCCTTTAGCTGAAAGAAGAAGAATATAGACTTTCAGTTGTTCATCACTTTTTTTTTTTTAACATTTAGTCAGAGCAGAATTGATGTTGCACAACTGATTAAAAATTCACCATTGTCATTGATAAATGCCATTGGATTTTTCCATCATCAGAAATGATTCTGTAAGCTGTTACAACAGTTGACAGTTGTATTCACAGTTACTGTCTCCTTTGGGAGTTTTTAAAGAGAGAAATAATACGATGCATGCTTTTACAACTTTTATTATTCACACAATGGCATTATGTGCAGTGCATTAGCTGAGGTTATTAATAGATACCAGATTAGAATATGTAGTGTAACCATGTTGAAAATGAAATAAGACATTTATTTTGTTTTATAGAGTCTGGAAAGATGGAGATAATAAGAAATCATTGACTTGCACAGTATTTTCTTGGCAAAATCTGAAGTAATCTAAAAGTCAGATGAGTGATTGGATAAATCACAGTATTTCCTCAGCCATGTTGATGAGGAAGCATCCTATTACCCCAAGAAACTGACAGGGATAACAGTTAAATGAAAGCCAAAGGGCGAAAAGGAAAAAGCAAATGTATACCCAGTCATCTATGCTGTGTTTTTCAGTCATTGATGGGTTTTGCTACTTTTGTCTCCCCTGCTCTCAGGTTCACCTTGATTGTGTGGTTTGTTGTTGTTTTTTTGTTTTGTTTTTTTGTTTGTTGTTGTTGTTTAAATGTGTGATTTCTGTGTGTGGTTTTACACACAGAGCTGAGCTCACAGTTAAACAGATTCAGAGGTGAAGTGGGTGGATGAGGTAAAAAAAAAAAAAGAAAGGGAAAAAACTGCCTTTTACCATGCATTAAAAAGTGTTAAATATTTAAAATCTTAAATCTAAAACAATGGGAGAACTACTCTGTTTCATTCTTAAACCAGTTTTGGGTTTTATTTACAGACACATGATATACATTTTTATTTAAATGGTCAGAAATCAAAGGAAAGTGTGCAGATTTTGGTTAAATAAGGTATAAGAATCATTGCTTTATCTGTATGTTGTCATCGCGAATACTCCCATGTGTAGTTACTCCCCAAAGCTCCTTCAATGCCAGGAAAAATGCAGAGTAGGACTTTATTCATGTGATTAAGCTGTGCAATGATTACACCTGAAACTATATTCGTCTTTTCTTTTTTAAAAATCAGTTTTTATTGAAAAAATCAGACCTGAGACTGTAGTGAAATCTTAACATTCATTTGAAATAAATACAAAATTATGAATATATGGAACGTGCCATTCTGTGATGGCACGTTGCCGTTTTGTGATGGGGCACGGCTGCACTTTGACAAAGAGCCTCACAGTCCTCGCCTGACAGTTGACTACAGCCAACATTAAGCACGTCCTGTCATTAGGATGAGAGCGAGAGTCTGCCAGAGATTCACTAGACAGAACTAATAAGTGGCGGGGGGGATTCCCTCCTTGTCGCTTCCTTTTCACTGTACCCCCATCCCACCGCCTCCTCCAAGATCGTCAGCATTTCCAGAGCTTAACTTGTTTGTGTAATTTCTTTGTCACTTGTGTACTTTTGGTGCTTTGTGCTTAGCTTGTAATCACAATTAAATTTTTTTCCCAGGTCTACAAGCACATCAACACTGAGACTGGCAGAGAAACCAGGACAAGATACACAGCTTATTACAGTTGATGAGAAATTGGTAAGAATTCATCCCTGCTCAATCTGAGTTGTACATCGGTGTTTATCTGATCTTCTGTCTTCCAATTATTCTGCTGGGGGAAAAAAACTGTTAAAAAATTTTGTCATCTGCTGCCAAACTGAACTTGTCCTAGACAGTAGGCTTTTGTAACAATATGACAGTGATGACGAATATCATCATTTGTAGTTCAGTTCACAGCTCTGATTATTCCTATCCTCACAGTCCTTCTAGGTTTAAATGCCAGTTCATGAAAGAAGTGGCTACAACTATTTGAATGGCTGAGGAAATGGAATTTTTTCTAACAGGAGAAGTGGAGTAATATTCACGCACTGTAATGCAGTTATCTTCACTCAGTCCATTTACAATGTATAGTTTTGGGGGGGTTTTACATTATGAATGCCCCAATGATATAAATGTGGATACAGTAAATCATAAAAATATCTCACAGAATAGTGCAAAATTATTTTGTTAATGATAACAAAAACTATAGTCTCTGGTGCTTTCAAATACTCAGTCAAAAAATGGGGGCACTATAGTAAAGTATTGCCATACCATGTGCAGTATGTGTTTTATATCAGCTTCCCTGCCAGTACCTCCCTGCTTGAACATTTGCCTGGGTCAGTAGTGACTGATTACTGTGATCATTAACAGTAACACGTGATTTCTTTTGCTCTTTCTGAAGTTTCACAGATTCATCAGTTGTTTGAGGGCTCTTTGTTTGGCATCAGCAGTTATCAGATGCTTTGCATAATAGTTTTATTGCCTGTCGTGACAGAAATATTTCATAATGCTTGGTTTGTGCTACTCTTTCAATGTAAATTTAGAACAGACAGGCCCGAGTCAGCCTGTTTTGTTGGTAGCATATGCCCAACAAAATGATTTTGTCTAGACTTGTCGACTTTGTCTACTCTGCCTTCATTCAGTAAAGTACGCAGCTGCATTAGGATAGCTCCTAATGCAGCTGGGTGATAACAGAATTTTCTAAATCGATGCAGCAGAACGGTAAATGTTGTTTTCTGTGTCATACATTGACCTGCAAAGTAGGCAGTGTTATGTGCCTGTAGTGCCCAATGCTGGGCAATGTTTGGGACATTTGCTGAAGTCGCTGCAAACAGTTTATCAGGACTTTTCACAGCGCTTTCTGTAACCACAAAAAGCTTCATGGAGTGGTATTATCCAAATTAGAATTTGATGTTTACACATGCACGCACGAAACCGGGTTACAAGTGAGGGAAGTAATGTGTAGAAACAGTTTAGCAGCACATCTGTCTTGCAACCTCTTTGAATTTGGATTGTTAGTCAGGCAAATTAAGAAAATTCATCAGGGTTAGCTTGGGCAAATGGTGAAGTAGGGCTGCTCGATTATGGCAAAAATGATAATCACGATTATTTTCACTGAAATTGAGATCTCGATTATTTGACGATATTTATTTAACAATAACAATGTATTGAATAATGACTTTAAAGATTGTCAAAAAATAATATAAAATAGTGTGCAAATACTGATAACAGTGCAAATGTTTGCAATATAAAAAATAAATGAAAAATGAGTTCTGACTCCGCGAACCCATAATGTTTCCACACCACCGAAGTTTTTTTTTACCTCTCTTTTCAACCAACGGCAGTCACTCTCCTCTCCAAATAACTTCTGCTTAGCTTTCCGAACTTCCCTCAGGTCCTCTTAATCAGCGGTCCCCAACCCCCAGGCCTCGGACCGGTACCGGTCCGTGAGTCGTTTGGTATGAGAGAGTTGAGGCTCAGGTGTGAAATGTACAGTTTTCAGGGTTTTTATCGGTTTTCAGCATTATTTTGTTATCGTATTTATCGTTTACTCGGTTTTCCTTGGTCTTTTCACGTGTTATGAATAAATCTTCTTTTTTTCGGTACCGGTACTAGTTTTATTTTGTTGTATTTATCCGCAACACCTTAAAGGCCGGTCCGTGAAAATATTGTCGGGCATAAACCGGCCCGTGGCGCAAAAAAGGTTGGAGACCGCTGCTCTTAATTGTTGTTACACGTGTTCGAAATGCAGAGAGGTGCGCTCGATTTGCCACACGGAGCAGCGCGAGAGTAAAGCACGAGGGAGGGGCTAATAATCGGCTCAGTCATTTTTAATGATCGTTGAAAGCCCAGATCGTAATCGTGATTAAAATTCGATTAATTAAGCAGCCCTATGGTGAAGTCTGTTTTGGTTTTTTTGGGGGGTTTTTTGTAGTTTTTAAGAGCAATCAAAATGGATTTCTGGGTCCACAAATACACAAGGGCAAGAAAATGTCATCTGACATTTAGGATTTTTCAAATCTCTTATCATTTCTGTCTACAGTTTCTGGCCTAGTTTCTGACTTGCGTAACCTCTATGAAAGCAATTTCAGAAAGCAACTTTCAATGTGATTACTTAAAGATGCTGAAAGATTAAATCCCTATGAAGCCCTGTTCTTCTTTTTTCTTCTTTTACATGGTGTCTATGACTGGTCTGTTTTGGGTGAATACTGTTGCTCCAAAAGAACTGTTCCTTTTAAATCAAGCCCCAGTCAGAGAGAAGCTAGTTGACCAGGCAACGGTTACTTTACTGAATTACTTTTTCTAGGATGTGGTATAGCTCTGTTTCGCTTTAATCTTTTTTTGTTTTAGCATTAAGTGCTGAACTATAGTCTAAACAGTGATAACCAAGCATTTGAAGTGGTTAACAACGCACCAACTGTACAAAACAAAGACTGATCTTTGACATTACTGCTTTGTCATAGAAAGTTGAATTAGAAGGTTACGGAGAAAGAGTGAGTTTGGGGAGAATGTGGGAGTCTGTTGTGGACTTGTTTTGGGGCGGGGGAGCAGTATGGGCAGCGTCAGTGTGCTTTTGTCCCAGACCAAAGCTGGCCATACTGGCAGACAAACCTTTGGCTGGGCGGAGTGTCTGTCTCTGTCCTCTCAGTAGGGGCCACAGAGAGGCACAGCAGAGGAGAGGAAAAAAAGGGCCTCTAAAAAATGTGTGTGTGTGTTGGGGGGGGTGAAAGAAAAGAAACTAGCATGGAAAAAAGTTTGTGAGACACCCTGAGACTCACGAAAAAGACAGTGGCCACTTCAGTGTTGTTGGCCACAGAGGTTCCTTTGTAGCATGCTGTTACTGGCGACGAGGGGAAGTACTCTAATGTTCACCCAGACAGGCCGAAAAGAGAGGCCCTCAGCTGTTTACAGTACAGTGGCCTCCGTCTCACGTGGTAGAGGGCATTGAGAGCACTCTCCCTTTTGGGCATTCAGCATATGTCAGCACGCTAGTCATTCATCAGGCTGTCAATAAGTGTGAATTGCTTTCTGGTTTGACCAATCAAAGAAAGATCTCGATCCACTGAGAGGTTATTCAGGGTTTGCACGCCGTCTCTCTCGACCAGCCTGAGGAGAAAGTGGAGTGCTGCTCGTTGTGCAGTGAACATTTCTGAATAACCTCTTTCAGATGATATTGCATTTTGGCCTGGGCAAATGATATTTTGAATTCACTCCAAAAACTCTGCATGAACATTTGTCTGATACTCATTATCTTGTCCTTAGTTCTCGTGTGTCCAGAAAATGCAGACTTTACAAGAACATGGATCTCTACATTGTGTTTGGCCATCTCCATTACAGACGAATTTAGAATCTCCTGCTGGGTCAAAAATCAGGGAAAAGGACATTTAAAGTGATTTGGACTGCAGACAGAAAAAAGTTTTAAGTACTGATTAGTCACAGAAAGTTTTTATACTGACAGGGATAAGTCCAACTGCTTTTCTGAAACTGCCTTTCTAAGTGTCATTCACTAAAATTGCGTGGGTTTTTTTTTTTCCAAGTTAAGAGTAATTGTAAAAAAAAAAAGTATGACGATCTGCTTCTGTTGTTCATCTTATATGACAATAAGTAAAGTAGCTGGGTTTTAAACTGCTGACCAAGCAGAACAAACAATTTAATAATGCCATGCCTATTACGGTCATTGATTGATTGATTGGTTTTGATTGATTGGTAATTTATTTCAACATTTTAGACTTGCGAAAACACAAAATCAAAAGATTTATTGAGTATAAAAAAGTGCATTTTTTTTACACTAGATGTATGGGAGGAAAAAAGAATCAAGCAAAGGCATCATCTTGAAACAGTATTTGCATTTTCTTTTTTCTTTCTTTTTTTGCTTGAATAGTAATTGAAAGCTAAATTTGTAATTGAAATAGCATTTTGATATGTTACAGAGCCTTACTTACAGTAAAGTCTTTGCAGAGGAGATGATTTTGATTTTAGGGTTGACTGTAAACTTCTTTAGGTAGGTTTTGTAGGATTTGAGTGTTTTCACCTTTTTCCCCACATTTAAAGCTCTAAGTTTGACTTTTATGAGCAAAATTTCTGGGCCATTGGCTGATTTTCAGAAATGATGCCAAAGAAAAGGACGTGCGTGATGGTCCACCAGTGCCCGTAGCTGTTCCCCGGCGTGCCCATGCTGACCTGCTTTTGTTTGTAATTACTGTTTGATTAAGCATGCTGGGCAGCTCCCAGTGTCCGACTGGCTGGCCAGTGATACACAGCTTTATACGAAATGTCTACAACCGCAGTCAATTAGAGTCAGGCCTTTTTGCTTTACTCTCTGGTCCTTTGCACAAACAACTGTGGTTATAACCATAACAGCTGCTTCAATATGCAATACAATATCTCTCACTAACGCTTGAGTCTTGCAAACAGAACGTTTACTTCTCTTTCAGCTGTGGCCAAACGCGCTCTCTCTGTCCACATAAAGGCAACACCATAATCTTAAAGCGCTTGTGAAGCCTTGTTATAGAGTTCTCTAAAGGCACTAGGGTTTTATTAGCCAGAGAAGGACAGTTATTAGACCGTGGGGAATTGAGTGAAAAGGCGGAATGACGACGGCAAGAGGAGAGTGTAGGTATGTTCACTCGATGCTTGGCATGTTTACGTTTGATAAGTTTTTGGGTTTCTTTATTTCTTTATATAATTTAGAGAACAGCATTTGCTTGGCAAGATGTGACATCACATCTGGCTAAAAGATGTGGGGTTCTATTGCGGTAAGATAGATGAGTCTAAAAGCCTGTTGTCGGTTGTTTTTAAAGACAGAAATTGAAATCAGATTGAACGATCTTGTAGTTGAAACATTAGAATTTATTTTCACTGTCGGGCTCCCTGATACAAAATAATTGTTTTGCAAGTGTCAAAATCCCTTCAATCACCACCATAATCCCCCCCCCCCCCCCCCCCCCCACACACACACACACACACACACACACACACACACACACTTGGGAAATGGGGGAGAAACAAAAAACTAAAACCCACAAAAACTGCCATTCTAGCTATGAGGACATTGAGCACCACCACTTTAAGTCTGCAGTACAGGCGTGAATATCCTCTGTCGAGCCTCAGAGACAGAGTGACCTACAGTGGAGCAGACCACATTCACCACCCCATCAACCCGCTTTTCCCTCCCTTCCCTCCTCTTCCAGCCTTCCTCCTTCCTTTGCACATAGACAATTTAAGTATCTGTTTTGTCTGCTTGCCCTCTTACATGGCGCAGTTGTACGAAAAAAAATCTCTGCTCAAGTTTGAAGTAGTGGCTGAGAGGATGTTGGTCTTTGATGAATGGCAGACAAGAGGTTTTATTATGTATCATCAACTAAATAGTATTTCATTCATTAGCACTCTCTTCCATAGACTAACTCTCTGAAGAGGACTCCTCAGCTGGGGAGTTTTAGGAAGTGTCCAACTGCTAAGTGTTGTGTTTGCAGATTGGATGAAAAAGGATTGCTACTTCTGTTTGACAACACTTCAATTTATTCATTACTTGTAAGCTACCAGCTCTTTTTGTAATTTTGCAAGCTGCTTTTGGTATTCATAAAATGTGAGGTGCCAGACGATTAACCCCCCCACCACCACCACCACCACCACCACCGCCTTAACATGCTCTAGGAAATGATGCTTAAATAGTGTTGCTCTGTCTTATAGCTTTAAGTAATTGTTTTTCCTCACAAACTTGTACTCCACTAAGATTTTGAAACTTAAAAAGATACTCACAACTCACAGTAAGATTCAGTTGAAACGGGGCAAGTCTTTGCTTGACGCATTTTCATAGTTTGGGTTTATTTATAAATTGTTTTATTATAAAATGACATTTGAGATGCTCAGACAAACAAGTGTGTCTGCATCCAAAATATTCATAAATGACCCCTCCTCTCTCCTCTCTTTACCAGTATGTGTAATGTGAAATACAAGATGACTTTCATATACCAGCTGCTTCTTGTTCTCCAATGTTGAACCACTCCCACACATGAGCAAGCAGCATAATATTTGTTTCTATTAGAGATGCCCCCAGTGTCCAGTCAGTAATTGGCACACTTTTTCCACTTCAAAGACGTCTGAAGGTGGGAACCGGCCGAGGCTGATGAGTGAGGCTCTTGGTCTGGGTGTGGGCTGGACAGTGGGGCGTTAGGGGCGATGTGTTTGGGCTTTCGGCACATGCTGACTCAACATGATTCAGCTTTGGTGACCTTTTGACCCCTCTGGGTGCCAAGTTATAGATTTGGCATACAGGTATACATCCTATGATGAGCTTATTTGTGTGGTGGCAGCCCTGGTGTCTATAAAAATGTGACGGTGACGCTAGAAATGTTCTGCCAGAGCTAGTCATCCTTTGTTTGCTTGTTTGTCTGTTTGCTTGGTTACTGTACTAACTGGAAAACACACTGTGTACTTCAGCTGAGAACTGGAAACCTTAACAAGTCTAAAAAAACAGCACACCAGTAGTAATGTTTAGGTAATGTGAGCAGGGCTGTTTAGGGAAACAGACATTAACCAGTTAACCACAACATTAAGACCAGGACAGGTGAAGTGAATAACAGCGATTATCTCATTGCACTGCAATGTTCTGCTGGGGAAACTTTGGTCCTGGCATTCTTGTGGTTCCATCCTAGATGCATTAAACATGACAAAAAGCCCAAAGTGCTGACCTGTCCTCCAAACTTCCCAAACTTGCCGGTACGGTTGAGGAGCCACAGGGTAGTGACCAGAGAGCACAGAGTGTAAAAGCTCAACACCATCAAACTTGATCATTTGATACCAGCAGCTCCACGTTATTGTTGGCAGTTAGAAATTTTGGAAACGCTGAGTATGTTGAATGCTCATTTATGGATGATTCATAGGTCAGTGTCCAATGTTAACAAAGACCTGACTGAAATTGATTGAAAAAGGAACCAATCTCTAAAGGAAAACTTATAAAGACTTCAGAAAGTCTGGACAACTTTTGCTCAGGATTACTTTGAAAAATGACTCCTTGGAAGATAAAATTGAAAGAAGAGTGCTGTATATGCCAGCAGAAGAGTGCCAGATAATGTTTATATATGAGCTGAACAGGTAAAAAAGTATCATGGCTCATGCAAAACAACCCAGCTACAACTGCAGCCTTGTGGGGGTCACGTAAGGCCATATATGCTACTGGCCTTATTGTACTCTGGCTGAAACCCTGAAATCAATCATCTGTATCCACCCTGTTCTCCACGCTTTCTCACCTATCTGGTTTATTGGAGAGCTGATCATTCTCATAACTGATAACCAAGTCGTCCTGGATCATTGTAAGAACAGATGTGGCATTCCTTTATTTTATGTTTAAATAAATATTTTTTTAGTACCCAGTGGGAGTATCCAGTGATTAAGTGAAAAGACAGGGGCAATTAGTTCACTGAGTGATTAAACAGAAGGTCTTTATATGCACCTGTTTTTAATTCTTTGCCAAACCTGGGTACTCTGCAGCATAAAGAGCTAGTCTGTGTTCCAAGCAGTAGATATTTTCATCAAAATGGAATTAGATGAATAAAATAAATCATAAAATTTATCATTTATATTGCTTTACTTGGACATTTTCTCAAACATTCTTCACAAACTGATTTCAATATTCTTTCTTTTCTTTTTCTTTTTTCTTTTTTTAAAATCTTTTTGGCAACCACTTTTTAGGGTAAAATACATTTGATCTCTTTCATTACCTTTTCAGAAATGCAATGTATACCACAAAAATCCTTAAACCTTTATTGTGTTTGGATTAGATCTGCAGATAATATCAGGAATAATATGAAAAACACATTTTATATCACAGAGCAGGCAAAGGTGGGTTTTATATCCCTTTGTATAAACTGTGGGAAATGAACTGCAGGAAATGTAGACATTCACCTGCAAATCATCTGAAGCTGACAAGATCGGTTAAACAATATGGGAAGAGTGGAGGCTGGAAGAACACTTGGAGAAACAGACATCCACACCCGGCATCTTGACTTCTTCAGCAATTAAAATAGGCTGTAGTCTTTGTCTTCATTGGCGACTGGTTTCTATATTTGGAAAAATAACTGAGTCTGATTGAAGATGGCTTTGAGAATAGAGCTGTCATCTCAGCGTGCCAGGTTTAAAGACTTTGATGCAGTTATACCAGTCGTTGCAAGTCAGTTTACGCAAAGAAACATCTTTGACTGGTGTACAAGCTTCTTGAATATAGATATTTAATGCATAAACACACATCCCTGTATATTAGTTTTGAAGGTGAACTCTGTATTTCTTGAAGCTAAAATAAAAGAACTAACACCATAATAATTCTCCAAAGTTTTTACGTACTGCTTCTATAAATTATTCACTACTATGCAGGCTGCTGATATATGATAAACCTTCAAACTCAAGTATCTGTTGTCCAAACTGGACTTCCAGGTGCACATCTGGTTCTGGTTCATCTCCTTCAAACATGAACTGATCATCAATGACCAAAGAAGGAGATGAAAATAAATGGAAATTAGACCAGTAGATTCCTTTGTCAGGAAGATAGACATTGCAAGTCTTTGTATTTAAAATATTCAATATTTTGGACCCGAATGAGTAAAGAATCAGGTTTGAGGTTGTTTGAAGGAGTGCTTTTCATATTTTGGGTCAAAGTTGTTTTTCTATCTGCATTTCCTTCTGAGCAAACAGCTGTCTGCTCCCCACAGTGTGTGAGTGCTGGGAGAGCCACAAATACAAATGTGTGTTCATCTATATTTGTGAGCATTTTGATTGATAGTTATTCATTCCCAAGTCTCACACATCTTAAATGTCAACCATCACAACTAATGGCCAAACCTGTACCCTAACCTAAACCTAGTTGTGACTTTAACCCGAAAGCCAAGACTTCACCCTCAAACAGGCCTTTAAAAGGAGGTGGGCCAGCCAGAAATGTTGTCACTTTGATCTAAAACTCAAACTGATTTCCACAACGACAGATGGACATTTATTTATGTGTTATGTTTGGTTTCCTGTGATATATGACTTCATTCTCTCATGTTGTTTGGATGAGCAGTTCCCAAGACTTAACAGACAGGCACGTACACATTTAGCGAATGTAAAGGTGGCCTCGTTTCAAGAAATGAATGATTGCCTGCATGTGTTAGAGTGGACATCAGTAAAGTGGAGCTACATAAATAACCTGGGTTATACTTTATTTGAATGGATGCTGCACTAATTAATAAAAACAGTACATTTCACAAATGTTTAATTTGGAGGTATTTGGGCATCCAGCTTCCCTCTATAAAACTATTCTTTATCATTTTCTTTCTTTGGTATCTCACCGCTTCCTACAGTTTTTCCACCAGACTTAAGCAGACTGAGATTTCTGTCTTGTTTACACCAAAAATTTCCATCCCAGTTCTCTGTTGGAGAATTAGGGGTACTAGCTTTCAGCATTCTGGTGGGCCCAGTGGCCCCACAGCGACAAGCCCCTGTGCTCTTTATTTGGCACGTAGCCTGGAGGTGTCAGAAATATCGACACGCTTTCACGTGACGGAGATTTTGCCAGCCATTACCCCCCCTCTTTGTTAAGCCCTGCATTCTGTCTGCCCAGCCAGGTATTGTAGGGTCCCGTTAAGGCCCTGTGAATAGTGTCAAACTTGATAGTTCTCATTTCGCTTCCTGTACATGGCAGAAGAAAAAGTGCCCACCGTGTGGGTTTTCCTTTTGTGACGGTCCTCTCTAGTCTTCCTGGGAACACACTGCATTCCAGCCACAATCGTTCCTTTTGTGAATCTGGGTATTGTGGGTGAGCTTGTTATGCCGATAACCCTCCAAGCTTTCAGAGTAATGCATGCAAATATCAGAAGTCTAGACTTGTATTTTTGCAAACAATGCCAAATAAGCAAGCAGAGGTTTTTCAGTGATTTAGAGCGTTTGTTTTGACACATTCTCCCTTTTTGTGCTCATCCACACCCAACCTTAGGTTGCGCTACATCTGGAGAAATTATTGCAACAATTTACCATATATGTCACGTATTTTCACAATAGTTACATGTAACTATAGTGTGGCCTGCTGATCCCAAGAGTGTTATTTCTAATGTGTCTCATAGAGGGACGTAATGGGTTCAATCGCCTAGAACAGACCAGAAATTCCACGTTTTATAAAACTCTGCAAGTTTTTCTTAATGCTCTCTTTTAGAATAGAGAAACCTTTGGAGCATAGCCTTTTGGAAATAAAAAGTTACAACTTGCAGGCATTTTAAAGCATTTTTGATCACCTGCTGGAAAAAAAAAAAAAAGGAGAAACCCTTCATCTTATTTTCTTGCTGTTTAACACTGTCTTGTGTGTTATTGTGTCATGAACCATTACCCCCTCTGGGTGAAGAGAACATGTTTTCTTCCTCTTTGTGACAAGAAGGAATTGTTCGGGTTAAGTAGATAGGGCAGCCGGAAATAATTACCAAGCACTTGTGACGGTTTTTTTCCTCCCCCCTTTTGTTCGTCTTTTCCCTTTCATTTTAACGATCTTTTCAATGTTCAGATCTTGTTTATGATTGCATGGCAAAAGATGTTTCACTGAAACAAGCAGTAGTTTAGCAGTTGGACCTGTAATTTACTAGGCTTAAATACCATTGGAAGCTCCTTTGCCAAGAGGAAGACGGGCTTTTGTGTGGAGCTCATGCAAAATGACCCCTTTCTACAAATCAACTGGCAGATGACAGACAATGATGAAAATTTGATTCTTTGAAGTTGTAATGGCCATTGAAATGTGTAAAATTCTTGTATTGAAAGGAAAGCTCCCTGGAAAGCCCTCAGTCTTGGGTGGCTGCTGCCTGCGTGCTGGGAGGTTCATCTGTGTTTTGTCGCCGACTTCCCATTGCTTGTTTGCTAATTCCCTGAAGAATTGGACCAGATCTTTGATAGGAGCTCCAAGGGGCTCCAGTTGCTCAGGAATATGCATTCAGTGCACCCTCATCCAATTGTCGTGCTGTCCTACTTCATGAAGGTCTGCAACTAATTGAGGATTAGGAATTAATTTCAGAGATGGCCATTATATTTGTTTTATATTTTACATTTTTTTGTTCTCTAACTTCACGATTGACCTTTTCAAAGTGTGCGTACGCCCAAGAACCAGTACCACTGCAGACAAAGTCCAGACCTACACAGCAACAAGTACATTCATGCACCTTTGTGTATTTTCTTGGCAATGTATTCATGAAAAAATCAAGCCAAGAGAGATTTGCTATATATACAAGTAATGGTGACTTTTTGTTAATGTCAACATGTGCAAAAAATGTTATT
The DNA here is from genome assembly GCF_057382275.1 of Copadichromis virginalis. NCBI lineage: Eukaryota > Metazoa > Chordata > Actinopteri > Cichliformes > Cichlidae > Copadichromis > Copadichromis virginalis. The sequence goes on from NC_140629.1 coordinate 30,347,822, forward strand.
TAAAAAACAAAAAATAAATAGAAAATGCAGAACTACCACAAAAACAAAAACATGGGAAAAAATAGAATAAAACTCCATCCTGTCACAGTTGTAGGAGTACACCTTGATTTCTATTATTCAGAGTAATTAAAAAGAAAATTTGAACTATTTAAGGCTCTAATATATACTCTTTACACACATTAAACAACTGTTTGTTGTGGTATTGGTGTAAAAGAGAACGATAGTAAAGGTAATGAAGGCAAATTAATTCGTTATTAATAAAAAAGCATTAAAAATAGTTATTTTGTTTCTATTTTTCTTTTACATGTGAAATACTTGTTTTTAAATCTCTTTTCAAATTAACAATATATGTGATGTAATCACAAATTTTGTTACTATTTAGCATTGAAATGGTACACATGTATATTTGACTTAGTAACATATCCAAACCAATGCAGACAGGTTAAAGCTGAGGAAAGATTCAGGGATAGTTATTCACACCTGTGCTGCCAGTAACAACCCAAACTTTAGCTTGTTTTATGGCACCTATAAAACAAAGTTAAAAAAAAAAGTATTCAATTCTCAGACTTTTTTGTGTTTTATTGTTCTTTGACATCAAAGATGTACTGAACCCCCTTTTTCCACCTTAATATTTTACAGTGGGAATAAATCTAAGAGATTGATGTGAAGTACAAAAATATAAAACATGAAACATTTGATTACATAAGTAACTTTTATGGCCATCAAACATTTTCCTGACCTCTGTTCTCCTGACATTGAGCTCTTAAAACATGTTGCTAAAGTTGTATTTTTTTTATATCTGCAGGCTGACATCAAGTGTTTTCTTTGAGAAAAGCTTACGTTTCGCATGAACTCCTAATGTTCGCAAGGAGAGAAGAAGTCATGAATAATCTAATCAAAATAGAACACTTCATGTGGACTGCTGGCAACCAAAAACATGTTGTTGGGTTTTGGGTTGGTTGTTTTTTTGTTTTTTTTTTAATAAATGGAAATTATTTATTAATTTCTTGTAAATCTGTAATTGCCAGAGTTTTCAGTCTTAGTCACACAGGCCTAGAGCTCAGTTGGCGACTGCTGGGCAGCAACTGGTAAATAGAGAAAATGTGCATTCCCCAACTGGTTATGAGTCACTGTGAAATCAATTGTTAAAGCCAAAGTCATGAAGGCCTAGAGGCTGGCCATTGACCGAGTGGGATCCAATCGGTGAAATTGTTTGTGAAGCGGTACATGTGATGCACAGATATCTTCCCATTTGCTAAGGTGAAGATTGAAGGGGCTGCAATCTTCACAAAGTAAAAGTTTGACCCTTTAAAACATGGCAGCTGTCCATCTCTCTGTAGCTTTTCATTTACTCTGTGCAACTTGTCTGCTGGAAGTTTCACAGTCTGTCATCTTCTTAAAAAATCAGGCTCTGGTTGTTAAAAGGCACAACTTCTAATATGAAGATGAACGTTTTGCATTTCCAGTTTGGAAAGTTGTAAGTCAGCATTTGGAATATGCAGAACACCATCAGTAACCAGTGTGATTACTACTATTGTGTAGTAATTGTAATTAATTGAATCCCAAGAGAAAGTATTTCATTGCATAGCTTAAACTGTCACACAGTTGCCAGTTAACAGTGAAACATCACAGTTCTCCAAAAGTTGATTCTGTTCATCTGGACGTAACGTTTTGTGGAAGAAACGTTTCGTCACTCATCCAAGTGACTTCTTCAGTCTCAGCTGCCTGCAGGTTTATAAACAGTACATTTGCATAATGACTGAAACTAGCACCACTGAAGGAACAATGGGCTGGGAGTGAGTGACAAAACGTTTCTCCCACAAAACACTGGGAGAACAGAATCAACTTTTGGAGGTTTACTTACCTGGATGATTGAGCATGCATCAAAACATCACAGCTGATAATCAAGAGGAAGACCTGGCTAACCAACAGGATTTGCAGCACATTTGTGTTCAGTCATCTCACATCTCCACCAACCAAAGGCTGTAAACCACGCTTCTGTTGGGAGGGAGTTGTTACACAAGCATACGTGAAAAGGAGCATTTGAGGGGTTGTTTTCACATTGTTTATTACAAGTGACTTGCAGAACACAAGTAGTAATTGGTGCGTGACATCAGTTGTAATGCTGGATAGTCATGAGGTCAAATGAGGCCACACTTTAGAAATTAGAAGCACTCTCCTAGTTTAGATTTTTATCCTGGTGTTTTGTTAGTTTATTGTGTTTAATTTCTGTGTCCTTTAGGACATCACCACTCTGACAGGAGTCCCAGAGGAGCACATCAAAACTCGTAAGGTTCACATCTTTGTGCCAGCCAGGACAGCCATGCAGTCCGGCGTGAACACCACCAAAAAGTGGAAGATGGATTTTGATACTAGAGAGCGCTGGGAGAACCCACTGATGGGCTGGTCCTCAACGTGAGAACCTTCCACCTCCTGATTCCTACAGCACATAAACTGACATTATAGAACCTCTGCACACAGTTGTTGAATTTTGGATTCTAATGCCTTGTGTTTCTATTTTAGAGCTGATCCCTTGTCCAATATGGTGCTGTCATTCTCCTCCAAGGAAGATGCCATTGCTTTTGCAGAGAAAAATGGTAAAGAATTTTTCAGCCTTTGGTTAAACAATATATCTGTTTCATCATTTTAAAAGTGACAAAACACTGTAACAAAGAAGTAGAGAAATAAGTCTCACCACTCAGTAGTCCTCTACAAACAGGCACATCGATTTTATGATACATACAATCTCCATGTATTGACTCACCAACCACGTAAATAGTTTTTATCTGGATTTTGTCATTTGTTTCTGGCTGCAAGACAAATAACTCTCAGCAGTGAAGTGAGCAGACTGTTGGACAGGCAGTGGTTCATTGTTAGATACTGCTGGTGGTGTTTAGAGTTGTGTTGTCAGTAGTTTTGTGGCATTAACCCCATGTATGATGTATCTGGACTTAAAATGGATCAGTGTACACACTCATTTCTTCTGGTCTGAATCAGTTGAGTTTGTATGCTTTTAGCCTTTTCTTGTGATTTTTAGGGTTCTTTTCACATAAAAACCCCCACAAAATTAACCAAAATGCTAAGAATGCGAGTGGAAACTTAACAGATTTTACATTGATTTTATGGCTAGTTGCTACAGTTTTGTAATCTGCATGTTTCTGGTATTTCTGACCCAGAAAGCAAAGCATACCTGGGCTATGGGAAGGCTGTTTGGGTTGGATCCAGGGTTGTTCACGTTCTCACCATAAATGAACCACTCTGGAGTTTGTTTGGAAGTGGACCGAGGCCACCTCCTCTGAAGGGTCTCGGTGCCGTTTACTGCACCTGAGTGCGTTTACTGTGTTTACATCTGCACAAACGAATCGCACGGAAACGAACCAGAGTTTGATTAAACTGTGCAGGTGTCAAAACAACCTCAGCTACTGCATCTAACACAACTGACCATCCAGAGCGGTAACATCATTATTTCCACGGTCATGTTTGCATATTTTAACATATAAATCATTTACAGTATATAGTTATTTATATATCAGGGGATATATAAACTGTGAGGGGAGATGTACCTGTGACCAGATTCTTTCAGGTAACTTTGCTTTTAAAAAAATTAATTTGGTGTTCCCAGTTGACCTTTTTAACCAAAAATGGTGATGGTGGGGATCCAAGCACCTTTCTTATACCAACTAATAAAAGATCAAAGGAATGCTTTTAATGGGCCAACCAGCTCATTAGACAATCGACTACAGCCCTGTTTTAGTAAAACAAAATGAGGTGGTTTTCTGTGGAGCTCTAATCAAGTTCATTTTTGACTCAGAATTGAACCATCTGGGAAAGTTTGTTGAAACCAAGCAAAGGAAACGGGCTTACTCTGTTTATTGCACCGAAGAGATTAGAGCCGTTCTGACTACACACAGGTCGTTGATGTCTACAAAACACCTCATTGCGGTTGGAGCTCGTCCAAAAGGAACATACGTGACGTTATCAGCCCCATCATTTACTCTGATGTTTTCTTTCAGGTTGGAGCTACGACGTAACAGACAAGAGGACCTCAAAGCCACGGGTGAAATCCTACGGAGCAAACTTCTCCTGGGACAAGAGGACCCGGCGGTCCGCCAAGTAAACTGAAGACGCCCACCTGTTAGGTGGCCTGACCTGCAGCAGACCTGTATGATTCTTGTCAATAAATGCATAATTATATGAGTAAACCAAACATTTGTGTCGTAATCGCTTTTTTTCTTCAAACATTCACCTCATTACCGACTACCTAATGTAGTCCATCCAATTAATGAAGTGTTTGCTCTCCAAGTCGAGCTGTGCAACAGCAAAACAAAGGGGACGGTATTATTACAATCTGAACCTGTTTAAAAACAGGGATAAATACGTCTGTAGGCCAAAAGCAGTGACATTTTTCCTGTGTGAGTGTTTGTTTCCATCCGGTTACCCTGATTGTTTCGATGTTTGGAAAGCTGCACAACTGGAATTTAAATAGGACCTTGCAACATCTGTGCAGCAAAGTCATTTCTTTTACAATCCAAATCCAAAAAAATGTTAACTATCATTTAATGAGGCGTGCAACACTAACTTGGATTTTGATTTCACAAGTTTTGGAACAATAATCCACATAAAATTAGAGCTGGAAAATATTCCACTCATAGTTTAGGTTTGTAAAATATCAAAAATGTTGCCTAATTTCTCTTAATAAAAAAAAAACAAACAAAACAAAAAACAGCATCTTAGAACCTTGCCGAATATTCATTTAACCGAATGGCAAGTAAAAAGCTACAAATCCTGATGAGTTGAAATCAGAAATAAAAGAAAATAAGACTTGTAATGCTGAAAAATAAGATTTAGATCAGATCTGTTTTACATGAATCACACAAACTCTTCTAGTTTCAATGGCCTTGAAATGCTATTTGCCTGAAAGCCAAATAACACAAGCCAATAAAAGTATGCTGGTCTCACTGTGGAGGTCAATTTCAGAACTTTAGTCATAAATTCCCTAAAATTCCAGCTATTTACACTTGGCAGCGCACTAGTTGCCAGTGCTTGTATTTGCTCTTTGTGTTCAGTAAACAGTGGTGTTACTTTGCGCCGAGTCCCCCAACCTGCGTGACTGCACTGATATTCGCACACCAATCATGGGCGCCTAATTGGTATAGACCTTCATTAATTACCGCACTGCATTGCAAATCTTTCACAGCCTTGTGCTCGCTATTTATTTTGTTCTGTCACTCGGCATATCAAAAGTGCCGATCTGATATGAGCGTAATGGTCCATCTGAAGAGCAGGGCATGAATGACAGCATGTGTTGCTTTTCCCCTTTGAAATCCCCTCAGAGACGCAGCGGGGGAAACGTTCTTGGCACAACTTTGTACCATAAAAGTTGAAAGCATTCCTACAGTCTTTGCCTATAAGCACAAAAAAATTAGGTGAAATGAGAATGGCAGCACAGTGGCATTGTTCGAGACCATCGCCGCAACGCAAACATCAGCGATGCAACGACTCTCATCAGTAAACGTGAGCTTTCAGGCCTTAGGAGACACAAAATGGTGTTACTCCTTGTAACCTTGTTTCCTAGTTTCTAATTACGCATGAATCTTGCTCTGCTGTCACACTGGTGAATAAAGATGGAAGTCATTATGTTTGTGGTGCTCATAGCAGCTAATAGCAAACATCTTAAACAGCTTTTAGTGACACTTGTTGTACAAATAAAGAGCATGAATTTCACTCAACAAAACTGGAGCACAGATGTCAACCACAAAGCAAGCCATTGTAAAACTCTTGGACACAACAGATTTAATGCTGCCTGAGCTTTTAGGTTCACAGCGACAGTATATACACTCAATACAGCATTGTGAGTGAGCATATCCCCTTAGCCGCTTGTTAACCCAAATATCTAATCAGATTGCAGAAACTCCTAGCAAAGCGAGGTCTGAGGAGAATGGCCAGATTGCTTTGAGCAGATAAGAAGACAACAACAACTTAACCACGAATAACAGCCAAAGTATGCAGAAGAGCATCTCTGAATGTATCAGATGGGCTACAGCAGCAGAAGACAACACCAGGAGACAAGAAACTGAAGCTACAACTGACACAGGCTCTTCTGCAACATTCTTTCCTTGTAGCGAAACAGTTCAGGCTGCTGCTCCTGGTGTAATTGCATGGGGGATATTTACTTGGCACACCTTGGATCTCTTACCAACTATATAGTACCAACTAAGCATCGTTTAATCCTCACATCCTACCTGGTACCGTTGCTGGTGTATGCAGCTCACTGTTGAGTTCACTGTACTCAAATTAGTGTATTTACACTACAGCACACACACTGCATATCTGGCTCGTAGAGCTGGATGTGCACCAGGGAAGCACCTGCTCATTACCGGTATTAGTGTTTTGTAGTGTTTTCAGTCACTAACAGTGTCATAATGTTTTATTGTATTATGGGTTAAGTAATAATTGGCCTCACCAGCTGGAACGTACACCGAGCAGCTGCTGCAGTCGGAGACACACTTCAATCCTGCATTCAAATTTAACTGCACTGACAGCGAAATGTAAGCAGTTTGGACACTTCTGTAGAAGTTATAATTCTACAAATAGTGTTCAATCTATGAAATCCTGATTGAATTGTTTTATTTACTGTTTGAGAAGACTACAAGCTGTTATCATAAAACTAAGAGAAATAAATCCATCCATCCGCACCCTGTTGGACAGCATAAAGATCATCATTGAGCCCAAGCATCCTGCTTCTACTCAGCAGCTGGACGTGACAGTTGTAGTTTGAACGTTTGCCAAGATGTTATTTGCAGAGCTTCTCTAAATGATACAAACACACACACACACACACTGCTTTCTGGCCCTCAGTGACCTGATGATCACTCCTGTCTGTGGTCGCCCTCTGCTGTGAATTCCCCAACCAAAGCAGCGAGGCACGCAAGCCGCCTCGTCCGCAGCCAAAGACCAGCTTCCTCGTGTGTGTGTGTCTTTGTTGTGTGTTTTCATCACAAACACTGTGTGGACCCGAGCTTGTTTTGAAAGGCACAGATTAATGATGACTTTTGGTTATGCAAACAAGAGCTCACAGCAAGTAACAGTGAAACAGAACCTAAAGTGTGCTGTTTGTTATTCTTACATCATTGCGTACACTACAGACTCGTGCACTAATGATCTTATTACATGCTAAGACAATAAAAACAGCTTGGCAGGCTTGTCTTTTAATAGGTTTGTGTAAGAGGCTCCGTTTATTTTCTTTCATAGATTGATTCCTATGAAAGAAAATAAAAGGAGCTTTCTGACTTTGTGTCAGTTCACCTAAATCACACATTAAAGGCTAAAATTTATAAGAACTGATGCAGCAACAGAATTGCACATAAGCACAGCACTTTTTCCAACTATCTCTTCTTGTCTCTGTGTATGAGTTCTTTATGGGCAACAATAAAGAACAATGAGTGGGGCTGATTTATAGCTTTCTGTTTTTTTGTGATTTATTTCGTATCATAGGTATTTCATTTTGTTTTGATTGGCCAGAAACGCACATTCCCGTCTGGTTATTTCAGCTAAGAAAAAGTTCCTAATAGAGTTTCCAGAAACTGTACTATGTCATCATATACAATACTATCCAAACGTTTTAGATATTTAGGTTGTCATCAGTCAAGCAAAACTATCAAGGAGGTTCCCAAATTAATTGTATTTCGTGACAACAAGCCCAATTACAGAGTCATAAAAACTTATCTTCAGTGACAAGGAGAACAGTGAGTCCTGCGGCAGATGGTCTGGCGCCGACAACGGCACTGATCTCAAAAATCATGCGCTCAGCTTGAGATTATATGAAGAGACAGAAGACATGAAGACAACTTGAAAACTCTCCAAAACGCTTGAAGTGATCTGCCTGCCAAGAACCTTGAAAAACTGAACAAGTACAGAGTGAGCGAGGTCTTAAAAGCAAAAGCTGGAAACGTCCTGACAGATTATTCATCATCCTTACTTTACTGTATGTTGATACTGTGATATAGTTTTACCTCTCAAACCTGTGTGCCATCTACACCCACCACCCATTTTATAAGGTTAGCACAAATATCTAATCAGCCAATCACATGGCAGCAACTGTATTTAGGTATGTAAACATGGTTAAGATGACCTCCTGAATGGAGGGGGGGATTTAAGTGACTTTAAATGTGGCGTGGTTGTTGGCTTCAGACAGGCTGGTCTGAGTATTTCAGAAACTGTTGATCTACACACACCCATTCTACGGTTTACAGAGAATGGTCTGAAAAAGAGAAAATATCCAGTCTGGATGAAAATGACTTCTTGAGGGGGCAAACGGGATTGGAAGGCAGCAGAAACTCAAATAACCACCCACTGCAACCACAGTATACAGAAGAGCATCTCTGAACTCAAAACACAGATGAGGCGATTGGCTACAGCAGCAGAAGACCACAGTGGAATGGATCCATCCCACCTTGTATCAATGGTTCAGGCTGGCGGTGTTGGTGCCCTAGTACCAACTGAGACTACCCGAGTATTGTTGCTGACCATGTTCATCCCTTTATAAATCTCCTAATAATACAGGATTAATGCACCATGTCACAAAGTTTAAACGAGCTCTGACTGGTTTCTTGAACATAACAATGAGTTCACTGTCCTCAAATAGCCTCGCCGGTCACCAGATTGCAATCTAACAGAGCACCTCTGGGATGTGGTGGAACAGGAGATTTGCATCATGGATGTTCAGCTGACAAATCTGCAGCAACTGTGTGATGTTATCATATCAATATGGACTAAAATGTCTGAGTAATGATTCCAGGAGCTTGTTGAATCTGTGCCACAAAGAGTTGAAGCCATTCTGAAGGCAAAAGGGGTCCAAACCCAGAACCAGCAAACGTACCTCACAAAGTGTCCAGCGAGTGTATGTTTTGTCTGCCGCTCCAGTACAATAAATCTGAATAGAGTTTCTTTAAGGTATTCGAAACACTTAAAATTGAAATCAATATTTATTTATTTTAACCAGAAGCAGCGAGCTGATTGAGCCCAGTTGGGAATTATCCTGAAAAAGATTTTCACAAAAAAACTTAAATTTGAAGGAGTTATTTGATAGTTTTAGCCCTCTAAACAGAGGCTCCTCTAACATCTACTGTGCTGGAGTGACAGTAGAGATTTCCTACCTCATTTACATCTGATATGAACATGCAGTCTGTATCTGGATAACTTATCAGCCGGGCCACATGTGGAGGTGGTGCTGTGATCTCATTTCAACCAGGTGTAAAAGTAATCTGTACAGTGAAAACACATTTAAAAACAAGAGAGAGCGGGAAAAAAGCAAAACAGAAAACCAATCTCAAAAGGTGAAAGGTCACCTGACTCCACCTCATCTTGCCAACTAAAACAAGGCTGACTGAGACCACAGGAAGAAGCAGCAACTATCAGAGATGTAAGGGGGGAAGAAAAAGCTGTGTTGTTTCCACTTACCTGAAACTTACCATGTGTGGTCAGTCAGTCACACCTACATAATTTGCAGCTTGATATCAGAACAAATTGTGGGAAGGAAGTAGATAAGGAGAAACATTTTAATACCAGGTGGAAATGCAAAGACTCGTGGATTAGATAGCATTCTCCAGATAATCGTATCCAAATCTGGACTGCATTTTAAAATGAGGCTGGCTGATCTGAAATCCTGGATAAGGATAAGACGAGAGGCATTAATTAATTTTAAATGAATTTTCTTCTTTGACACGTTGATATTGTCACCGACCAATCCTAGTTAGTGCATATCTTAAAGCCAATGCCTTTGTTCTGATTGTGTTACTAGGCTTAAAGTGCAATGGTTTCCACTGAAGGCAAATCTTTTTAAAAAATAAGAGCAGGTGACTGAGATAAGGAAGGCTGTATAGTTCCCCAGTGCTTCTGGGCTCCATGGCTTCAGCAAACCTTACACTAACAGGAGTAAACAGTCCTATTTGTTTGACACTATTTTCAGATGTGCATTGATACAGGGTTTATTCCTTAGAGCAGAGGTATCGAACATAAAGCCCGGGGGCCAGAATCAGCCCGGAAAACTCTTGTAACCTGGACGGCTTTGGAAAATCTGAAGGAGTGCACAGATTTTGAACTTTTAACTCTATTTTCACAAATTTTAGAGCTTTTTTTTCCTTCTCTTAAAAATATCCCTTCATTCATATAACACCAAATTAATTAAGTAATAGATAAACAATTAAATGACAAAAAGTTCCTGTTTTTCCACTATCTACTATATAAATTTATGCTTTTCATGGTAAGTTCACAGAAAAAAGTACATTTTCTTTTCTTTTCTTTACAGGACAGTCTGGCTGATGAACTACCAGAATTTACACATTTATCGTGTTGTTTCACTAAAAGTGAAACACAGTAGCTTGTATGTGGCCCACAACGTAAAATTAGTTTGAAATTCCTGATTTGGAGGCTGGATTTCTGTGGCACCGAAACCAAAAAAAATGGCAGTGATAGTGTGTTTCACTGATGTGTTTTTGGACATCACGGGTACTTGAGTGCAGAAGAACATTATATGTGCGACAGTGGCGCACACACTACATAATCAGATCAATTCATTGGTGGTTTTGGTCTTTTTATGGCAAACGTTGACAACGAGAACAGTATAAAGCTCACCAGCCTGGATCCTTAGATGCACAGCCATGTGTTGAGTGTTAATGAAAGGTAGCAGGAAATATTTGAGGCATGCTGCTTGATTTCAGTGTTGCTGTCTTCAAAGCAACGCTGTTAGATGGCGCGACATCCCGCCCCCTCCTCCTTCGCTTCTCAAGTCTCCAGCAGAAGAAAGGCCGGGGTTAGGAAGGCCCTCTCCTGGGACTGAAGGCATCCACACCATAACACACTCATGTTCCGCTATTTATCAGTTGCTGTATTCATCTTTTCTGTTTTCCTATTCACACCACTATCAGGTTGGATGTGACACCACCCCCACAGAAGGTCAGGATAACACCCCGCACCACTACCACCACCACCACCACACACATACAAGCACACTATAGAGTTATCCTCCTTGAAAGAGATCAAAGATGCTATTGATTGGTAAAGAAGACAAAAGGTAGCTGAGGTGGTTAAAGTAGGCCAGTTAGCATGCCGATGCCTCTGCGTCTGTTCTAATGGGGCGCTGACGTTCAAGATAAATTCCACTGGTGAATGTTTAACATCCCATTAATGGGTAGAAGAGACCATAGAAATGTCTCTACAGCCCTCAACAGCTTTCTCAGGCATAAATCACTTTACAGCATGTTTTTGGTGCAAGTTTTGTGTCACGTGTCTTTGCGCAGGCCTTTAGGTGAATAATAAATTGAACCCACGTCCACACTAATCTCCTCGTTGCCAAATTAAGTGCAACTTTTAAAAATGTCTGGAAAAGCAATTCATATAGCCTCTGTTTGAAGTCGTCTGGCACATGCTGGGTGACGATGAATTGTCCCCCAAAGAGTTAATTGATGGAGAGGAGAAAACCTTCAGGGAGGGAAAAGTTCAGTTTTCTACCTCCCCGTCCTGTTTGAAGGAGATGTGAGTTGGCAGTGCAGGAGAGGCTTGAAGATTAATGTTGCAAAAGGGGGCTCTGACAGCCTTTCCGCTGGTTGTGGTTCTCTTGGGTGGCCCGATTGGTCTTGGATGTCACTTTTGCTACTTAATCTTGTGTATGTGAACCAGGCTGATTCAGAGGGCTGGGGGTTGGAGGGTGGGGCTGTCCGCTGGGCAGCAACAGAAGAGAAAACAAGAGTGTCACTCTCCTAATTTTGAGCAGATTACTTTTGGATTTTGCGCAAGTGAATGCAACAGAAATAAAATTCAGATTTGTTGTTGACATGTTATTACTGTTTTATAAAGCTTTAATCAGCTGATCAAATCACCTTCAAGATTCTATAAAATTAAATCAAATGGATTTAATTGGTTTGTGGTGTTTAAATATGACATTCTGTACACTAAAGATGGCAGTCCAATAATTAAATAATGCAATAATACCATGCTGTTGAAACAGATATATATAAGGCCAGGCTGTAAATTATTACAGTGTTTTTAAAATGACTTGTTAAGTGAAAAAAAAGCCACCTCCGAGTTCCGTACAGTTCTATTATTATTGGATTACTACTGCTGATGCACATTAATGTGAACAGTAATTATTTTACCTACTTTAACAAGTATTTTACAAAAGTGAATCATTTTATGCTCATCAATATTCATTTCTTTCCCCCGCATCAGGATAAATTTGTAAAAAATTATGAACCGGCTGTTAAAACCATTATTTAAATGTATGATGCAGCCATTAAAGAGAGAGAGAGTCAAATTTGAGTATTTCAGTTAGGTTGATGGGTAGACTGGATCTGCTGCAGGGATTGTGACTGGTTATTACATTGTAAGCTCTGTTTAATAAAAACAAAACACTAAACACGACTAATCGGGCACAGAAACAGTCTTTTACAGTAAGCTTCCTGTTTAATTGCAGAAATTTCTAAATAGAAACACAATTTTATATACTTATAGTGAGTTTGCCTCACTAAAATAATTACTTCTTTTTTTTTAAATAAAAGCAGAAAATGCCAACCAAAACATACATCTATCTGCTGTTGCACTTTAGTTGGAACATTACAAATTTGGGTTGTTGTTGGTCTAATGGCTTAGTCACATTAGAGTAAAAATAGGACATCAACTTTGTTACAGTTTGGAAAAAACAATCGGTAAACTTGCCACATCACAAACTATTGCCAGTAGTTTCTGGTCGTCCAGAGGTTGAGTGTATAACGCCATCAACCTCTGGGCGACCATTTTTGATCGTAAGGAAAACCAGGACGCCTGACTCCAAACTGACTGTAATCACTGTCAGACGGGTTGGTAAAGGTTCGCAAATAACTGCTGTCTAATAATCTGTCTCATAAATGCAGACAGATTGGCAACACGTTGCAATCAGTCTGCGTCACTCTACGCTGATGAGCGCAACTTGTCTTCGATGCCTCTCTTTGCAGTAGGGGAAGTGACTGAACTGGTTGCCTTCTGATTTAAATCCTATGTAAAATGTTGCTCAGCACTTGTATCATTTTGCAGGTAAATTGCCTGCAAAATGTATCAACCTGTAACACATACGTCACAAATTTTAAATCTGTGAGGTTCTGGCTGGACAGCTCATGTGAATCTGTCTTAGTAGACAGCAACATACCTGTGAGTTGCTGCTGATTTACCACTGTTGATTGCCGTAATATCACAAACAGATTGCATGAAATTGCCAGCCTGACCCCATTAAATCCCAAACTGATGCTGACTGATAGCAGACCTGCTCCACCTTATTGCCATTTTTTTCCCCATCTTGAAGCCCCAAAGTTGCTTTTAAGATGGCAACTTACTGGGCGAACACTTCTGCAGGCAGTCACACACCTGGTCCCCATCTTCGAAGCAACCATTTCAAAGACAACAAGATTGCAAGTTCATCGGACACAGTCACAATAATTTTGGGGCAGTGGTATGGTCCCCAGTCTAATGTGACTGAATGCACAAATAAGCACTGTGATAGCCCCACTTTAAGCTCTGAGACTGATTTGTTACAAAGTATCCCTTTTAGATGTTTAGATGAGTTCACAGACCTTCCAAAAATATCTGTGCTTTTAATCGGGGGAGTAAAATCACTTGTTTATTAGCAGTAAAGCAATTAGAAAACAAAATTTTTAATTCAAACAATCCCAGGAAATACAATTTAACTAAAACTTAATCTGCGTAGGATCAGATCATCTAACAGTGATTGTTCTGATCAAAAAAAGAGGAAAAAATAAGTTATTTTACAGCTTGAAAAGAAGGAGAACTATAAATGTGTTATGACTACACAGATGTTAAACACTGAAGGGCCATCTGGTAGGTAAAGAGAGCAGTTTTTCTTTCTTCTTCTGAGGTCTTCGAATTGGCTTATCCTATTAGAGGATGTTTAGGCTCAGTTCTCAGAAAAACAGTAAACAGAGAGGGGATACTGCAATGTGACACCAAAGCAACAGACTGGAGGCATTTAATAATTCTCAAATTGACCAAAAAACATTTAAAAACTGACAACAAAGTGAAGACTGTTCATTACTAAAGATATGAATTTAAGCCTGGGATTTGTTTAGTCCTGTGCTTTCATTAAATGTTAAATAAACGCAGAAACTGAACTTTTCTCGAGGTTTCATGAGTCTTTATTTGGGAACAAACTTAGTGGAAAAAAAAGAGGCTGTAGCTAGGTAAGTACACAGATATGTGTTAACTGCACACATGCACAGAACTCTGACAGCTGACCAATCAGTCAGCGAGCTCCTTCCAGCTAATATCTCTAAGCCAGGCTACACTGGTCTCTTACTTGACCTTACTGACATTTAACCCTAATCCTCAACACCTTAAATGCTATTTCAGGCCTCAGCTCTAATCTTATTCCCACCATGTAACTTTGTATCTACAGCTTGTTACTCTAGCAAAGCTGAATCATCTCAGCACTTTCTCCAGTTTCTATTGTTCCCTCGGATTTTATCAGTGACCGACTTTGCAGTTTCCTGCATGAGTCAGGGTGCGTTTCGTCATTGCATTAACGGCAACGTGAAATTTGCCCGAAACCAAATATGGCTCCGGCAGTGATCAAACTGCTCCATGCCAAAAGTTTGGCAAAACACAGGTGTTCCCTCTCTACGCAGCAACTATGTTTACTAGATTGTCCCTGTGAAAGACTCAGTTTTTCTCCTTTTTCGCTTTCGCGTGAAAGGTTTGTGTTTTGAGAGCTGCAAGCTGCCCACATAGTGTCGTCACTGGAGCTGCTTTCCCCGTAAACTGTTTGGATTCAATGAGCTAATCCACCTAAAGCGCTTGGCTCTGGGCCACGCAGCACACCAAACACACCATAATGTCTAAAAGGCTCAAATTTATAGGCAACTGTTAAATATTTACTACATATTAGCGACTGATTAATCGCCTGTTGCCTGCAAACTCACTGCAACGGCTTGTTAGGCCAAGGCTCGTAAAAACTACAATCCAACAAGGCGAATGGAGTAAATGTCACATTGTTGTGTTAGGTAAAATAACTCCACTGGGTGGTAAATCTATTATTTAATTTCACCTGTCTCAGAAAACACAACTTCGCCCTGATCCATCCTTCCTGATGTTCATGATATGTGTTGAAAGTAATTTAAAGCTGGCATCTGCACTACATGAAAGCCACATTACCTTCTGAGAGTGCAGCCAAACCACAGCTGTACTCTGCACATGTTCATCTGGTCTCCTGCAGAGAGAGGCAGTGCATGTCAGAGCCCTTTCTTTTTGTTATTCCTTGTTCTTCTCCACCTCGGATAGTAAATTCTCTACAAGGTCCACGAAAAAGGACAGTCGGAGCGTCATGTCTGTCAGTCTTCAAAGAGTTATGACAAGGGAGAGTCACTAGTAAAAAGCAGAAACTCTGATAGCCATCAGTGGGACGAGGACTCTAGTAAATGGAGCGCTGAGTCTAGACCACTTGAGACGAGCATGTTAAGGTCATACTCATAAAAGTACCCTAGACACTTCACTCCTTACAGGCCTGGAGGGGAAGAGACGGAGGGGGGAATCACCTGCACAGATGAGTCAGGAGATGCTGAACTGCAAGCTGCTACTGGGTCCCCATTACAGAGAGAGCAATAGCTCGCATGTGCAACGCATTATGAATGACGCTCACAGCAGCCTACACTGGCTGTGTGTGTGGCAGGTATGTAGGAAGGGAAGGGCAGTGGACTGAAATGTGACAAAGGTGTCATCACATAAAGAAAACGGGGGGAAAAAAGGCAAATGAATTTATAACTTCCAGTCCACTGAAGAACTAAACAGATCCTTCAGTGGCCACCACTAATTGACCTTTAGAAGGAATGCAACACCTTCTCCTTGACTGACATTTGCTTTTAGCAGCTCCTGCGGGATGGGGCAGTGGGCTGGTGGAAGGCGATAGTGAGGGAGGGGTGAAGGGAGATCCGCCATGCCCCCTGTCCCTCAGACAACAAAGAAAGTGAGTGATGTTTGTCTGAAAACCAAGAGCCGCAATCCCTCGTTTTGATGTGTGGGCCACCTGGGATGCGGGTCTCCGTCAGCACTCGGGCCGAGGAGAGAGGAAGAGAAACAGGACTCACACAGATCTCGTCCTCAGGACAAACAATCTCAGTGACAAGCCGGCCGCAATCCCACGGAAGTCACCCAACAGATGAGGCATTCAAACACGCAGAGAAAACAAGGGACGCTTAGGTGGCTACAAAGGGGCCAGAGCAGCACAGCATGGTTTCCTCCAAAGTTTGAGGATTAAAGTTTGATCCCTGCAAGAAACAAATTAATCTCATCTAAAACTCACAAATGGTAAAAAAAAAATAAAATAAAAAATAACATCATGAAGGTAGTCCTAACAAATATTTTCTTAAGCACTTTCTTAAGTTTAACTTTGAAGGATTTTACACAAACTTCAGCACTCCTGAGGTAAATATTGTGCTACTTTGTTTCCTTTACAAAACCTCAAATTTGGTTTCAAAATGCCCAATGCATGCATAATACAAAACAGGGGTTTTTCTCCTGCCTAACAAACTTTGGATACTTGGTGGAGATCATTTTGTATTGAGGTACACACCCAAATTTACCTCAATATTCCTGAAAAAGTGTAAAAGTAAGACGGTAAGCAGTATTTTGTCAGTACTCTAACACAGGACCATAAAGGAACAAATTTAAACAAAGACTACAGTTTTGCACATTTATCGTCTGGTGTGAAACTGAATTCACTCACACTGACCTGAGCTTTAGTTTTTAGGATTTATAGGTCTTGAGACTTGGGAAGCTTCACTAACACGCTCCTGCAGCAGACAAATATTTTTTTTTTGCATTTCCACATTGCAGAAAAACAAAAAATAAAGAGATAATGAGGAAGTCTGACTGCCAGTCATCCTAAACTAATGTGAATAAAGACTTCCTTGTTCCAATAGGATTAACTGGAAAGAAATGACTGTGGCAGCTGTCTGGTTTGGTTCCCAAGGGCCTCAATTTCCACTTGATTAACTGACATGATCAAATTACATGTAGACATTTAGACTAATTTAATATTCTCTAATGTTCATGTTTTTCTTGTGTGTGTGTGTGTGTGTGTTTTTTTTTTTAAATATAAGACTGTCAAATTAAAGTTTAAAGTAAAAAAGCAAACACTCTGATGACTCATATGGCATAACGATCCCGGCATGTCGCTGCAAAGCGTGAGTGCACTCACTCACTGCTTGGCAGGGGTGTAACTCGTTAAGCTTCTATCAGGTTTGAGCTGTTCATTAGTCTTATGGCTCGACCACAAACCCTTCAGGATCAACGTGCACGATAGGAGGGATTTCTCTACAGTCACATTTCAGCGTCTAGTGGAGGGAAGCTCTGAGAAATCTAGAAACACAGAAATCTGGCTGACTAAAAATGAGTGAATTACTAAGAAACTGCTGAATTTTTCATTAAAAGCAATTCTGGTTAAGACTCCCATATTCTCTAACAAGAGACTATTTTTTTTCTTTTTTGGTATTGTCTTTTAACCTAAAAGCAATTTCAAAGAGAAAGGCTTAATTAATATGTATTATTCATCAAATGAGCCACCTATTTTGACGTATGTGGAAACTCTAAACAACATGATTTTGAAATTTGCACCATAACTGTGGTTCATCTGCAACCGCTTTTCCATTAATCATCAGGTTAAGTTTAAACATATGAGATTGACACCTTCAGGGTAAACAAATCTATCGCTTTTGGTGCCGTGACAGTGGAAATGTCACGGTGCTGCAAATTTCTGGACTCGCCTCAATCATATCACAGATCTGGAAACCATTATTTAGTCCCGGGTACATTTCGTCACCAGCTTACATCATTTCGATGCGTTTCCGTCATTTGTGTTTGTTGTTCAAAGGGGTGTGAGAGTGTTGAAGGCAAGAGAGTGCTGAAACAAAGAGGGAACACCCCGAATAGACCCAAAGGTCCCGCTTGATTACAGACTGGTATCTTTCTCAGATTAAACGTGAGCGAAAGTGATTTCTACGCTCGGCGGAGAGCTTTTTTCTTTCCCCCTCACTACGAGGGGCCGAGAATGGTAAGCGGCCCGCACAGAGCATCGGCTGTGGGAGGCAGAGTCGGGGTACAGGGCCCAGATGGATGTCAGGGCAACATCTGTTCCACCTCCTAGCTGGATCTTATCAGGAGAAACGCTGCCACACACGCTGGACGGGAGAAGCCGGAGAGAAAGAGGCATTCTTTTCAGAGTTTAAAAAAACATGCCAGCTTTTGTTTGTCCTGTAAACGAAAGTTAGGTTCCCGGTCGGGTCACACATTTGCATTTCACAAAGCTCACAGGGTTCATTTTGTGGTGTGTGATAGCATTTGTTTATACTTTTGCTGTATGACATGAATTTCTATCTTTATACATTAAGTAGTAGTTGCCAAAATATGAACATAATCCAGTTAATATTCTTATAAAATTATATTTTGTAAGAATATTCAGTACCTAAAGTGCTTAAATTATAACCAATTTAACCAGTTGGCAAAAATGCTGCAGCTGTTGAATGCTGACATATTAAATGAATGCTGTCATTTAACATGTGAGTCAACTGCACGTGTACTTTTGTTGATATCTATTGTTTCTGACACCCATTTCAGGACTTCTGAGCACAGTGTGCTTATTCTACTCTTTGCTTTTATGCAACAGAAGTAACATGAAATACAAACAGCATATATTCCATAATGTTTTTGTTTTTTCAAACAAGCTCTTTGACCTGTTTTCAATTAAAGTGGGAGAGAAAGTGTGAGAGAAAACACACCCAGGCAGCTTTGTCGTCACTTCACATCACAGTTTTGCTAAAAAAGATGAAATGCTGCAAACATGACATTGTTTTATAAACCCACATAGCTTCTGCTTCCAACAATATGAAATATCCTGGAGCACCTTAAATGTTCAAATGAACACCGGCCGTGTTTGAACAGCACCTGATGGAAGATTTCCTGTTAACTGAAGTGTGTGTGTGTGTGTGTGTGTGTGTATACACACAACAAACTGTAACTAAGTTGTAAATGTGAGAAGAAAAAAAAAGCCCAGATAATGACGTGAATGCAGCACTCTTGATGTCAGAAAATCAAAACCAAAAAGACAAATGATAAACTATCATGAAGGCTGCAGCCTCGCATGGCGGATAATTGCTCGTGGTTGGCAGCTTTGAACTGTGTTGCGTAAGTTCAGCGTGCTTCTGTGCAGCGTCAGCCGCAGTCGTTCTCTAGAGGGCAATTTTCCTTGTTTTATCCTTTTGTTACAAATCACACCTTCACTTTATATTGCTGCCAACAATTAGGCTTGCCATAGATTTGTAGATCTCTTTGCATCTTCCTCCCTTCCTGTCTACCATTAATCAAGATTCATTTTAGTAAATTATAAATTATGCCTGCAGAGACTTGAATGTACTGTCTCCATCACAGTAAACATCCAGTTTCGGTTATTGTTGCTAGGTAATGTACTGTGAACGAAAATCGACTAGAAAAGTCTTGACAGACGACGATAGGGTCTGCTGCCAACAAGGACGAGACACTCCCCGAGCCAGACACCAGGCATTAAATGAGCAGAGCAGGTGAAGGTTTAGCGAGGAGAAGACCGTCTGCGTCTTCTTCAGGGGAATTAAATCACCTTTACAGACATGGAGACAGAGTGGGGAGAAGTGGAAGCGTGAGAGGTCCCTCGCCTCTCTTCTTTCTCCCGGGAGGGCTGCTCCTCTGAGGTCCTGGCCTCTTCCCTTCCCCTGGGCACTCGGCATGCCCACGCTGAGGGAGGGCTACTTTGGTGTGACCAAAGGGAAGCAGAGCGATCAAGAGTGAGACAGAGAGATGGAAAAAATCTGAGCAAAGAAAAGAAAAAAAAAAGAAAGAAAAAAGATAAGAAGAGGGAGAAAAAAGGACTTAAAATAGAAAGTGAGAGCGACAGGAAGAAAAAAGGGGGAGCGAGACGAGCGCAGCAGCCCATGGTTTGTCTCAGGGCTGCAGGAGCTTCCAGAGCTGGTGTGCAGCAGACTGAAGAGAAGCACGTCTGCCCCAGAGGCAGAGACTGGAAAACAGGATCAAAGAGTCGCCAGGGCAACCTGCATGACACACATTGTATTAAAGCCACACGGTTAATTTGAAAGAGAGGGAAGAAGGGCAAAAGGAGAAGAAAGGGGGAGGCAGAGGTAGCACAGAGAAGAGTATATTTATCAGGCACTCCTGTCTCACTCTGTTAACTTTCCACTCAGAACTTTCTTCAGCTGCTCCACTTTGACTCTCTCTTACTCTCTCTCTCTCTTTTTTAAACCTCTGGCTCAAACTCCTCTGTGTCATCTGCATTTTCCTGATTATCTCAGCTCAGGTTTCCACGGGTCATGCTAAATCACAAACCAGAGGTACTGTGAAGAAAACATGCAAACTTTCAATTCTTTAAATATTTTGTGCTAAAACATGAAATGCAAATAATCCATTATTCAAATATTTTCCCATTCATACCCATTTTGACCGTTTAAGAAGCAAAAGTGATCAAAATGCCAACAAGAACTGTGACGGTAATTTTCCTTTTAAAACGTAAATTGCCTTTTTTGAGACAAATGCAAGATGAGATAATAACAACAACAATGTAAATACTGCATTTTTAAAGGTTTGGGTAATGAAATGACATGAAAAGGCCAACAGATCCCTAGTCAACAGATTTATTTTGCTTTCAAGCAAACAAATGTATCATTCTCACATCAGGTACAAAAAGTGGTTAAATCTCTACAAACCTGACAAAAATACTAATCAAAATAACAACAAACAATACAGAGTACGCAGGAAGGAGGAGGGGTGAACATTATTCATAAGCACATCTTCGGGACAACCACACACCTGTGGCACAATGAACATGACTCATTTTAAGAGGTGTGGAGTCCACCTGAGGGCAGCCGCACTGAACTGGCTCATCTAGGCCAAAGAAGCCCCATCGAGCAGTAATGGAGACAGGGAGCGGAGCAGGAGTGGAGGGGTAGTGTTGGTTTGGATGAAGTGGGGCAGAGGTACGTGATAAACAGCAGACGGGGAGGGGTCTTCAGACAGTTGGAAGGCATTAGTGTGTCGGACAGCGACTTGTCAGATGCAGCTGTTGCTGTGGCTGATTGATAGTTTGTATTTCACCCAGATGGGAGTCTGCAGTCACAAGCCAATGCTGAAAGGGATTATATCAAATTCAAAAGAAAAAAAAACATACTGTAAAAAAACAAAAACATCATCAAAAGTGACAATTTTAGTGTTAAGCAACCAAGTCCATTACATTTCTCTACTTCTGGAGAAATCCAGCCTGGTCAATCATTGTTTTTTGTTTCTTTTTTTCTTCTTTGATTTGAAAAAATTCCTAAGTGTGACTCGTGTGTGTATGACATATAAAAAAATCTGAATGCAGCTCTAAGAGGTTAAGATACAGAGCTAGAAAATATATCCTAAGTTGCACATTTACAAAAGCATTCAAACTCATTTCCACTTTCTCTGAAAGAATAATGTCTCCATAAACTCACCTAACACTAGTCACATGATTAGTAGTACTTGTGTATGGCTGCACAGGAGGGTACACAGCAATATACTTGTCTGCATGTACATAAGATACTCCATGAGATACTCAGACTACACTATTCAGATTAGATATTCAGACACGGTGTGACACACCGATATGTAACTACCGTTCATAACACAAGGCTTTGGACTATGCACTCCAATCACATGATGGCATTCGCTGTTACAGAGTCAAAAGGAGAAGCACACTTGACAGCCATACAGTACTTCTCAGTGGAAAGAACTTCAACCATGCCCACCCAAACATCCTGTAAAGTAATTAGTGGAGATGTTAAACATATCTACAGACAACCTGGGCTCCACTGTGTGTGTGTGTGTGTGTGTGTGTGTGTGTGTGTGTGTGTGTGTGTGTGTGTGTGTGTGTGTGTGTGTGTGTGTGTGTGTGTGTGTGTGTGTGTGTCTTAGTGCTCAATAATGACCAAAGGAATGCCATACCTTCCAAATGCCATTGATTTAATCACAATGGCACAAACAGCAGTAAACAAGATTTCTGTTGTCGGCAAAGTTCAGTGATTTCTTTTGACAAACTGCTTTACGCTGGGTGGGTTTAACAGTCGCGCTCCTCTATCAGGCTGTAGTAGTTGACTGTCGCTTGTGCACGCTCTTCCAATTTGAAAAATGAGACCGCAGTGAAGGGAGGATAACATACAATACACATCTCACAGAGAGAAACCAACAACTGCTGTATTTTCTTGTGTGTGTGTGTGTGTGTGCGCGCATGTGTGTGAGAGTGCATGTGTGCACATGTACATGGGCACCAGCAGGATGTGTTGGTGTTTAACCGCTAATGTCTCCTAGCATTAGCAGCTTTAGCATCATATCCTTGCCGGCTCTGTGTCTTTGTCCTCCAACAGGCTAATGAACTGACCGAAGCTCTCCTTCACCGCCTCCATGCTGTCAGTGGTGCTGCCCTCCAGGATCCAGCGCTTTCCTCGGGCCAGCGGTTCCAGCTCAAAGTACTTCTTGATCTGCGGCCAAACACACGATGCAATCAGCTAAAATAATCATTTGAAAAAAGTAAAATCTTATATTTAGCGTCTAACAACAGCTCCTGTTTTCAATACGAATAAAAAAAAATATGAATCAACATTTTAATTTCCCCCCAGAACATCTCTGATCAAATTCAAAGTATAAAAAGTTCAAATAAAGCAAAAACACAATCGTCAAACTACAGCTTGTAAAGGCATGTAAGCTGGCACATTTTCATCTCATATCCTCACCACACTAGGTCAGTTCACACATTACGTCACCCTCAAACATGTGGCAGAAAGTAACTGTATAACGTTGTGCTTTAGTAACACATAAGACTGAAGACATAGTACGTTTTTTAGACCGGTATCCAGTAATTGCTGCTGTTCGACCTCCCCCCACACACCTAAATGAAACACAACAGCCTCTTCATCTGACGAATAAAAGGGTTGGCACTGCT
Source organism: Copadichromis virginalis (assembly GCF_057382275.1). NCBI lineage: Eukaryota > Metazoa > Chordata > Actinopteri > Cichliformes > Cichlidae > Copadichromis > Copadichromis virginalis. Next base: position 30,370,851 of record NC_140629.1, read on the forward strand.
CTTTGTAACAGTTATTATAAAGTTCATATGCTGGCTTTTGGCTGCTCTTGACAGTGGGGGTGCTGTGAGGTTCAGGGGAGAACCAGAACCAGCTGTTACGTAAAAACAAATCTCAGCAGAGGGAAACAATGTCTTAGACCTCCACTGAAGGTACTGCAGGTTGTTAGGGTTTCTGACATTTTCAAGCTGAGAGATATGGAAACAATTTTTTTGCCCGATGTGAACCCAGTTCAGCCATCTCCTCCTGTTTGCCTTATAGCCAGTGAAGAATGCACAAAACCAAATGTGTACTGTCAGCAGCTCTGGGAGAAAAATGCAAAGCTTCAAATGTAACAGATGCAATAAAAACACAATTTCCCACCTTATTAACTAATTTAGTCAGTTTCATGCTCAGTTTGACAATGGTGTATAGACTTGCAGAAATGTACACAATGTGTAACAGACGCTGGGTTGAAATATATGAATATAGGCATCTCTATTTCACACTCATCTTTATTAGAATATTAAGCTACAAGCTAAACTACTGCGTTTTTTCGAATGCAATATTCACATTGAGTATTGACTGGCTGGAAAGAGGACAGCACAAAGCTATGCTCTGAAGCTATTTAAAACATTACATTAGCTATTATCAATTTAATTGATTTCTTTAGTGCTCATTTCTACACATTTCTGCAAATATCAAACCGAGATTAATGACTGCAGACAACCTCAGTGTTCTGAATTATACAAGAAAACATGTGCAGCAAATAAACACCACAAAGTCCACAAGGATCGTCACACAGTCAAATTACTTTTCAACTTCAAGTGAAATTGCTTTTGTCTAGACCGTGCTGGGCTGTCTAGCTGTGCCATGGTGTGTGGCATGAAGAGGACGGAGAGGAGGAGGAGGGGGTGCGCACTCTTTGTGTCTGCTCAAACCCAGCCAGCCATGCCAGCGAGTGGGAGAGTGAGTGCCGTCTCTGCCCCCCTGAGCCGAGTCTCTGTCCGGGTGTAATGTGAGTTTAATGACAGATTAAGTCACCTCAGCCGCGTTTGGCTCAGAGGCCTGGCTAGAAAGCCGAGTGGACCCAAACAGTGTTAACAAATCTGTCTGGGTAACTTGAGCTGCCCTAGCCCAGGCTCTAGCCCCAGACCTAGACTGTAGACGATGTGGCTGGCTGCCTGTCTGGCTGGCTTACTTGTCAGCCTGTAGCCAAGGCCCTCTTCTGGAAGACTTTGGCCCCTGCACTGGCAGACAGTCAAAAGTCCAGAAGTGACCTCTGTGCAAGTGCAGACAGGCTCAAGCTTCTCTCACTTCCCCTCACGGGCCAATAGAACACACCCAGGGGCATCTCATAGTGTGGCAAATACCTTCTTTAGCACTGTGCGACAGATGAGCGGCCTTACCAACGACGGCAGATGACTTCTAAAGTTTTCAGTGCAGCTTTACACTTATGTGCGCATGATAAAACCACTAATCTGTGATCTCAAACAATCCCCTTTTTACTTAATAGCCAACTGATATGAACACCTTCTTGCGAGCTACATTTCATCGACACTGCATATCAAATCCAGAGACTTTAATCACACAATTCAGCCATTATATGCTGCTAAAAACACTGCCTCAGTATTACATTACTGAAAGAATCAGCAATGTAATGCAATCAGCAGTGTGGCCCAAACCAGTTTCTCTGAGATTAAATCCTCCTAAGCACACTTATGCTTGCTTAAGGAATTGCGTGAGGCAGTGGTATGGGTAAGCCACACAAGACGTGGATTGCCAGATGGCTCCAAGGATGACCACTGGGTCATCCAGTCTAGCTTCTTCTAGGTCATACAGACCGGAGCGTCTTGCCTTGTGCATGTTAGAAAGCAGCTTATACATGCATGAGGGTGTCAAAAATTCTTTAATCGCTTGTGTCTGTGTCAGCCGAGTTCCTGCTGCTCGAGCCTAGTCATGCTAGCCAACAGTCTGCGCTCTCAGGAGGACAGACATGAAACCCAGGAAAGGTGAACTCTTTGGTAACAGCCCTGAATAGTTAGTAACTTCTGAGACTATGAAAAGTCTAAAGAATGGGAATGTGTAAGGAATCTAACATACCCAAGGGGCAGAAGACAGACATATACAATAATGTTAAAGCATGATTTCTTTTTGGAATATGAGCCTCGACTTAAGTAAATGAATTATAGATCTATTTTTTAGGTTGTATAATTTGTGACCCAGTGTCCGCAAGGAGTGGCTGTATAATATAGTCAGCTAAGCTTAAGCTCCAAACCTGGCAAGCCTACTTTGGGCTATTTAAGATACCCAATGGGCATATATGGCACGTGCATCCAGCTGCTCCCTGACCTGTGCCAGATTACTGCATGTATGGTCACTCTTGGCATCATGCCATGGCAAGAGGATCTCCTGGCAGAATAAAAGAGCTTTAATGAGCTCTGCTCTGGCCTCTTGACCAACTAAACAAACCGTGGAGCCACCTAAAGGGGCAGGGCAGCTATGGAGATACCCGATATTGCTGTCTGATACTACATGTGAAGAAAAAAAAAACCCTAACAAATTTATATCCTCTCCTCTGCAGTTGTCTTCACCTTCTAAAAAGGCATAAAGTAGAGCAGGTGGCAGTGGGCTCAGATGTCTATATTTTAAATTATAAAGCAGAGAAAAAACAACAAAAACTGTCAGAAGTTTTTTCTCAGTATGCTTATTTATCATATATTTAGGTACACCAGTACAGTTTCAGCTTCTCCCAGCATGCCCTGGATAACACACACACACACACACACACACACACACACACACACACACACACACACACACACACACACACACACACACACACACACACACACACACACACACACACACAAAAGAAGAAGAGGACGAAAGAAAGCAGCACCCACTCAATCCAGACAGATACTAAGCTTCTCTGTCAGGCTGGCCAGACATTCAGGTACTGAAAGTAGACGATGCGGTTGTGATTTGCTGATTATTACCTGTTCATTCTTGCACCACAACTATCAAGAAACCCAAAAAACACAGCTCCTACCATAAAAAAAACCCTTCCGAAATGTATTAAACCATCACACTGTTGAGACAAAACCGACACAGCATCACAGACAGAGTACACAGAGAGCTGATACATAACTAAATGGTATGTAACCTAATGTGACTCACTTTTGTTGTAGTGTTTCCACAGCAGTAATTACCTCCAAAAAGTCAGTTTCATGGATCCTTTTCATTATTTTATTGGTACGCAGTGTTCCTTGTAGTTATTTCTGCTGTTGAATTTGTGCTGGGTAATTTGTGGTTAAGCACCTTTTCAACAGTGCGATGGCAGAAGTCCAAGTTAACACGGTGACATTAACATGTTCAGGATCTTTCTGATAAAGCTTACTACGGTTCAGTAGGTTGGTGCTATGTGGGCGTATTTAAGAAATCTCAAGTCGTTTTTAACATATTTGCAGAGGTTTACAACAAAGCCAGATGAAACAGATTTAGATTTGTTGGATACACTCCTACAGCAGATTAGAACCGAAAGAAAGTTAAATGGTCTGTGCTGTAAGCTTTCCATTTCTCATGTATGGTTAACACTTTCCTCGGGTTATAAAAGCCTGAAAAACAAACAAACAATTCAATTAAATAGAGTTTTATCAAATAATACTAATAACATCTTACTGTTTAAGTAATAAGACCATAAACAGAAGAACACAGAATGTTAATCTGAGAAGACGTCAAAACCTAAAGAGAAGCCGTTAAAAATACTCAGACAAGTTATGATTTCCTCCACACAACATCAAAACTGTTTTTTGAAACAAGAAGTGCTCATTGGTCAACCAACAGTTTCGGCCTAGAGCTTTTAATTAGGCTAAACTTCAGCAGAACCCTTTTTAAACAAAAAGAGCATCACTTCTGCTCACAGGATGTGAGCAAAACACATCTTTTTATTATGTGTATGCAAATAAATGAATAACATGGCCTTCGATGCCCTTCTCCTAATATTTACCATGACAACATATCTATGAAGCGTCACTGTCACATGTCAAAACCTCACCACACGAGCAGGCACAAAACTGGAGAGGGAAGCAATAGGGGGTCTCTTAACCAGGGAAAGTGGCAGACTCAAATATCCAAGACAATCAATTACACCATCCCTTGACATGTTGGCCCCTGTGAAGATATCAGTCACTTGGAAAATGGCCCACACTGGCGACTGCATTGAAACGGGAGGGTAATGTGAGATCCACTCACCATATAATAGATATGCCTTTGTTTGCTTTTCCGCCTTACCTAAAGAGCCTTAAAGACATGAGAAAGCCTGGAGGTCCCCAAGAGAGGAACACCTGGGAAGCCTGTGAATAAACAAACACTGTGCCTCAAATTGAGGGAGGTGTGAATCTAAACAGCCCACTGGCCAGTAAATAAACCCCAAAGCCTATGTAAGCACCTATTTAAAGCTATAACACTTTCAGTAATGGACTGAAGATTTTGCATCTAAGGTGGGCAAGTAAAGGTGGATCATGACCTGATCACTTGTTTGGTTAATGTATTAGCAGTAAGTAGGGCATGAAGTGAGCACTGCAGAATCCCTCTTTGAATATAGTTGAGACAGCCAGCAGCTGGCACAGCACAGCGAGAATACAATAATAGAGCTCAACAGGATCTCCATACCAAACCCTTTCCTATTGTGTGTGCACAGCAATATATATACAAGGGCTTCCCCCAACCAAAGACTTTCCCAGCCATTAGTCGCGTAGTCATTGCATGTTGTTGATGATATTAATTAAAACATTTAACTATATTTTTGGGATTCTTTTAAAAACGGTTTGAGTTGCTGAGCCCAGAAGAGACACTACAAAGGGTAACACTGTTGATGCTTTGCTAAATCACAGGGAAAAATGTCATATTCTTGGGGTTTTACCTCTCCGAAAGATCCAAAACTTTAAATTGCCTGCAAATCATATATACTCATCTAATAACAGCAGACACCAGTCTTTACATGTCAAAGCTGCCACATCACAAAAGGTTTGAGGTTTTGTTGTGCATCTGTATGTTTCCAGTCAAATCCCACTTAAACGCTATGGACTACGAATCTCGTCATCAACCAAGCTTGGGTCCATTTTAAGGGAGCAGTGATATGATTTACATGCCTCCACTGTTGTACAGCAGAATAATAGCTTTGCTTTTAGATGCATTTTGTTCAACTTTGTGTACATAAACTGACTAACGTGGCCCAGTGGACGTTTGTTGCCTTACCCTACGCTCTACACTGACCAACAGACAGAGGTGAAATGCCAAATACACAAAAACACATTAGCTGTCTGGTAGCAATTATATTTTTGAGGGATACAGAAATGGAAGCAATCAGCTTTTGTATACTAAAGACCACAGCAATCATCAATAAGAAGCAGTGCACAGCTGAAGACCTTGATGTTTCAAGCTGCAGTAGATTTAGGGCGCACTCAGGAATGCAAAGATCCATGAAGAAACCTACAGCTGTACTTTGAAGCAAATAAAGAAAAATGGATGTAGGGGGTTTAAGAACACACCAATGGTGTCAAAAAGACATATTGCAAAGACTTTAAACCTGAATTCTGAGCATGACAGGAGTGAGTGGGACAAACAAAGATGTGGACTTTGAGTTAAATCCTTTCATTTGCTGTGGAAACAATCCAGGTCTAGCAAGCATGTAAAAGCGCTGAGGCCACCCTGGAACCAGACCAGAGTTGTAGAACTGTTGGAGCAGGCAAAAAATGTCTAAAGTCCCAATGTCACAATGTAAAACCTGAGCAGCCTTGAGATTTACTGTCGTGTTCCACTCAGGTGAGACCACAGGGCTTCCCTTGGGCTCAGCTTAGCGCGGGTTCAAAGTGATTCACTTGCAGTACACTTTTCTTCAAAGCCAACTGACCACTGCCAGATCAGAGTTATCCTCAGAGGCTCTGTAAATCAAGGATGCACAGGGGACATTCTTACAGACTCCTTCACCGTGCTCCTTGGAACAATGTTATTGCTTTTAAGAGGTTACACAGTGATAATGTTCTTTCCATATAAGCATTTTGAAAATTTATCTAGAAGATGTGCATGAGAAAATTCCCATTTGGACAATGAACAGGTAGATCTTTTTTTTTTTTTGCTTTGTTTTTACAAGCACAGAGGTATTTGCTTTTATTTTTCTTGCAGCAAGTCATATGACTTCCAAAAATGTCTGGCTTCCTCATGGGTAAATGATGCATGTTTCAAATTTGGTAGTGACAACATCAGATGCAGTGTTTCTGCAGAACACATCCTTACATATCTACATAGGACAAAAGGGAAAAAAAAGAAAAAAAAACATGGCATGGTATGTGGCATAGTGAGACAAGGGTCTAGAGGACAGGCTAAAAATATCTAAAGCAATCTGACCAACAGAAAAATAAGTAATGACTCAAAAACACCAGAGGAAAAAAAACCAGGATGGCAACCTCTTTGGTGTCCCGGTGAACGCACTAGATTTTGTTATTTTTAGCAACTGATTGCAAGAAAACCTTTTTCCAAACAATCGCAGTCCAACTTGGATTAATGGCAGTCACTCTGAGTCAGACTGGCAAACGTTTGCAAATTAATTTCTATTCCCCTCTTGGAATGGAACAACTAAGGAAGATATCATTAGTGCTTCAAAGTTAAAATGAAAAAGTTCTTCTCTGAATTTAATAAGCTGATGTCATGAAATGGGCAATTAGAGGCCTTAAAGCTGTGGCTGATTAGTTTATATGCTGATATTGGTACAAAGATGTCCAGAAGATCATTTGAGAAAGGAAAAGATAACATGCTAAAATCATACCTGAAAAACAGGGCGCACTTAATTTCATAAGCTTCTGATGCTATATATATTTAGATCACAACATCTAAGAGACCTCTTTGGTTGTGGTCGCTGGCATATATCGTTAAGTGAAGCTTAGAGATGAGGTGATGTTACAGGCCAGAAGCATGAATGGCATTTTCTATAGAGTGTGGGCTGGGGGCAAAGGGGAAGGAAAACATCCGCCCTCTTGTGCAGGCTGGAGAATAATTGGCAGGTTCAGTACATGGAACAAGGCCCCTTCACCAGGGTTTGACCTGCAGGACACTAAGAAACGTCTGCGAGGGTAGAATATTTGGGAAGTGTGTGCAGTGGGTGGGGGGGTGCGTGCGCATGTTTGGCTTGCCTTATTAAAGATTTACAGTATCTCAATTTATGAAAGGCCAAGGGCTCCCTGACAAGGAACATCTGGTCTATGGGACTTAAACGGGTGAGCTGGCGTCCTGCCCATGCTCCCTGCTGCAGGGGCCAATGTGCCAGCACCTTCCTTTAAGCCCGCCCTTTCTCTCTTCTTCTTGGGAAGGGGGCTGCCTTGCTGTAGCAGCCCACACAGAGGGTTCTCAAAGCCCAGGAGGTCTGTCCCAAGCCACCGCCTCCTTCTCCAGGACCCCCCTAGTGGGACTGTCCACCCCTTTCACTCTGAAGCCCCCCTTTCACACTGCAGTTCTGACAGTTAACCAGCTTGAAAGCTGCAGCAGGCCCCCGCTTCAGCACACAGCACGCGGCAATAGAATCAAAGTGCTCCACTCCTGCAAAAGATTTAAACCATGCGTCAAGTTGGAGTCTGTACACACACCCTCACATAGCAACTTCTCTTTGCAACGCTTACTCTCACAGACACAGACGTGCAAATCAAAGGCTATCAAATTTTTTTCATTCAAGGTTGCAGGCTTTCATACTTTTTTTTGTTGCTTTGGATACCTTCTCATATTTATAATCGTAATCACATAATCAAAAGGAATCAAAAGCATACATGAACATGTTTGCTTGTAATGTGTAAACTAACCACAACAAAGCTTTCCCCCCCCCCCTAAAAACAACCAACTGGCAGGCAAAAAGGACGAAAGACCAATCAGAAAACAAAAGCTATGATGAAACCAAGGCTTGTTTGTTCAAAACACACATTTCCCAACATGTGTTCCAGCTGCTTCAAGCAAATTTCACTAATTAAAGTGCACGCCACTCTATGAAACCAATTTTCGGGAAATTTACACATCGGTGGTGTCTCTGTGGATATGCATGGTTCCGAAGCTCATCATCAAACATGAGGTTTGATGTAGTTTAAGAAATGTGTTTGTTTTTGATGCATGGTTCAATACCCTTAGTTAGAGAACTGCTTCTGTCTGGTTTTAATCTCTTCCATAATAAGAAATCAGTAGTGTATACCCAAAACTGTGGATCAGTACAAACAAAAGCAGCCATAGCCACACACGATCATTTTCATACCACAACAGGCAAGGATGAAAGCCAATCCTGTTCTTCTTATCGCATCAATTAATTATCAATAAAGCCAATAATGGCCTTTAACACTAAAGCATTTAAGAAGTTAAGAACAAACTTCTGTGAAGCCTGGATATAAATCTACCAGGAGCCCCACATTTGTGAAACAGTGCTATACCCATCAAACTTTTAGAAAACTTGTGAAAAAGGGTACATTTCAATGGATGAAAAACTCAATGGAAGGGAACCCCCCGAGATTCCCAGCGTTTGATCCATGTGAGTCAGCAAGGGAACTTTGGGGTCAAATCGCATACTGAATAGGCTTTTCGGAAGTCTTGTCCTGGCTTGTGACGGCCGGTCGTCCGACCCTGCTTGACCGAAAACAAAGGGAGGGCCACTGACCACAATTGGGAAAGACGTGATTCTTTTCTCCTACAGAGGAAAGTACGGTGCTGAATAGGGTCTGGCTGTCTGAATTGCGCTCCAAACGGATTCTGAGAGTGAGGACCCACTAGGGTCAGGGTTCAGAGGCATTTGACGTGGGCTATGGGAAAATGCGTGCACAGTGCCCACACAACCTGCCAACTGCCCTCTCACCCACAGTGCCCCTTAACCTCCCAGAGGGACAGACCACCTGCCCAGGGATGACAGGACGAGAAAGGCGGTATGGGTGGGAAAAAGAAAGAAAGCAGAAATGAAGGTGGGCGGGAAGGCTGCGCTAGTGGGTGAGACAAAGATGTAAGAGAGATAAAACATCAAAGAAACAAGTAGTCTCTAAGTAACTTCACATACTGGTCTTCCAAGGTCTAGCACACATTCTCCAGGGGGTAATCAATATGTGCTGCTTGACTGATTTTCCAACTTTTGCATCCCAAGGTGGGCTGGATGAAGCCCCGGTTACATGTCTGTAAGATCTCTCTTGAGATTTGCAGTGCTTTTTTTTGTAATCACTCACAGACTACAGCACATGGAAACAGAGGTTAATAGCAACATGGAAATGTATGTTACAGTACCCCTAAAAGTGGCTCATCATTTATCAAAGACTCAGGTATATCTATCAGCTAAAACATCTGGAGTCAACTTTTCCCTTCTCAGGAGTACAGTTTCACATGGGACCACCAAGAAAGAGAGTTTATCAGCCCAGTCTGCTCTGAATCTTTTTTTTTGTAAGCACTTTCTGGTTATCACTACCAGGAGTGACAACATCCTGCTATGTCTGTTCCACCATCTGTAAGAGGATATGACCAAGCAAGAGTCAGGAGCAGTGTACCACATGCAAAATGCAAAGGGGACGGTCACGCCGGTGCTATCACCAAGGATAAATTCCTCTGTCCTGTTGTTAAGAAACAAAAGTGTTTTCTCAAGCCCATCTTATTACGGTCACCAAGAAATATTGATAGAAAAAAAAATCATATTGAAATGCAGTGTGAGTTGAGGGGAAATCAAAAGTATCAATTTAAAGTGTAAAAAGAACCAAAAACCTGACGGGACTTGTAGAGTTCTAACACCTTGAAACATCTCTGCATTAAATTACAATACTACCTGAGTGAATTGGAAAAATGAGAGCACAGACTGATTAATTGTAATAGAAGACGTAAAGGCAGACACTGACATTTAAAGACAGCTTAATTGCAAGAGTCTGTTGGAAAATCAAGCTGTCAACGCCGTGTTTTACCAGAGAAGATAGAGTCATCTAAGTGCACATGGTGGGGCCACTGGCTGGAGACACCTCTTAAAAAAAATATCACGCGCTGCTTTACATGGAATGTCACACTTCGGAGTGCCATGCGGTTCACCTAATCAACTGACGGGAGGGAACTGAACTCAGAAACTACACCGAACCGTGTGCGGATTGTGTGAAGTGTTAGCAAGCATATCTGTGTGAGATAAAAATCCACCATTAAGTGCATGTTGTAGACTTTCATCATCGCTATTCAGTTACAGTTACATACTATTCTAGTGTTTCAGTGCTACCGGAACACAAAGGAATGCAGGACTGTAATCTCATTCCTACTGTATGTTTCCCCAACCAAATGATATTTGTGTGCTCTGTACAACAGCATGGACCTCGATTATGACGAGCAAATATGAAGTGAATACATTTGATGCTACTGGCGTCTGCAAGAAGAAGTTAAATATTACTCACAAAACTGAAAGTCAAACGAATAACAGCCAGCAGAGTGGAAGAGTGCATTTTATAAATCCATAGAAAAGTGTACTCTTATTAAAAAAACACCTTCAAGAAAAGACACTGGATGAACTTACTCTAATAAGCAACAGATCACCAACATATCGTTTATGTAAATGGCCTGAAAATAATATATATATATTTTTTATCATCTGTACAGATAACTGCTGTTACAATGCTGTCAACGTGTCCGGAGGCTAACTCAAGCTCGGCTTTCTGGATGTTGCTACATTATGGTCAATATGTTTATATAATGTGACCACAGAGTCATTTGCACTTGGCAAGAATTAAGGGACAGAGCTCAGCAAGGGCACCTGCTCCTCATCCATTTTTCTCCTGTAGCCAGCAACACAAGTCTGGGGTTGGAGAGAGGGAGGTGGGGGTGGGGAGCACTGGTTGCTGACCGGCTTCAGTCTAGACGGCTCAATACGCAGTTGACTTTTTAAACCCGCTTGTCTGGAAAAGAGCAGACGTGAGGTAAGAGGGGGGTGAGCTGCAGCAGAGAGGTGGTGGTGCATTTTGGCTGCCATAGCCAGCGGGCTAAACTCACTAGGCACAAGCAGAGGGAGAGAGTGAGAGAGGGAGAGAAGAGGGGGGGTGGAAGAAAAAAGGAAAGAGAGGAAAAGAGAGCGAAAGAGAAACAGATAGAGGGGCAGAGAGAGCGAGCAAGAGACACTATCAGAGAGAGCCATCAGTCAGTGGCTGGGGCTCCATTGTCAAGGTCAGTGAGTGGCAGAGTAAAAAGTCACACCACCTGACCCCCCCCCCCACACCACCACCACCACCTCCGCCGCCTGTCTGCTTTCCTGCTGTTCATCCCCTGTCCTCCTGCTCAGTACCGCCATCAGTCTTGTCTGCTCACTCAGCACACAGAAAGGAAATCTGATCTAAGTGACTGCAAAAAAAAAAAAAAAATTCTATAGTGAAGCTGTCATTATACGGGATGTATTTTACAATTTCTCTATTTACTTAGTTTGATAAGGGGAATACACCCCAGGCAAAAACAGCTGTATATGATTTCGATTAACATCTGAATACATTCCTTTTTCGCATGAAATAGCCCGTCGATTCCCCAGATCTGTGAACACTATGATGGTCTCCCTGCTGATGCCGTTTTTAACTCTGCACCAGAAATTTTTATGCAACAGCTGGACCTTTTAAGTTTGGAGCCCATTCATCTTCATTTGGCATTGTGGAGAAAGGTTTTATTGGGAAATTAGTAGAATTCAAAAAGAATGTCTGTTAGAAATGCTGACTGCACTCGAGCTGCAGTTTTCATTAGTCCCAATTTTTGGCAGTCAAGCTGATAAAAATTATTTGACATTGCACAATGATCTCATCTTTACAAGACTGGCAACGAGCCCGTTTGGAATTTGTCTTAATTATTATTCTGCAGAGAGCAGGAGAAAGATGAAATTGGCTCACTTTTACTTTTGCAACATTACTTAACTCTCTTAAGGCGAAAGCAAACCGCTGAAGAATACCGACATCTGCTGAATCATTTGACGAGGCTGCAGCACTCCTTTACCAACGTACGTGATTAAATCTAGATGAAAAGACTAAGACAGGTCATAGCTCTCAGACTGCCCTTGTGGTGATTAAGCACTGACCGCAGCTTTTTCTGCCCATGAGGTATGTGAAAGAACAAAGGGCAAGCCACGCAACACATACATGCCGTGCAGCGTTAAGCATAGCATCACTTTTGTCGTGAGCATCAGTGTTTACAGACCAGCTGAGTTGTGCAAACACTCCTTTCGATATCACCGCCCCTTCCTTTTCCATCAAAGGCAAACTGAGAAAGGACATCCATTATGACCTTTCATAGATTAAAGTCAGTCAATGGAGAGACATTTAACATCATCATATAAACAAATAAATAGCACAGAACACATGTGATTAGATCAAAGTTTCCTTTTCAACGCCTTGTGTCTGTGTAGAGTTAAGACTTGTGAGTGTGTGTGAGGACAATAAGAGTAGCCCCCCCACTCCAAAACTTAAATCAGTGAGACCAAATCTCACAGATTTTGCCCTAAACCATGTCTTTTTGAAGTTACCTTCAAAGAAGTCAAATTATGATCCTTCACTTCAACTGCACGACCGCGTTTTAACTAAACATGACTGTATTCTGCAAAACGATCAAGACTTTAATGCTCTGCTGTCCAAATGACTAATTTAGCATTTTACGGAAGGACATTTTTAAGGTCAGCCTATCACATTTTTTTTTTCATTTTTCACTCTTTTGAAGACGTGATTTCATGTGTTTCAATGTGACTGTGTGTCTTTTCCCTCCTCTACGCGGGTCACTCCTGCAAAAAAGCTCTTAACGCTGGATTTACTACCTCCCTTTTTGCTTGTGCTAATAATTATTTTCTAGAGGACAAAAAGGAGGAAAAAAGGTTGGTAGTGGCAGCCTTTGTAAACTCCTGTTTAATAGACTAATAGAGGGGAGGACTGAATAAAATAAATTGTCACTTTTCAGTCTCATATGTGACGTATGTGGTGCACAACTTTTATCCCGATGATTATTCTAAATGAGCTGGCAATTATTAGACATTTGCACTCAGTAATGACGCAAATGCAAGGTATTGTAAGGGTGATCTTAACAACTTAGTTATGGCCATTTGGTAAAGGCGTTGCTCACGCTGTGTTGTTTCCTTTTAAGGTTCATTGATTGGCCCTTACCTGTGCCTCATCTTCTAAACAACCAATCAGCAGCCACTGGGGAATTTTGAGCCACCAGCGTCACAGTCCACAATGACACACACACCATGTGCCAGACGTTTGACGAAAGTTTCAGACACTGGGCGCCACATGAGTCACTGAGCACAGCCACCACCCAATGTGTGCCAAGACCTGCAAGTTCACCATGTGCAAAATGTGACAGAGGACAGTGGTTGACTAGCCACTTCCGTCTGGACTATTCCCAACACAGTTTGATCAAAAGTTGTGAGAGGACTTTCTGCAATGTTAAATTGCTGTCACGGACACTAGAAAAAAAAGAATACTGTTCCAGCCACATAAGAGAGTCAAAAACCTATAGGCTCCGTTTAGTAAATTAGGGGTCTTATGCAGCAGAAATGTTATTCTGAGGACCCTGCTTTTTCCCCCCTCTATAGAAAGCCTAATTTGGTCTGCATTGAATTTCCTTTAAGTCATATTTGCAAACTAAAATAGAATTCTGATGGTTTTATATTAACTGAACAAATGTTTTTAAACTTCAGGAATGTCAGTTCCATCATAACCACATCCGGATATATATACTTCCTGGGCTTTGTGTGAGAATTTATGGTGAGTCATCTTAAAAGCCTCAATTTTAACAAATTACCTGTTTTGGTCATAACTGCCAGATCGCATGCCAACACAAATTATTAGGAACCTCTCCACATTTGGATCACATTAATGCACTGTATATTCAATTAGCAAAGAGTAGGCAAGATTCAGCATGTGCAAGAGCGACATAGTTTGTGCAGGGTACAACTTGCAAAAATGTATTACTAACCCCGCAGTGCACCTACGTACATGCTGCATGCTGAGATAACTTATGAACTAATTAATGGCTAAAAACAAGCGATCAACTGGATGTAACATTCAAGTAGCCATCTGGATGTCTACCACCTGTCGAGGGTGAGTAAGAGCATTATGTGGCTAGGAAGAGATGTGTCATATTTCAAACAACAAGTCAGTGGATTTTACAAACTTTGTCCATTACTACAATTGCTAAAGGGCATATTTTTAAATTTACAGATTAATTTATTTATAAATACTTTTGCCATTTGATCATGTGTGTCTCTCTACTTTTAATTGTAATCTCAGTTTTTGCACAAAATGTGATGCATTCACGTGACTGATTTATTAAATCCAACCTCTATCTTGTGCAACAGGTATAGATAGCAAAAAAGGTTGCATAGTAACGTCATAGTCATTTTTCTAATGGTAAAAGAAATGATCAATATATTTCAGTGAAAGCACACGGTGCTTGTCTTTGTGCTTTTACTGCTCACATAAAGATAAACCCTGTAAAGACAGACAGATGACTTGTGTTTGAGATATCCCACAGAAATAAACAGATAAACCATAAAAACAAAAACAAAGGTTTTAGAATTTCTAGTAAGAACACCAGTGCAGTACATTACTTCAAATTTATGCATCATCACATCACTGGTTTAAAGTAAAGATAACTTCAGAGAAAGTCCTGCACTAAGCTAGAACAAAGATATAAAATATGAACTAAACTGAAAAGAAATAATAAAATGAAGACATGACTTTAAAAAATACACAAGGGTACTGTTTTGTTTCATTTACTGTGTGAAATAAACAACATGAAAATATGTCTGGCAGTTATCCTCTGACCAGCAGTGGTAAAACAACACCCGACTGTAATTAACTTGAATTAATTTAGCATGCTTTTCTAAGTTTGGCTCAGAAAAACATACAAATAAGAATACGCACAGTGAAGAGAGTCGTCACTATCATAATGATCAGCGATGAACGACTACATTAGAAAAAATACAGATTTCAAAAAGTATGATGAAACATCTAAAAAAGGTAATTATGACTGCACGTAGGTTTTCATAAGAAACATAAACAGCAGACTGTCAGAGCTTTGCAGGGAGGCTTGCAACGCTTCCCTGCAAAAAAATAACAACAAAAAGAAACAACCGTCACCAGTACAGAGATTTCTGTTCGGTGTTTTTCTGAAGAGAAAACAAGGATGCTGTATCAGTGCTGTAGAAAAAAAATACTAATAACTGATGCACCTTAAAAAAGGTTTCTGTGACATCCATGAAACAAAAAGATGAGAAAGGAATACTTTCCACGCGTTTCACACCTTCACTCAGTTAATTAAATAGAAAATACTGCTATCAAATGACTCTTGTCAGATTAAGTGGGCGTTAATGACGATAATGAAATGCCTGCAAGGGCAGAGGTTATTAGTTACTAGAAATTGTATATATATTATTGTGCAACATTAAAGTATCTAATATGCAATTAGAGGTGAGAACCTAGAAAATGAGCTACTTTCTGAAGAGTTACAAGCAACTTAACTTTAACTGATTAAGTGACACAATCACCAGAGGGAATGAACAGTACTTTTCAGATAACTGAAGTAAAAACTTAATCAGAGAAGATGAAGCAAAGTCTGCTGAGTGAGCAACACTTGTGGCACTTGGAACTGCACCAAAACTTACCGGTAACTTTTTTTATTTCCACAAAGTACTTCTCATTTCCATTGTCTGGCTGTCTTTCCAAAGCTTTCATCTTTCTTTACTTAGACCCTTTGGGACTGTCTCTTCAAGTGAGTTGGTCTGCACAGAAATACTAGAGGGGTATCACCTGCAACTGCCCCAAACACTGCAGAAAATAGGCTTGGGAAAGACTGACTCCATCTGAGGTGTCAGCTATACCGTTTGGTGTGCATGACAGGTAAACAATAACATCCCTTAACACCCGCGGATTACTTTAAAACGCATCAATTACGAAAGATTATTTCGACGCATCCGTTAAGCATGCCATTATCCGGATGTATACACATTTCAACAATAATCGTGAGAGTTGGAATCCCATCCTCTCTATTGTCAATGACTGGAAGTACATTTTCACAGATGATAAACAGATTCCATCTGTCTACAGGCTAGGATTACTACTGAAAAGGGGGAACAATATCATTCATGCTTAGCAGAAAGCCCGTTCTGCACAACAGATGCTAAAGAAGCCATTTAAAAAGAACAGAAAGAAGCAGAAATCATATTTCAGAAAATAAAAGGTTTTTGGCTTTTTACCAGTTTAACAGCACATGGCACACATCCCGTTTGTACTTCCACATGCTCAGAAAGCAGAGCTACCACAGGCTTCATCTGGAGGCTATGACACCCAAAATCATTTGATTCACTTCCAGACAGTTAGTGCCCTAAACTATTCATCAGAAACACTGTGTTCTGAGTGGATGTTGGCACTGAGGACTGGTCATGCCGCAGCCCACGTAGAGTCCTTCTGGTCATATGGTCATTGGAGACCTTTAACATTTCACTATTAGCTCCCATTAGGTCTTAGGGGGCTTAGTCACATCCTTAGACATTCTGTTTATTCTCTCACAATTACTGGTTAAACCTGAGGGGCAGTGACTAGGCTTTATGATTGACATTTCTTGCCACATGCAAGCAGACAGGATGTAGTCATACAGATTCACTGATCAAATGTTTTTTGTCATTTGATTCACAAAAAGAGAGAAGAATCGTGGTTAAAAATTAATAAAGTTAACAGTTTTCTGTGCTTGCTTCCAAAACTGCCTCCACTCTGCCAACCAACACCAAAAACGAGCCATGTTACCAGCCCACAATTCCTTCATGGTATAATGCAACATGGCACAGTGACGTTAATGCTTTAAATTTGTGCTCACGTATCCACAATGACTACAAAAAACAAATATGTGGGCTTGCAAATCTGGTACATGCTGATGGTACAGACACAGATTTGTGCTATGCCCACAGTATAGGAGGCAAATTGAAAACAATTACCACCACCCACTTTGGGACTGGAAATAATACTGTTCCGAGTGGGAAATGAGAAAGATTTCCTTCTATATTTGTACTTAATAACACAAGACATGGCATCGTGACGCTATGACTATGATGCACACTACACTTGTCAGCAATACTTTGATAACAACTTAGGTGTGAAAAGCTACCTTAAAATCTCACTTAATACTTCAGACACAAATGCATATGAAACACTGGTAAAACAACTATTCTCAAATGTTTAGCACAGATCAATGTAACATTTCACCAATGCTGCACTAAGAAGGGTTTAATTGGTTTCAAGAATATTTCATAATTTCATTTATGAAATATTCCTAAATGGGTGCAAAAGTTGCAGAGTGAATGAAGTAAACAGTCTTTGGGCCGAAAAACTGCAGAGGCAATTCCTGAATACATCAATAAAACACATTCACCAATCTTTACTTTGATCACATGTGGTGCAACATTCTTATTTTTATCACTTGATATTAATTTTGTTTGTTTTTTGGCAAAAATGTGTATTAGTTTATTAGAACATGTGGTGGAGATTATTGCTCTCTGGATGTTGGTGTTCCCCCAGAGGAAGGTGGTGGGAAAAGGGAAGTCTGGACATCCCTGCTCAGACTTCTGCAGCTATGATCAAGACCAGTAGCAGAAAATAGATGGATGTCTATAAGTTTCAGAACTTTTTTTATTATCCATTTTAACAAACAAACCACAGCCATTCTAGTCTACTGTTTGTCTGTACCATGTGTTATTTTTCTTATTTTTCGTTTTTCATTTTTATACCCTATAAACATTTTGTGGTTAAAGTTGTTACCATCTGTGCATCAGAACTGCAGACTGCCTTAGGGTGACATGTACAGAAATGTCTCAGTGTCCATGTTCCTTAGCAGTGATCCAATAAGAGCCTCTAAAAACGTTGTTCAAACACACGCTCAAACTCTCTGCCTCTCAAACGCACCTGTATTAGAATCTTTTTTTCCCCTTTTAGAAGATCACTAAAATCCAGTCGTCTACCTGGTTTTGTTTGTAAAGAAATGCTTAAAGGTTGGAAAACACACAAGGGACGAGTTAAGTACCATGTATACATGGCATGGTACTGTGTTGGTGAAACATGGAGCTTTATAGTCCTGCACAAGGATGTTCCATGTGTCTACTCCCACTTGGTAACAGTGTCAAAAATCTGTGGTAAAACTGTTAATGTGGGGTGACGTTTGTTAACCTTAGCTTTTCGGCGGTAGAGTAAAACCAAGAGTTAAAAACTGCAGCCATTGTCTGCGCTTCTCTTCTGAATGTTTTGATCTTTGAAGTCATTTTTTTCTTCTTCTTCATTTTGTGGTAAACTTTGCCGTGGCCATTCCCTTTCATCCTGAAGCAAACTCTTCAACTAATCAACATACAACAAAAATGATGAACAAATTGTCACCTTGCTGGATGTACACAAGCATGACTCCATATCCTCTGTCTTGGCTGTGTCCTCATAGCCTGTCCCTCTGCACAGCCAAGACACAAATGTGGAGAATTAAAACTGTCTTTGGATGAAGACCCACATTAGTCCCAAAACCAACTTATTCCTTCTGACTGAAACATGAAAATGATCAATATATATGGATCTGTGCTGATTTAAGCCAGATTTGCACCTTCACACAAATGTTCCTGTCATGGCAATTCAGACTGAAACAACTGTTACTGTTGCCATTTTATTTGTTTTGGTTTACAATGGTTCACAGATGGGAATCCACCTGATGGATATCCTTTAAAAAAGATGGAGAACTTAAATCATCTGGAACTACATTAATCAACTTGTGTATTACAGAGCACCATCTACATACAGACAAAATCTTGATTTATCAGTTAATTATTCTTTTGAGTTATTGCAGTCTTTGAATTTAAAAAGAACAATTAGATAAACAAGGTGGATCACAGGATTTGGTGTGTATGGGTAAACAAGCAGAAAAGTAAAACGGTCACGACTAGGCTACTTTTTCACAGTTCTTTGTATTTGAGTTAGAAGATGTTTGCATTTAAGAGTTTCACTGAGGTTCAGGTGCAGACCCCGAGGCTTGACTAATCCTACTTGGAGTGCCAGTCCCATTAGACCATGTAATCAGGAATGCACTGCAAAGCAGGTGTGTTAATAATGCTTATTAAACTAACGCCCATTTACTGCTGTCTGCTTTGGATACCTGATGTTTGTGATGTCATGACAGACATGGGATGGGAGGGAGAGAGGAGGAGGTAAGGTTAGTGAGGAGTATTTTCACAGACTGGCAAGTCCAGACAGAGAGGCAGAGCGAAAATAGCTCTAGGGGCAAACAAGGTAACCTTTTTCAAAAGACGCTTCAGGGGGTGTCTGCCAAGTCCCACACAATACTGTCTGCAGTGAGTGTCTGTGCTGCAGTTGTATTGCACTGCCGAACAAAATATCTTAAAATGTCTGGGTCCATCTTCTTAAGGCAGATCAAATACACTGCAACAGTCCAAAACTGCTCATATAAATGGCAAAAGTTCATCACCACCTGCAAATTCACCTGAACCCCCCCCTGTTAAAACTGTTAAATTATTACTAAACAAATGGCAGGAGTTCTGCATGCAAACAAACAAACCCAAAAAAAAAAGCTAAGAGTACAATATGAAGCACTGCTCTGGACTTTAATACCGCTTTATTACAGGTTGACTAATGCAGAAAATTATTACCATGCTGGACAAAAAAAAAAAAAAAAAGCTATTTAGACTATGAGGGAACAAGGTTTAATCATTCCGCTGAATTGTGGTATTGCATTTCCTTAGAGATTACAAGCGGAAAAGATCAAAGCATCTTATAGATTACATTTTAACTCTGTGATTATAGGACATTTATTTCTTACTGTACTTGTGTTTGATAATTACCACTGCCGTTATCTGTGTTTTTTTCTGGTCCATGGAAGTTTGAGACATTTGTTTTTTCCAACTGTAATGATAAACATGTTATACATGTCTATCACACTGTTATACTGTGGAATGCAGACCTAGTCTCCCCACTGGTGCCCCGGATTAAGCCAGGCACATAAACATGCTCCACTGAGGTCATGCATATCTCTTGTGTTCATGATATCATGACCACAAAATAAGCCGTGAACACCTAGGATGTAGCTATAATCAGATGTCCTACATGGTAACTGTTGTTAAGAATAAGACCCAGAAAATAACACTGCCTAAATCATTTGAAAGATGAGCATATCCCTTCTAAGACATCTCCGTGATTCACAGGGAGGGAGAGAAGGGGGGGACATGTACAACAAGTCTGGGCATATCCATGCCAGCCAGGACATCCCCATTAAGGGGCCACTTGCTTCTAAAAGTGGAGAGAGATGGGCCATGTGGATCAGATGGCCAGTTGTTTACAAGGTGGGTTCCCACTAACATAGATAAGAACTGACAAGAAAGCAGGTGATGCTTGACCTTGCCCTGACACTAGGATCAGAGGAAAAAAAGAAAAGGGGAACATACAGCCCTCTTTCACAAGTGTTGGGACATACTATAAGATGTAAATAAAAACAAAACAAAATGTCACCATTTTCAATTCACCTTTTACTGAAGGACAACATATCAAAAATAGAGATATGACATATACCATATACTCAACTTTCGCATAAAATAACTACAGTAAACTGCATTTGAATTTAAGATTTACAGAATCAGTGGCCAGAATTATTTTCTCTTTGAGTTCTCTTTATTCTAGGACTGCATCCTCTTTGAGTTTACTGATGTGTTCTGGTCTCATTCACGGGTAATGTACCAGACAGAGCAGATTACTGCCTTTCTTCATTCTCTCTGCTTGGCTGAGGAAGTTCTCCCTGCCCATTTCCTTTTGCCAACTTTCTCTGTTGTCCTCTTAGTCAGGCTGACAGGGACACCAGTAGTAATTCTGGAAAGCCCTACCTTGTTTTTCATAAAGACCAAATAGGTCAATGCAACTCAACCAATTGCATCAGAAATGGGAAGTAAACAGACTTAGTTTGAATTAAACAGGATAGAAACCATTTCAGTTGCTTATTTGTTCTTGCTCCATGACTTCTGCCCACTGTTTCTTTTGAAGCAACAATTCAGCCACAGGGACTGTTTGAAGTGATGGTTACAACTGGATTTCTGTGACTGAGCGATTGCTATCAGCGACTTATGTTTTCTTAAGTCCTTCAAGAGCGAACTGAAGAGTTCCACACTGGCTTTGCACTATGAGAAGACCTGGGACCCAATGCAGTGTTTACATACACTCACTCATCCATCTCTCACACAACAGTGACTGAGGAGTGTTGGGCAATGAGGCGTTCAGATCTTGTCCACGGTCTATTTGTCCCCAATGAGCGGTGGCTTTTTAAATGCAAATAGCTGAAAATATAGTCATGTTTCTTGGCTATGCCATGTAAGGTGTGACACACTAAAAGAAATTAAAATAATAAAACAAATGTCTTGTCTACAATAACTTGTAGAATGGAATCAATAAAACTCCATATTACAAAAGTAGCTATAAAGGACAACCCACTAAAGATTGACCAGGCAAAAAGAAAAATGTCATGTATTTTCTCTTACTGTCTGGAAGTAGTTGTATTCTCATCATGCGTGCCTCAAGAGGAAGGTAGCTCTGGAGTATTTTACAAATATACAGATTCTACTTTGACACGTACCACCCACCCAAACAGTATTGGCAGCAGTCTCATCCAGCGTGATAATGCAGCACGCCACATAATTTTAAAGTGTCCACAGTGGGCTTGGGAACTGCTCAAGAAACATGAAAAAGAGCTTAAAGTGCAATTTGGCCACCCAACTCCTTGGGCAGCCACAGGATATGGCACAACCCATTGGACCCAAGGGATCCACTGCCAACATCTTGGTGCCAGACACTACGGGACACCTTCAGAGCAATCTGTGTCCATGCCCCGACAGGTCAGGACTGTTTTAGCGACATGAGACTGACCTAAACAACATCAGGCAGTCTGTTTTAATATTGTAGCTAAGAGTTTTATATTGACATTGATTAACTCGATACTGATTAAAGCTTATCTACAATTTGCATCTGTCTACTCTTTCGATTTTGACTTAGGCTAATACAGTACAACAGCCACGTGGACAGTACCTTTTCAGGACCTTTTACCAGTGACTTAAACCCTGCCGGTGTCATGTACTCAGACAGGCACAGTGAAAGAAAAGAAGGAGAAAGAGAAGAGCTGGCACAGAAGTAAGGTCCACAGGTTTGGCATTCACTGTGGCTGGCAGAAACATAACTAAAGATGGCTGAGTGCATTCCCAGCCCTGGCAGAACAAATGGAGCTGTTGTTTGAGTTCAGAGAAGCTGGCCATCAGAAAGGACTCTGCAGGAGGGAAGTGGCAGGGTGGGTAAACCAGACAGGGACATACGAGGACACTGGAACAGGGTGGCAGGGTTGCATCGCTGACACCACCCACTTCAGCTCCAACAAACAGCATCGAACTGTTCCCGCAGGAGAAAGCTTATGTAGAAAACAAAACAAAGGGTCAAACTCAGTGTAAGCCGCCAAGTGAAATGCAAAAGATTTTGTACTGTATACGAAGAATGTGATTTGCTTTAACAAAAATAAAGGAGTTACAAATAAGATGAAGAAACACGCCGTGACATGCTACTTTCTCTAGGCATTTAAACTGCATAATCAAAGCCCTTTTTGTTTATGTTTTCTGAGTGAAAATGACTGATTCACAAAACAGAGCTTCAAAATGTTAAGAGATTATTTAACCTCAAATTATCCGTTAGGATAAAACTGTCAGGATTTTCCTGTCTTCTTTTGCTTTCAAGCACTTTGGGGGGGTAATCTAGATCACAGCGAGCTGAGGAGGACCGTCTCATGTGGCACAGATAGCCCAGGGGATTCATCTGTCATCGGATGTGATTAAGACATACACTGAGCTGGAACAGTATCACTGCCCAATGCAACACACACTACGAACTGCCACAATCTAAAGTAAGACCTTTAGGTTGTGTGTGGAGGTGATGGATTTGAGCTGACTTGAGGTAGTAAGATGCTTCAAAAACCCTTTGGTCAAACAGTTCAAGTAACTAAAGTTGCTTCACGTCAAGAATTATAAAGAACGCAATGCTTTTCCTTGAGAAGTAAAATACTGGAAACTATTTCGATTTGAATACTTTTTTTGTTTAAAGAAATATTCTGAACAGTTGTGAAACTATGCCTAAAGTTTTGTTTTTGGTTGTTGACAACCGCATGCAAGTCATATTTAATCCCATAACTGTGTAGGGTCTGTGGATACCGACTAATGAAAAACTAAAACACGTGTAACAAGACCACAACAATATTGTTCCTATCCATAGAAATATTTATAATTATTTCTAATCAGATGTACATGATGCAACCAGCCTGCTCGCTAACTGGAAATGATGTGAGGACTGTGTAATGGCGTACAGATTGGGTTAAGTACAAAGCAGCCAGTATGGTTCAGTAACCCTTTTAGCATGATAGGTTATCTTGTGTGAAGAATGTTTGAGATAATGCTGCAGCTTTAATCATACCCAGGCAGGCTTGTGCTGCTCACAACACCTGGCTTCCAAATCCTGTCCGTCACATCTCCATTTTTGGTAGACATTTTTTAGAGGCATTAACGGTGCCTCGGTGTACGTCTGCAGACAGGGTGGCTATGGCTGTTTACCAGCTTTGGCTACAGCACTGAAACAAAAGAATGCTGCTTTTGACAAAAGACAAGATTTTATTACAATTCATCTTAGAGTCATTTGTTTTTAGGTTTAGGAATTTACAAACAGATGGGTTTTTTGCAAAGTCCAGACATGACTGACTACCTTTTTCTATGCTCTTATTTTCTGAAGAAGAAGAGTAAAATCAACATATTATTAGCTTTTAGGAACACTTTAAACATTTCATTCTTCAAACACTGCTCAAAGGAAATATTAGCTACTTTACTGGCCTGTTCTTTTTGACAGCACCGATAATGTAAAAGCAGTAAACATGTAATCTGAACCCCAGTGTGTCTGGTCTGAATTGTACCTCAGAGTTCAGATCGTATTTTAAACATATATACGTAGACAAGACTGAGATTACAAAGACTACGAAGAAGACTAGCTTGTTAAAATTCCATGCATCTGCTTAAAGACCCCAGACCTTTTTAATTGTTCATCCATTTGCCTACTATTAGTACCCAATACTTACACATTATGAAGCTTACTTGTGTTCATTTGTATAATCACTGGTAGAATCTTAGTGCAATAACATGAACGGTAGTCCAATGGTATGGGGAAAAAAAATACATGGCTCATTTTAAGTTTAACAGCTTCAAAAGAAACAAATGATTAAAAAAAGAAAATCAGAAATTATACTTTAGGAGGTGATATTTAACAGACAGGTTCTAGGTGACTCTGAAGAGGTCGTGTAGCTCTAATACAAAACATTTTGACAGATGTGCACAGAACTTTATCAATCCCCAAAATGTACAGGTGTGCAAAGCTTAACCCTCATGCACAAAAGCCTGTTTCCACATCCAGCATCACAAATCTGTTCTCTCTTTGACAGGTATGGCCATATACTGTTTACATGAAAGATGATGCTTGCTGATGCAGATGAGCACCTCCCAAGCAGTTACCAGTTAGAAAAGCGCTATATAAATACAGGCCATTTACCATTTACCATTTACCTCACTCCCCACCTCCCTTTTGGCAGAGCATACCAATTTCCACCTGGATGGTCTTCAACTATGTGCCAAGAGGATATCACGGCAGCTCCATATCCTCTGTGTGACAGTGTAATTCCCTCTGCCCTGCAGCCATGTCTGCTAAACTCAGACAGTTTACATGTTCATGTAGCTACATTGCACTGTGGAAGAATGAATTGCCAAGTATTCTGTGCATTCATTTGATTTCTGGCACACACGGTTTAACCCCTCCAACATGAGCTGTCAGAAGCGCAGTCAAAAGGTAAGCGTGTTCAATCTTTCTATCGGCTCAGAATACAAATAACTCAAACACTACTGAGTTATTAATGCACATTCTCCTTTGTTATATTTTATTATATAATTGTATTCTGTAATTGAAATGTATTAAAATATCTCAATTTTATGAAAAGCAGCAGAGAAATGAATATAATACATGACTGAGTGGCTCTGCGGTACAGAGATGTATCAAATTCCACAATAATTAGGTATTATACCATTTCACACTCCATTACAGTACAAAGGAAACCAGTTATATACATTTCAATCACCTAAAGTCAACATTTAATTAAAACTTCCAAAACATGCCAAAAGCTTCAGATAGTTGACAGCTGGGGTTTCTTTTAAGTGGTGTTGAAATATAGCATGATTTCATTTGAATACAGCAAAGTATAAAAACTGCACAATTCATTTTAAAGACTGCAAAAACTCTGGCTTAGTTTCAGTAACTTACAGTAACTAAAAGTATAATCCTACCTGCACTGCACAAGTTAAAATGAAGTGTAGTTACAGCTGAATAAATGCACTGGAGAAAACATTCCAGAGGTACTCTTAAACAGAAGAAGTCAGATATTAAATGGGGTCTATTACAGTTTTCATTGTTTTCTTTCATACTGATACAGTTATACTCATAGATGCTTATATTTAACAAGTTGTAAGGTCAGTATATCAGCAAGAATTTGCTGTGACTCAGAACCTCAGAAAAATATTTTTCCCCCCCACTTGCGTTTCTGTATGATGTCAAATACAGTTGATATCCCTAATATGGCAAGCAGAGGAGGCGGTTCCCACACATACAAGCTTCTGGTGGTAGAACCTAGGCAAAGCC